>NW_024039401.1:0-525967 GCF_016077235.1 Cyprinodon tularosa
TGCGAGTGCGAGGGCCGCACAATGCCACTTGTGGCTTTAATTTTAATTATCTTCCTTCTGCTCCGCCAAAACACTGTATCCGGGGTGACGTTTTGTCCAAATCAATATCATCCATTGGTTGGGCATGAGGTGTGTTTTGCACGCGTTTTGTAGATAGCTGCAGGTGCAGCAAGACCCATCTCTAAATACACTTTAAAGTACCTCAACGGGCGTGTATCCCTTTAGTCATGTACAAAAAAAGCGTAATTACTGTTTTTTGGTTCTTTTTTTTTTAAACTTTTGCAATCTGACGGCTCTTCCATGCGGCAGTAAAGGCCAATTTATGCATAGCCTCTGCATTGTCAAATCTGTGCGCGACCATGCCCCCCCCCCCTTGCAGAGGCTTTGCATCCATCGTCGGGCACCTAATAAAAAACCTGACTAGGTGTCGGACGGTGGCAAACCCGCGCAGACCTCAAGCGGAAGTGTGCAGACAAAGAGCAGCTGTGATTGGTCCTCGGTATGCCTTTCTGGCTGTCTGTGTGGTCGTCCTTCTAGATTTGGTGCTGGGGCACGCCCTTTTTAAAAACCGAAGAACAACTACAACGGACAACTACGACGAAAGGCTAATTGATGAGGTTCGGAAGTAGAATCTGTCGAGGTTCTCATGAGTTCTAGAATAGGCTCCCCCTAGTGCTTTGGTGGGAAACTGCTGTGCGTCCCTAGAAATTCCAGACCGGTGGTGCAGAAGCATACCATCAAAACTGGTACAAGCAACCCAAGCGACATTTGATGTGTGCGGTTGCAGAAGTCTAATCTGCCCTTAATACACGTGCGCATGCATACGGCTATGCTGGTCTGATGCGGTATGCCGAGCTGACAGAACACCGGATCTGAGCGTACCTAACTGTAGAGACCTGGCTCAGAGCAAACAACACTTCATGTTTTAACAGAGTTTATGTGTCTATTCTTCAGGTTAGTTGGATGCTGTTGGATATCTGGACTTAAGTAAAAATTATGCATATTAAAATAGATTTATCCTTAAACTATGTGTCATGCTTTAATAGTTGGACTTATCTATCCTGCTGTAAAATGCGTCTCTCCATAAATAACACTGTGGGGACATTTTTTTTTGCCTTTATTCTCAGAACTATTTCCTCTTATAACTCTTAGTCTATTTGTTAAATCTTTCATCTCCGTGAAACATTTTATTCTTCAGTCCAAATAAAAATAGAAGCAGTTCTCTGTTTAAAGCTAACCTGTGTGGTCTGATGCTCTTTGTTGCAGCGGCTGAGCTGTTTAAAGACAAAGACCTTCACCTTCCCCTTACTGTGGTACTTTCATCTTATATGAGCAGCAAAGGAGTCCAGCAGGTAACCCATCTTTAGTTGTTTTTATGTTAAACCTTAATATACATTATACCTTTGCTTATCAAGGTATGAGTTACAGACATCAGAAACTGTTCTGGCTTTTCCAAAGAGTCCTGAAAGTGAAACCACTGAGTCATTTGGAGAAAAATCTGATATGATTCCTCTTTCACTAAATGCCATTCCTTTTTTTTTTTCGTTGTTGCATTTAGTCGAAATGATTTCAAATAAAGCTGCTTTCTGTTTCCTCAGGTGGGCTTGTCGTTGCTTTGCAAGCTCATTGAAATATGCCCAAACACACTGGAGGAGCTTACCAGACCCCTGCAGGCCAGCGGGGAGTGGGAGGTACTGGGACTGCACCAGTAAGTGAAGAACATCCTCTTGGTCAGACATCAGAGTGAGCAGTACTGCAAACACAAAGTTCTTGCTGCAGTATTAGTTGAGCTGGAATGTTTGCAATAGTCTGCATCATGGCCGGTCCTAGACGGGGCCAACAGGGGCCCTTGTCTCCGTAGAACTGGTCCTGGCCCCTGTTTGTGGCTCCTGTACTGAAGACATAACACTGATTGAGTTTCTTATGATTATATGCGCTCCAAAGAAACTGTAACTCATTGTTTATGTTGTACTTATTTTTACAGTTTTACTTTAACAATGATTTAAAAATGGAGCTTTGGCACTTTTAGCTTCAGCCGTACTGAGATAGGATCCCCTGTTAGACCAGAGGTCTGCAGCAGACCAGTGGCTCAAACATTTAACTTTTCTGAGCCCCCCTCTGGTTCACAGGATAGTTTTAGCACCAAAAGATAACCCACCCCCCCACTTTAACTTTTAAACTGTTAAACAAGGAAAAGTCAACTACAGTAAGTTATATATTGCTATGAAATAAACTACAATCTTCTTTAAATAACAAAGAATAAGAAAATTCATGTTAATATAAAACAAGTAACTTCCTTCTACATTATTTGGGAACCACTTCTTTAAACTATAAGATATAGCCCTGTTTTTATTTTTATTTTATTTCATTCTTTTATTCACTACCTCCATGCAACAGAAAATTCAGACTATCTGGTCTGGAGTCAGTGACACGTGTGGCAGCCCACTGCTTTTTCTACTGGATGATTTTATCTGATAAAAAAAAAAAAAAAAGAATAAAAACAACAAAAAAAGTGGATGATGGAAATTTAGGGGGACTTTATAAAAAGGGGGAAAACACAGGCATTGTGATGCAAACCACGCAGCTGATGAAATTTACACCAGCCGCTGCAAACTATGTTAAACAGCAACAGGTCTCTGAGCAAAGCAGAACTTTGGCTACATGGGTTAGTACCTCAATCAGCGTTAGATGGGTTAGCTATCGGGTCACAAAAAACAAATATGAGACAACTATGATGCTTCTAAGTCGCTTTGGCTTTGAAAATCAAGAATCAATCAAAACCAGTCAGTTAAATTATTTCTTAATTGTTAAATTCTTTTACTTTCCATTCTTGGTTTCGATTCTCAGTTGCTAACTGGAAATATAAAGCTGCCTAATATCAGAGAATAATCCGCAGCAGTGTGTGGATCAGCCATCTGTTGGTGACAATGCATTAGAAAGTATGGTCTAAATTTAAATAAAGGAAGTGACTAATTGGCTCCTGTAGGTGGGATTATATTATGTAAAATGGCAGATAATAATGAAACACTCCTCTCACCACTGTTATACAGTTAGAGCCATTCAAAATTTCCCCACTTTCCTTGAGTGAGTGCAATCTTTGTACTAAAATATTCTTTCTGTCATGATTTGTGGACAGTAAGATCTATAGAGAAGCGTCATTTCCTGGTCAGACCCTGTAATTCAGTGGAAGGGTGGAGTCAGAGTAAAAAATGTGGTAGAGGGGGTCACTCAACTGGCTGGAAGTTGGAGGGGATTTCTAGTTGCAGGGAGGTGGACTGCCATTCGGCTGGCGTTTGACTGGGAAGGGCCATTTTGAATGGCTGCTTCCCAAAGGAGTCTGTTCCTCCTCTAAATTAAAAGCGCAGCTTCTTTCTTCGTCTTACTTTAGGTTTTAGCAGATGCCCGCCTTGTTTTCTACGTGATCTAGATGAAAGGTTGCTCGTAACAGGAGCAACCTTTCACCTTTTCCATCAATTTAAGAGATAAAAAACCCCTAAAGTTTGCAGTTATGCTGACATTGTGTGAGACAGAAACCCATCTATAAATGTACAAGTTAGCATTTTAGCTGCCATAAAAGCAGTAATGACAGCAATGAAGCAGTCTTTCTCTGATGGTGAGCTTTTTTCAGAGCAGATGACAGAAGCAGCTCGGGTATTTTCTGTTTTCTCTGTGGGATTATTGCCTCGTTGGACAAAACCAAGCCTTCTTTAGAACCTTAGACATTAAGCCCCCCCCACCACCTGGGTCTTCCCACTTTTTTCCATAATTTAACGACCAGCTCAGTCTTTTATTACTTCTCACAATGCACTTATTTTTATGGTTGTCATCACCCTGCCTGGTGAGAAGATCTGCTCACCTTCCTGTTCAGCCTTTTTCCTTTCAGTCCCAATTGTTTAAAACAACTTTATTGCTCCAACAGTGGAAATAAGGAAATTTAGGCAAGCATCTGTTTTCTGACTCACCAACATGCGTCAGTTTTACTTTATCCAAAAACAACAGCTATGAAACTAAACTAAACTAAACTAAAAACTGATTAAAAGTTCTGAGATGGTTTGTTGGACAGATTAACATTTTATTTTAAGTAACAGAAAAGGGTTCATTCATAAAGACCCGACACTAAAGCAGTTTCACTGCATGCTAAATCTATCAAGTCAGATTTTTGTCAAAAGTTCACGTGTAAAAAAATACTGATACTAGCACTCTTATTTAAAAGACACACATGTATGTAAACTACTTTCCACATGAATTTAGAGTGTTTTTATGCATGACTTCTTATATATATATATATATATATATATATATATATATATATATATATATATATATATATATATATATATACATATATGTATATATATATAATCACGACAGGCTGCAGCTTTGTCCCGATTTCCAGCCACTTTTGTTGAAATTAGCATTTTCCCATTCTCTAGCTTTCTCTCTGCTTCAAGCTTCTTTTCCGAACATACGGCTTTACGCTCAACTGCAAAGAGTTCCGCCCGAACACGCAAAACCAGTTATATCTGATATATATTTTATCACGCATTTGAAATTTGGGCAGAATTTTGACTTCATAAAATGAATCAAGCAAATCAATGCAATAAGTGATGTGATGAGTTCAGGCTTTGGTTCCGAGTGAGAATTGTTGTTTTGGTTCATACATTGCAGCAACAAGACAAATTGTATTGTCATTTTGTATGCAACAGTGTACTGTATACAAAATGAAATTTTTGTTGCATACAGCTTACAACAGTTGTAATGATATTGCAGCTGGAGTAGATAAACATTACCATTAAAAAGTGCAGCAGTGATCAGTATCTAAACAGTGTAGGAGAAAAAGAAGCCAGTTTAAATAAAGGTGCAAAATGGAATTAATATGAAAAAGTGCAGTGCAAAATAAATATGGTGCAAAATGCTGTAGAAACATTGAGTTGTGTCTGATTTAAAACAATTATAAAAGTTCGGCAACATTGGTAGTGCAAAATAATATGATGCAGAGTCCAGCTTAGAGATCAGCAGTTCAACAGTCTGTGGGGGAAAAAGCTGTTGTAGAATTTGCTACAAAGTCTCTTCCCAGAGGGCAGCAGGGAGAACAGTCCATGGTGGGGGTGTAAGGGGTCACTGACGATGATGATGATGGGATCAAATGTCTTTAATGGAGGGAAGAGGAACAAAAACCTAAGTCTGATATCAGATTATATTTCTCACCATATTTTAGGTCTTAAAGAGTAAAGCAAGCTCAGCTAGAAAAGGAGAGGGTTCAGGAAATTCTGTATTTGTTAAACCAGATGCCGTTTTGATCTTCCCTTATAAAAATACCAACACATAATTTTCCAACGTGATGCAGCTCTATTTACAGTTCTTATGGTTTATTGTTCCGATTTTTATGTTCCAGGCAGATCCTGAAGGTCCTTTCTCAGCATATTGCCGACCCTGAAGTGACCGTGGTTGGATTTAGAGCCCTGGCACTAATGCTCAGATCGGGTAAGTGATCAATACACAGGAAAGATCTCCTGTTTACGTACACCGCATGGACAGAAGTATCCATTCACTGACCCATATCATTAGGCCTCATGCCAGGGTTAATGATATCTAAGAGCTGAAGATCGGCCGACACTGATTATTATGACATCAGTCTAAATGACCCTGTCACACTTTGACGATTTAGCCAGCATAGCCCAAGGTCCCAGAATCTCCTGAAACGTTGGCATGTACTGAACTTTCTTTTTCTCAGAATATTTTTATTGAATTTTCATTTTAACATACAACATTGTACACTGATGTTTACATCCAAGTCTAGAGTGTAAAGGAAAAAAAAAAGTCAGAATGTGAAAGCAACACCACCAAAACAAAACCCCTAACCCATACCAGCAGTAACAGTTATAGTACAGTCGGTCCCTGTTCCTGGATAACACCAAAGACTTATAACCTAACTGGAATTCAAATTCAACATAGGTAGGAAGGTAGACAGTGAGAGATCTTCATCTCAATTTATAGTGATGGAAGTACTTCAAGAATGGTCCCCACACAGTAAAAAAGTTTTCTACTGAGTTAGTTATTGAGTAACGAATTTTCTCGAGAGTAAGGCATGACATAACATCTTTAAGCCACTGAGTATGGGTGAGCGGGGCAGCATCCTTCCATCTCATCAGAACAGCTCGCCGAACCAGCAGGGAGGTGAAAGACACAACATGACATTGAGTTGGTGAGAGGCGGGTGCTGCCCTCGCCAGTGGTGCCAAAAATAGCAACCAAAGGGTTGGGCTTTAAATCGATCTCAAGAATTATGGACAAAGTCCGGAAGACCTCCCTCCAGAAATCCTCCAGGCTTGGGCATGTCCAAAACATGTGAATGAGGGAGGCTTCCCTGATCAAGCATTTATCACAGTGAGGGTCCACATTCGGGTAGATACTTGAAAGTCTAGCTTTTGACCAGTGGGCTCTGTGTACGACCTTAAATTGTAACAAACAGTGACGAGCGCATAGAGATGATGTATTGGTTAGTTTGAGAATAGTTTCCCATTCATTGTTTGACAGTAAGATATTTAAGTCGTATTCCCAGGCCTTTTTGATCTTATTGATAGGGGTGTGCTGAACTTTCTATGTATTTTTTCAATTTTGGGCGTATATATAGCGTATTCCTAACAAGTCCAGAACTTATGTCCAAGAACAGCCTAACTTATGCATAACGCACGGCAGCGTAATGGGTAATGACTTATGAGTACCGTACATTTAACGCATGGCAATGATCAGATAACTTAGCCTTATCTTATGGCCTACATATGGAATACGCTGGCATACTCGCCGTATGTCGATGTGTGCCAGCATGCTTCAGCGTGCTCATAACTTTTACAACACTTACCCATAACTTTTTTTATTTTTTTTTCCAGGGGGGGCAGATTTTTGAAGCAGATATTGTTTTTCTTCTTCTTTTTATATATTAACAATCACACAATTATAATAAATGTTACATAACTCTCAGTTTAAACTAAAAAGGAATGTTAATTAATTAATTTTTTAACAGATGAAAACATATATTAGCCCACAAACACCAGCCGGCAGACGTATCGGTCTATCTTTAGTAAGAACTAAGCGGAAGGGATATAAAACGACAGCAGCTCTGCCACAAAGCAGTAGTCCAGGTGAAATCACACAGGGGGGTTGGTTGGTCAGAGATCTGGCTCTGTCCCTTAGGTCCAGTAAAAGACAGACGTCAGACAGACGTCCACAAAAACATGAATGAGTGAGTTTGCTTTGAAAGAACTAGAAAGGCTCAGAGAGTATTTACCAAGCTGATAAGACACAGCTGGAATAAAAAGGCATGAGCTGAGCATTCTCATCCAACATCAGTGTCTGACCTCACAAATATGCTTCATATATTCCTGTAAACATGCTGATAAAACAGAAAAACCAGAATATTTCAAGTAAAGTGTTTGATTGTTAAATTAATCTAAAGTTAATAAGGATCATTTTAAGGATGGCTCATAGAACCATCTGACAAAACTCTGTTTTCCTGTTCCTTGTCCTTTGGAAGATTACAAGTTTTAAATTGTTCTCACTTGCCGTGCAGGAGTGATCTCACTGGTCGAGTTCTTCCTGGTGACAAAGCTTGTTGCACGCCTGGAATGTGGGGCTTCCCTCTTCTGGGCCAATGTGACGCTTTAACTCTATTTTTAGAGCAACCAATTTAAACTCTTTCTCAGAACAGTCTTTCTATTTTTTTATCATGATGATTTGTCTTTGCTGATCTGTAAATATTAATAATCCACAAGTATGAAGGCTTTTTGCTGCTGTTGCAAGCAGAGAACAGGTTTTGGGAATTGAAATGTCATCCAAAAAATTAAACCCTGAAAAGCTTAATCACAATAAGTTCTTGAGAACAACTTTGCAATTATTTTTAGATTAGAATATGTTTCAATTTTTCTTTCCTTATTTGATTCTCATGTTTTTTCTTATTGAATCTTTTCAGTTTTCTCTTGCAAATCACATTCTCTTCACTTTTAGGGGCGGGCTTTCCTCTGGAGTGACGAGCAAAGATGCATTTCTATTGGCCTGCAAGGATATTGGCAACATTTTTTTGCCTGAGCACAAGTGTTTGTATTGGCCTTAAAGTAAAATGCAGTTTGAGAAGAATGCAAATCAGTTTAAAAACAATTGAAAAAATGAACAAAAAATTCTGAGAAAGCAGCAAAGTTCCTCTCAAAATACTTTTTTGAACAAGAAGTTTTTCAGTTTAATTTCCTGATTACATTTTTATTTTTAGGTGTTTTTATTTTTTATTTTGTTTTTTTATTATTGGTCGACCATTTCCTTCTCAGAGGCCTTAACTTAAATGTAATGATCTGAAGCAGCGGGGGAATTTACACGGTCATGTTTTCAATTGTCAGGACTTATTCAGCACTTAACTATGGAATTGTGAAAGTGGAAGTTTTGTGGCTTAACTGGTCTGTTCAAGGTATCAAATGCTTAGCCGATGGAGATTTCATTGTATTTGTCAGAGAATATGTGTTAAAAGTCAACACAAGTAGCACACAAACCAATTTGACTTTCAGTTAATTTCTAAATATGACATTCAGTGTGTAGTATTCATTGGATTTAGCTTAAACCGCCTTCAGCTGCGAGTACAGCTTGAAGTCTGGAAGGATTTCTTTGAACCATGTTTGCACAAGTAGAGTTAATTTAACTTTAGCTCATATCTTGTTTCAGCATTTCTCAAAGCCCATCAGATCAAATGGAGAGTTTCTTGCTACGGTATATATTCTGAACTGGATTTTGGTCTGGACCTTGACTCGGCCTGCTTTACTCTTGACCACTTCTTTTTTTTCTGGCTCTATGGTTAGTTTTGTGGTCCTGTTAAATGTTGAAGCTTATTTTCCTTCCATCTCCTTGTCTGGCTGATGGAGAGCATTTCCATTGTATCACACGGCCACTACTGTGTTTAGCTGGTGGCACAGTGTGTTCTGCTCAATGGCCATAACCACCACGGTCCTCAAAGTTGTGTCCTTTGAAGTGCAGGTGCATAAATCCCTGGATCTATCCCACCTTAGCTATGGATCTCTAGAGATTCTCCAGGCTTATCGTTGGAGTTTTCTTGTGTCTGTCTTCCCTGTGATTTCAGAGGATTGATAGAACAGTATGGAGTGGATTTTCTTCCATTATTTTTGCAAGAAAATAGATTTGTTTTTTAAATAGAATTTAAAAAGACAATCTAGGAATTAAACTTTGAAAAATGTTTTACTCAAAAAAAGGTTTAAGACCAACTTGTTTACTTTTTTGTTTTAGATTTAGTTGTTTTTGTTTGAGTTTTTTCAACACTAGTGGCTCGTTTTTTTTGGACAGTAGGCTGACATGAGAGGGGGTATGAGAGAGGGGGAGACACATACGGCAAAGGACCACAGGTTGGATTTGAACCCAGGTTCAGCCGCCTCGAGGACTAAGGCCTCTATACATGGGTCATGTGCGCTAACCACTGCGTCCCCGAAGCTCCCCTGTTTTTGTTTTTTTCAGTTTTTATCTTTATATTTAATCTTTTTCATTTTTGTTTTTTTTTTTACTTGTCTTTCAGATTTTTTTTATCTTATTTTTTCAATTTTACTTATTTCAGTTAAAGTTTTTCAAAAGTTATACTTTTCAAATTGCGTTTTCCAGGTCACATTCTCTTTACTCCTGAGTGTTGGTATTTGGCTTGAAGTGAAAAGAATGGAATAAGTAAAACACATTCTGAATAAAATACATTTAATAAAACTCGATCTGAAAAACAAAAAGTAAAAACAGCAAAAATATAATATCTGTAGAAAATCTAATTGGAAAAAATACAATTAAGATATATTTCAAATATAACATTTGAAAAGAATAAAGCTGGAAAAAAATAATTCATTTAGGAAGTTTTTACTAATAATTTGCTAAGTTTCATACAGATCCATCATAAACATTATTGGTTTTAATGTCTTGCCTGCATTCCAAATCATTGGAGCCAAGTACTGGATCTTGTGGAACACCACTATTTCTACTCTTTTTTTTTTTTTTTTTTTTTTTTAGGATTTTTTTTTTTCTTTAACTCTGTGAAACCTGATTTCTAGATGACATTTAGAACAAAGTTTTTTTCCCCTCTTAATAACCTTCTGACGCACATATTAACAACTAACAGCTCTTTGACTTGTGACATCTTTGGACAGATCCAGTTCCTCTGCTGGTTCTTGAAGAAGAGGAGGATGTGTTCAGTCTGGTTGTGCAGGTGATGAAGACGTTTCCTACCAATGAGGAGCTCCAGTTCCAAGGTTGCAAAGCTCTGCAGCTGTTGCTGGACAGAGGTGGGACGGCATGCTTTTCCTTTAATATTGATAAAAGAGTAAACGCGGCCTCATTTAAGTGATGTTTAAACGTACTGTGGCTTAACTTGTTTGCTTAAAAATGAACCACAACAGTTCGGGAACTTTTTCCAGAGTAAAACATGCTTGGTTTATGCAAAGTGTCTTATTTGGAAAACTGTGAGAACCCACCTGTGAGGTTGATCTGAAATATGAGAGCCTGAAGAGGTTTTGCAGAAATGGGCCACTTCTGCAAAGTGCTGAGTCAGCATACTGATGATTTACATGAAATGATTTATTATTAAATTATAATGGTACGCCATGTCGTGAGCCATTGTTTGTTTAGAAATACCTGAAGGTGTAGAAGAACGTTAGGACTCCTGTTTATGAAATTCTTTTACATCTATAGGAGCTGAAAGTAAATGACTGTTTATTAATAATCACAGAATATTTATTTGTTCCTTTTTTTTCTTTCTTAGTGAGTGATGATCATCTACTGGAGTTTGTGGAAAACCAGGACCACCATGTGGTTCTTGCAGCTCTGCAGAACTTCTCTGACAGCCCTGAGCTTCTCATACAGGCCATCAAAGTGTTGCTCCCTCTGGCTGGCCCAGGTACGACCATGATTCTTCCTAATACTACTACCAGACACTCTGGGGCACCTCTCCATAAATGTAGGTGACTGCAGACAGTGCCGCAGACAGGAGGCCTCTGAAGGGCTGGTTATATTCCTACAGTGGTGCGTTGCAGTAAGCTTGTGGCAGATATTTTTTATTTCTGCCCAATTTTGAAGCGTGATAAAGAGGGACGATCACGAACTAGCTGTGGGTGTAGATTCGACCGAGGCAGTGAGGAAGTGGAAAACGCAAGTGGCAAGTTTGCGACAACAGAGGGACATGAGGGCGAAAAAGAGCGGGGATCCAGGTGGAAAAAGGGTCCCAGTGTCCGCGCGCACATCGCTCTTCGCACATCGTTTTTCACTATGGCGGTCATACAAACAAAACAAGCCGGTAAGGTACCAAACAGGAAATGAACATAGTGTAGATCGGATGTAGATTTGACCGATCAGAGGCCTCCTGTCTGCGGCACTATCTGCGGTCACCTACAATTTTGGAGAGGTGCACCAGAGTATCTGCGTTCACTGCGACACACACGCAGACGACCTTGTTTCTCAAATCTACATCCGCTCTACACTATGCGTATTTCCTTTTTGGTA
The DNA here is from genome assembly GCF_016077235.1 of Cyprinodon tularosa. Taxonomy (NCBI): domain Eukaryota; kingdom Metazoa; phylum Chordata; class Actinopteri; order Cyprinodontiformes; family Cyprinodontidae; genus Cyprinodon; species Cyprinodon tularosa. The sequence goes on from NW_024039401.1 coordinate 11,523, forward strand.
CCTGTGCAACAACACTGGGACCCTTTTTCCACCTGGATCCCCGCTTTTTTGGGCCCTCACGTCCCTCTGTTGTCGTACAAACTTGCCCCCACTTCCTTACCGCCTCGGCCGTATCTAGACCCACAGCTAGCTCATGATTGTCCCTGTGGCGTGGAATAACATAGCGTGGACAACGCTTCAATATTGGGCATAAATCAAAAGTATCTGCGTCATACCTGCGACAAGCTCACTGCAAGACACTGCTGCGGTAGTATAACCAGCCCTTTACACACCACGCTAGCACGGTATCACTCCTCCTAGTGGCGAGCTACGGTACTACTGCTCTCTAGAGGTTAACAAGCAATCAACATGGTTGAGTCCATAACATTCAGGAAGATTGCAGCGAGTCAGGCGAAGCTGTAATTAAGTTGACTTCATCAGGTGGACGCTGCGGTCTGGAACTGAGAGGATATGAGCAAACAAACCTTATTTATTGACTTAGCCGTCACACTCTAGAATATGTTGGTTTACTGTATTTCATTGCATGTATGTCCAGTGCTGAAAGTAGTTTTACATTCTTGCTGGGACTGTATGTAAAAATAACTAGCTGGTATTGTTTTCTTACACCCTGTCTGTGTTTTTAAAATATTAGATCAAACATTTTATTTTTCTTAGATATAGACCAGTTTAACCCATATATAAAACAGCTAAATTACACTTTTGTATTTTAGATTTTTGAGCTCTTAGCTTTACTATGAAATACTTGATTCATTTAAAATAACAAAAAGCACATTCTTTACCGTCAGAATAAATGTGATCATTTCCGTACTGTTAAATCCAGCTTTAAAATATTGAACAATAAAACCCTGTCAGTATTTCTTCACATCCTTTAGTTGATTAAAAAGCCTTTACTGGCATTATGGAGATCAAACTATGCAGGGATTGTAACTTTTTTTGGCTATACCCAGAATAAATGAATAAAAAAAAAAAACCTTTTTGTGACTATGCAAGCAAACATTTACGTCTTATTTGAATAGATAGAAACAGGAACTATGTGAAAGACTCATACAAGAAAGTATGTGTGCTTTTTTTTATATGGGTTTATATCCAAAAATAACCATGAAATATAATTTAATTATTTTGGATATCATGTAGATTCCTTGCAGAAATTAAAGTAAGTGTGGCATCACTACATGTGAACTGGAAGAAATACTATTTTGGAAGTTAGATAAAATAATTTTTGCACTGGGCAAGTCATTTTTAGCTTTAAATAGTTTATTAGGTCACCAGGCAGAGACAGCTGAGCGCACAGAAGATGTTGGGAGAGCAATAAGCTGCTGAGATTGTGCAGACATGAAGCTAAACTTGATTGAGCTACAATCACAGATTGGCTGTAAGTGTCTGCCGAAGTTAGCGGTACAAAATAACACTAAGCAGTTGTTTCCAGAACGGTGCACCACTTCTAAAACTTTTACTAGCATGCAGTTCTGGACCGTTCCAGCTTATTTTCCACTCTGATGTTGACAGAGTCCCTCTCAGTTTGAGTTACAAGGATTATCTCAAACCTGGAGACCATCATGGATGGTGTTTCCAGGCTTTAACTGCATCACTTTATCAATGTTGGATAAGTTTGTGAATAAGTCTGTATCTGTTCACACCTTGTTAGTTTGTTATGAAATCTTCTCTTAGTATCTACTCTACCTTGCATATTGCTTACATGCGTCTCTTATGCAGCCAGTAACGTGGAGGTGTTGATGTCAGGAGGCACTCGGTGTTACAGCATAGTCATCTCTGCCATGGACGCCTTCCCTGAGGTGGAGGAGCTGCAGGAGGTGGCCTGCCTGCTGTTGAGGAGGTTCACTTCAGGTCAGAGCCCTGCATCCAAGGAAGCAGGGAGTGGCTTGTTTTCCCCGTTTTATAATTGTTCTTCTCTGCCAACGTTAGTCACTGGGCCTGGATTTCATTGTTAGTTTCATGTCATCTACCCTAAAAAAAAAATTCTGTTTTAAAATTTTCACACAAAAACCTTATTTTTCGTCTCACTGTCTGAGATAAAATGAGACGGACATTTTCTTGCTAGAGGTCAGCAAAGATTCCTAGAATTATTTTTATTTGTTAGAGATTTTTTAAAACCAATTTCTTTAAAATCACACGTTTAGATTTACAAAGCTTTCTGTGCCATTAAACCATTTCAGAAAGTCCAGATTATGCTGTTCTGGATTTATAAGGTTTTGATAGGTCAAGCTCATTTGAGTGCCCAAACAGGGTTCCCAAGGCTTCTTGAAATAATTTGTAAATACAAAAACAAATTAAGGTAAAGGGCCTGGAAAGACAGCCATCCTTCAAACTCCTTGAATGTTTTGTTATTCTTTCATCACTTGATTCTTTTGTGTTTTGTACTCAGCATAGTTGACATAACATCACCTGCATCCAGGGTGCAGTCTACCCCCAGTTAAATTCACAATGAGTCAATCATCGAGCTGCTGGCATGTAATGCCAGCCCAAGGAAATGCAAAAACTGTCAGCATAAATCGCTTGCCCAAGGAAGTTGAGTTTTTTTTTCTACAGACTACAACATGTTCATTATTTTAACTTTTTATCATTAATTTACACTGACTCTACTTCATATAAGCAGGATATTGAACTATAACAGAGTAATAATGTGTTCAGGCAATTTCCTTTCAAATCCATCATTTCGTACAATTTGATCTTTCAGACTTGACAGATTTTTATTTATTAACCTCTAAATTGCCCCAGTGAGCGTTTGTAGCTTTTATCAAGCTTTTTAATTAAGCCTAAATGTTGCATTACTGCTCATTCGTCAGCCGTGTGTTGTTGAGAAGTATCTAGGCTACAGTCAATTAACTTTCTTGATGATATGGCCAAAACTTGTATCATGATATATTTTTCAATGTAAATCTAAGTCCCTTTATTGTCCCACAATGGGGAAATTCCCTCTCTGCATTTAACCCATCCCCTTGAGGAGCAGTGGGTTGCCACTGTGCGGTGCATGGGTAGCAGTGTGGGTTTAAGGGTCTTGCTCTGGAACCCAGAGTGGAGGCTGTGGGGATCGAACTTGGTACTTGCAACCGTCTCAAAGTGCCCTACTCTAACCTCTAGGCAAATTATATATTATATAAACCAGAGCATGTCTTCAATTAATGTTTACAACTGTATCCTGTACACATTTATAACAAGCATTTTCGCTAAAATTAAAATTATGAAATTGCTCCAATATAATGGTTTAGAAATATTTGCTTTTAAAAATAAAACGGACAAAACTACATAAAATCTGCCATAATTATAGACTGTAATGTATATTAAAATATTTAAAATATGTTAAAAACGTCTTAAAAGTAGTGCAGGGCATGCAGGTGGTGCAGCAGTTATGGCGCACGACCTATGTATAGAGGCCTTAATCCTCGACGCAGCAAACCTGGGTTCGAATCCGACCTGTGGTCCTTTGCCGCATGTCTCTCCCTCTCTCTCATTAACCCTTTCCTGTTAGCCTACTGTTGATAAAACGAGAAATTGAATTATTGTCCACTTCTAATTCTGATCCATTTTCTTAATATTGACTTTGCATGGTGATAAAATCATTCATTGACCACATATTCAGTGGTAGAAGTAGGTTCATGCTGCCACACAGGGTCCTTGAATGAGAGGAAATTGGTTCTTGAAAGTTCCTTGAAACAAGAAACACCTCAAATATATAGAGAGACTTGAAAAGCTAATTCATATTTAAAATCATGTTTGTACAAATATTTATTCTTTCTATTAGAGAAGTTGTTGTTTTGTTGTCTGAGTAGCAAAGCAGTAAAGATAGAGCTGTTATCCCCTGTTGATGAATAACTGCAGTATCTGCCTACATGTTGACAGAGCTAGATAACATTGCTCATCAAATCAATACAATAGTGTTTGAATTTGATTCACTTCGATAAGCTAGTCTTTTTTTTTAATGACTGATGAGGTGAAAGGAAGCCTCTTTCTAACTCAGATCTTTTTGTATTACTTTTTCTTTCCTGCAGAGAGTTTCTACAACATCCTGGTGCTGAACGGAGTCCAGAGAGTCTGTCTGAGAGCATGTCAGACGTTTCCCGATAACGCTGCCCTGCAAGCCGCTGCACTCTCCTGCCTGGCTGACTTGAGTGAGGAGAAATGATTACAGAATATACTTAAATCAATGATATCTGAGAAGTTAGTCCACACAAATAATCAGCTAAACAAAATTACTCTGATGCATAGCTACAGGTTAATAAATAATAATAATAATTTAACTTTATTGATCTCACATTGGAGAAATTTACCTCTGCATTTAACCCATCCCCTTGGGGAGCAGTGGGCTGCCATCGTGTGGAGCCTGGGGAGCAATCAGGGGTTAAGGGTCTTGCTCAGGGACCCAGAGTGGCAATCTGTGGGAGTGGGGCTCAAACTCAGAACCTCAGGATACCAAGCTCTATGCCTTAGCCACTAGACTGCCACTCCATTAAAAAATTAAAAACGTTCCCTACAAATATTCAATCTGGCTTTTTTTATTTTTTATTATTGTCTGTTTTAAGTGGATTTCCTGCAGGCTAGTAGGCTGAAATTTGTGGGTATTTTGCAAGTGGTGACAGTGCTAAACATTTCTTTTTAGTCTAGCCTTGGCTTATAAAACATATCACCACAAACTCATTGCAAACTGTGGAAAATGGGGTGGTGGAGAGCTGGAACACATTGTTCCTCTGAGGACATACAAGTCACTTAACAATAGATTACACATAATTAGGAAAACATCAGTAAACAGATAAAAGCCTTTGTGGCAAACACATAGTTCTTGTGTCACGTATTTACTAAGAAAGTATTCACTGTCAGTTAGTATAAAAGGTGGAGCATCCCATAGATCAAGGCTCTTGGACTCTGGCATGCATTGGTGTTGTATCTTTCTGTAACCCTGTCACACCTTGCTGATTTAGCCAAAGAATGCCTGACGTCCCAGAATCTCCTAAAACGCTGGCATACGCTAAACTTTCTATGTATTTTTTCAAGTTTGGATGTATATTTAGAGTATTCATAACGGGTCCAGAGCTTACTGTTTGTCCAACAACAGCCTAACTTATGCATAACGCACGGCAGCGTAATGCTCAAGCCAGTGTCCTGAGGGAGGCAGCAATGCGCCCGGCCTGCATAGAAATATTTCTTTGATCGTGGTATTAACCTAGCTGCTGTTTACTGCCCACCAAAAAAAAAAAAAGATAAATAAAAAGAAAGAAATAAGGTTTGAAGTCGCAGCAGATTAAGCGTCATGTCTGCTTGGAAGATTGTTGGTTGTGACTGTAGGCGTGAACGCAGGGAGAAACCATCACAGTCACCTTCTTGCTCACCCTATGATGGGGATGAGGTCCGAAAGAGAACTGACAGTTTCCTCCTGTGAACCCCCTTTTATACCAAAACGCTGCAAATACAGTACAGTTTTTCTTCACCCTGTTGGGTTAAAGTGTCTCCATATTTCTATTCTCTCTTATATCGTTTAAATTTGGATCTGCTGTAAGACTTAAAGGACAGGGACAGAGTTTAGGTGAATTAGGGGTTTAATAAAACTATTACATTGGTTAATAAAAAGAAGATGGAACATTTTGGTTTAACACTGCATAGGGAAAAGCTGGGTTGATAAGTTTGGCTGATAAGGTGATAGAGGTGGGGTGGAGAAGCTGATTGTCATGCAAAAGAAGCCAATGACACCGTTATGAGCTGCTTTCATTAGTAATAAAGTGGTCTAGCCTTGATTAATGTCCCAGGCCCTAGAACTGGTGGGCCAATCACAACGCAGAGATGATTTTTTAAATTTTTGGATGCAAAGCGGGCGGGGTTTTCTGGGCGTGACGATAAAGCTGCGCAACGCTGGAGAAAACACAACAAGGAAGATAGCAACAACTATTGAACAGTTCTCGTTTGACTCAGTTTTGGAAGGATTAGACTTGGGGTTTTCGTTGAAACTTGAGCAGGAAGAGGCTCTACGCTCATTCATTTTTGAGAAGGATGTATTTGCCGTTTTACCGACAGGCTGTTTGTTTACACCCCACCACCAGCTGGCGTGCTTACTATGTCACAGTCAGTTGCACACATTGGTCAGAGCGTTGGCCGAAAGGCACAGACATGGTTTGAAAGAGAACGGGTTGTTTTCATCAACAATCTTCTGATGTCTCATTCATCAGGGCCAGACTAAATTACACATTTAATTCCACAATTAGTCTGATTTATCAGTCTTCTCACCCTTTTCTTTCTGTTTAGCTCACATAGCACAGCTTCTGTTTGAGGATTTAGTTGTTACCTGCAGTGACGTGGCCATTTGTTTTGGATCATCATGCAGTTAAAAGACCCACTAGCAACAATCTTTTCATTTTCTGGCAGAGTCCACCACTTTCTTAAGGATAAAAGTTGGTCAGATTATGTAATCCAGCAGGGTCCCCAGGTGGTTTTGGAAGTCAGACCTACTTCTTCTCCATACATAAATGATCTCGTCGCTGTCGGACGGAAACCTCGTATGTCCAAAACCATAAAGTTTACAGGAAATTGTAAAAACAGCGACAGCGGAAGAGTCCAATGGAGTAACGAGATTAAGTCCCAACCTTTTTTCAACACTTTTAATTGGTTAATATTTTCCAAAACATATGTTCACACGTGGGGACTGACCCATCGTATCAATTTATGAAAAAAAAAAAGTCCAAAATGGAAGTTACAAGGTTTTTTCCCGACAGCGACGATATGCATGTTTTCACATATATTCCTCATGTTTTGTCCTTATTACTCTAAGGGAATTGCATTTTTTTCCCATTTTTGCTGCAGGCAAAGAACATGTTTTGTAAATGGGACATTTAAAACAAAAAGCTATCTAGAAATTTAACGTTGAATAGGTTTTTAATAAAAAAAAAAAAAAAGGCTTTTAGACTTTGCTGTTTTCTCAGTTTCTGTTTTTCACATTTACTTTCCATATTTTATTTGTTTCAATTTTCAAACTTTCAACTTCTTTAAACATATTTTATATTCTTTAATGTTTTTTTTTTTTTTGGGACTTCTGGACCTAAATATGTTCTTCTTTAGTACAGCTCTCTTTCAGGGAACTCTGGGAGATTTATATTTTCCTTCCCCCAGGTACATAGATAGTTAGATTTATTTCAAAAATACCATGTCATATATTCATCTAAATCTGAAATTAGCAGAGAACATAAATTTAGTTTACTTTCCCACAGTGGAAAATGTTCAGGTTTTCCAAGCAGGAAAGTGAAACACAAAAGGATCAGGCAAAAAAAAAAACACGGAGGCACTAAAGAATGAATCAAGTTTACAACATAGGAAAAATCTTACAGTTCAGTTATTAAAAGTAGAACAAAATAAAAAAATAAAGCAGTGTAGAAAGAAGAAGCGGTTTTAAAAACTGAGGAAAATGTGAAAGTTTATACATAAAAAGGCGTTCTTCACAAGAATAAAAATAAGGCTGCAAAACAACAGGTATGTAGAAATATAGTGTTGCACCGATGCCATTTCTTGGCCCCGATACCGATACCCGATACCTGGCTGTGCAGTATCGGCCGATACCATAATAATGTAAAATAATTGCCATCATGGCTTGTCAAGCTGCTCCTACCTTTGTGAAGCAGGAAAAAATCTAATACAAAGTGAATCCAGTAGAACTTTGTATTGCCTAACAGGAGTGGGTGACAATAGTTGAATAAACTTATGGCTCTCAAAATGGTATCGGTGCCCTATTTGTTGGTACTCGCCGATACCGATACCACCATTTTAGGGCAGTATCGGGGCCCCGTCCGATACTGGTATCGGTATCGGTACAACACTATAGAAATGTGATGTTTGTTCAGAGCAGAGACCGTTATCAAGTCTAACAGCTGTTTGGAAGAATGATCTTTAAAAGCAAGTGGGATTAATGTGAATCTGTAGTGTAGCTTTAATATTTTGCAGCATCTCTAAAAGCCCTTTGGATCTAAACAGCAGCTCCTCCAGGGTCAGCGAGATAAACGGCTAATCTAAGCTTCTGTTTTATTATTTGATGCGACTCACTTTTAAAATTCAATTTGCTATTTGGATTTTCTTTTTTCCTTGTTTTAGCCTTTGTTTACTAGTAGGTCATTTATTAGTTCATTCTTCCCTTGATGCCACCTTTCAGCTGCAACCATCGTGCAGAGCAAGGCGGTGGCTGAGCAGGGTCTGGAGGAAGGAGAGCTGGAAGCAGAGAGAGGCATGGAGGAGGTGGAGGACATGGGCCTGGGCTGGATGGAAGACTGCTGCACCGCGCTGGAGCTCCATGCAGCTGAGCAGGCTGTTCAGGTGAGGTCCTGTAACTTCCAGACGCCGCGGTTTGAGAAGGGAAGCGGCTAATGCTGGACTCGTTTGGTCATTTCAGGAAGCAGCAAGCTGGGCCATTCATAATCTGCTGTTGAACGGAGCTCAAGTAAACCCTTCAGAAGAGGAGCTAGAGGGCAGGTGGGTGGCGTAGAGGTCAGGTTTAGAAAAAGTCTTCTGAATGAGTTCAGAGCTGTTTGATTAGATCTGGATGTTTGTCTGTCAGGACTCCTGTTCACAGGCGGTTAATGGCTGCAATGCTGCTGCACCCGTCCTCTCCCAGTGTGTTCATCGCAGCCACCAGCGCCATCGCCACGCTCATTACAAACAACAGTGAGTAAGCTTTTTCCTCCATGTTTTGTTTGTGTTTTCCAAACAGAGGAAATGTTTTGATTTGCCATCTTGTCTTACTTCCTGTCTGACTCATGACATTTCCATTGAATTCCTGCGTTGGTCCAAACAAACTACACCTCTGATTTATTTTGGTAGCAGAGAATCACTGGTGGTTTGCACTGACTCTTTCACTTCAAGGTGTTCTCATTTTTACAGACATCATAAGACTGGATTCTTTTATCCTGAGCAAGATACGTTTTTTTGTTTTTTACGCATAGTCTATGGTCTTATTTAACCCAGGACTGGAGGTCAGGCCTGTGGGCAGCCGTCCAGTTCTTTAACATCTAACTCAGTCTTCCATGTCTTTCTTAATTTAACATTTGTACCGTTGAAACTATGGAGTGAATTTTGTCCCATTATTGTTGCAAGCAAATAACAGTTTTTGTAAATGGAAATCCGAGAAGTAATGCAGGTTTTTAGAGTAAATTAGCTTTTTTTCTCATGTTTAAAAAAAAAAAAAAAAAAAAAACTTTTATTCATATTTTATTTATCTTATCTTATTTTTTTTTTATTTAGATTTTATATTTCTTGATTATAATTTTTTTTTTTCATATTTGGTTTTACAAATTGTTTTCTATTTCAAATTGTGTTTTAAAGATCCAATTCACTTCACTTCCAGCCCAATACAAACTCTTGCTCTTGATGCACATAATTGACCAAAACAAATGTTGTGGCCAAAATGCCTCTTATTCCTCACTTCAGAGGAATTATAAAATAAAATTGTAAAATTATTTTTTTATGATTGAATATATAAAAATATGGAAACAAGGTAAAAAGGAACAATATTTAAAAAATAAAATCTGTGAAAAACAGCAGGGATTGTAAAAAACTTTTTTTTCGATTGAGAAGATTTTTGGTTTCATTTTAAGATTGCATTTTCTTAAAATTTCCACTCAAAAACTTTATGTAGAAAATCTTCTATTGAAAAAGTGTTTTTAAAAATTATTTTAATTTACAATACGTCTTATTTTTGCTTGCAACGATAATGGAACAAACCTCACTCCGTAGATGGCCTGAACAGTGAAACGTCTGTAAGCAGAATCGCTGATAGTTCCCTATATCAGAACTAAGTGTCCAAGTCCTACAGCTCTACATCATAATGGAAGCTTCCAAACCCAGAGACAGACAGGTCATCAGGCTGAGAGGTACGGTTCATCCATTTAGGGAAAACCCCTTCATTGGTCTCTGATCCAGTAGAGATGTGTTTGATAGTGCTTCTTCAAGCATTTTGAAGCAGCTGCTGCAGCCTTAAAAATAAAATACCATTAAATGTCTTATTTAGTAATTCAGGGCTAATCTAAAGACCAAATAAGAGAAACATCACTCCATCCTGCCTTCCAAAGTTAGAAAAAAAATGGATTTTACTTTCTTTTGTAGATTGAATTAATTAATTCATTTTTGTTTAGTTCTTGAACGGGTTTGTTATTTTTTTCATTAGTTACTATTATTTTATTAAGGTTAGTTTTAGTTAAGTTTGCATTAAATTTTTATACATTATAAGTTGAGAGTTTATACAATTTTCAACTATTTCTGCTGAATGCCTATTTCTTTAGGTGCTTTGGAGGGTTTTGCTGGATTCTTATATCCGCTGGGTTTATTTCTAGGAGATGCTGGTGGAGCTGCCAATTAGAGCAAACTATTGTTGAGGGTTGCTAACGGTTACATAAAGTTTTGATGCATCTGCTAAAAGCCAATAAAAAGGTGATTTCGCATAGGGCTGGGCGATATAGAAAAAAAGCTTATCGATAAAAAAAAAATGCATATTGATCGATATCAATAATTATTGAAAAGATTTGAAACCATATTTTATGTGCAGCTCTGCCTGGACTTTTTATAATCTTGCTAAATGATTTAATTTTAATAAAGAACACAAACACAGACTTCCAAATAAATCTTTATTTAACCAACATTTTTAACCATACCATAATTGTTTTAAAGAAAAATAACTTACTGAGTTATATTATTAAATACTGACAAAGAATAAACTAAAGTGACCAGAAAAGTGACCAAAATAAATATAACAAATAAATAAATAGAATACCCTATTTGGGTGGGAATAGTACACCACCAGCTTGTGGTAATTAAAAGATTGTAGGACTAGGCTACCATGTAAACTCTACTCAACAAGAACAAAAACCCAAATAAACTCACCCTTTAGCCTAGCCTAGGTGTATTTTTTCTCACCCCTATTCTTCTAGAGGTGCTGCTGGCACCTCGTTATGGTTCAGCTTAGATTCCTGCTTTAACCTGAGTTATTACTTTGAAGTTGCTGGCCCCTCAGCATTTTTCTCTCAACTGTTAGAACTACGTGGGAAACAGCCCAGAACTGAATATATATATCTATATATATATATATATATATACTGAATATATATATATATATATATATATATATATATATATATATATATATATATATATATATATATATATATATATATATTTTTTTTTTTTTTTTTTTTTTTTCCCCGAGATTCCTCGGAGGAGAGCCGTGCCGGGGCCTAAACAGGTCGTACTCCTGCAGCTGTAAGCGGCTGAGATGATAGATAAAGAAAAAAAAAAAAGTTGGTTGCGTTATCAGACTTAGTTTTCACTGGTTCCCGACACATTTTACAGATAACTGTGGTTTGTTTTTTGTCCGACTTGCCATAACCTAAATACTTCCAGACTGCCTAACTACAAAAACCCTTCTTTGGAACAATTTCCTCCGCCTCTCCTTGCTGCGACATCTTCATGTGCTCTGTGTTGTGGTTTGAGAGGGCGGGGCTTTGTGACGGCGTGCCTGGGTCCGCAATTGTGATTGGTTGGGAGGAAGTAGTGACTAGCATAAACCTACATGATAGGCTACAATGAGAAGGAAGGAAAACTGCGTTTTTTTTATCGAACTTTTATCAAGCCACTTTTTTTCTATTGCACCACACGTCTATCGATCGATATATATCGTTATTGAATTATCGCCCAGCCCTAATTTCGCATGATAAAACTCATTTAAACTCCTCCACATGAAGCAGAGACTCCCTCTCAATCTAAGTAAGCATTCAACCTTTTTCCAGGGCCTCATGCTAGGAGAATCTGACTCCTCCCTACACCATGTTTCTTATTCCTGGTCCTCAGGACCCAATGCCCTTCAAGTTTTAGATGAGGTCTACTCAAGCATGCCTGTTTCAAATGATTGCATTACTTCCTCTGCAGCCATCAAATTCTACAATTCTACAAAAGCCTGTTGATGGTCTTTTCACTCAGTTTAGGTGAGTTGAGGCAGAGAAACACCTAAAAGACAAAGCTGTGACCTTGAGATTCCCAAACCAGACCCATACCTCTTCATGATTAGATCCTGGCATCATGTCTACAAAGATCTAAGAAATGGTACTCTGCTGCAGCTGGAGCCCCACTGGAATACCTCCAGGTGGAAATGCTTCTTCATGTCCGTTTAAAAACCATGTGCGGATCTGAAAAGCTACAAATCTGTGACCAGGATGAACACAGCTGGAATATTTGTCTCCCAGAAGATGAAGATGGCTTATTTAATTTTTTATGTAAGATTCCGTATTTTTACTATTTTAGCAGCAGTCTGAAAGTTGCTTGATCATGTCAAACACGATTTAGTTTTGTTGGATTATTCTATCAACCTGGTTTATTTCTAGGCAATGCAGATGGTATAGTCCCATATGTTCTAGCAGTTAGGATTCCTGGTTTTCACCCAGACGGCCCGGGTTGGACTCCCGGTATGGGAACCCTGTTTTACCCTTAATCCCTTATTGCTCCCTGGGGGCCACACAATGGCAGCCCACTGCTCCTCAAGGGGATAGGTTAAAATGCAGAGAACAAGTTTCATTCCATTTCCTTTCCATTGTGGGACAAAAAAGGGATTTACATGAATATCTTTGGTAAAAAAAAAAAAAAACATTTGAGAGAAACCTGTTGCTGCCTCTACACTGGAAAAACGATCTACAAATAAGTAAAAATGTCTTACATTAAGTGTATTTACCCTTTTTTTGAGTAGGTAAATGACATGATTTGCTAATGAAATGAGTATTTTTACTCTTAAAATAAGATATTTAGAAAAAAAATTAAAATTGTTAGAACTGTAAATTTACAGTCATTTTTACTATTTTTCAAGGTTACACTTTTAAAAGATGTAATTGTCCAGTGAGCTGTTTCCAAACGAAATTTATTTTTGTTTTACACTTGTGTAAGAGTCTAAAGTCTAAAATGCACTGAAATAAGACAATGCAATCTCGTTTTCTTATTTTAAATGTAAATTGTCTTGTTACATTGGGAATATGTCTCTTTTACCTTCTCAACTCAAGAACAAATGGACTTATTTTAAGAAGAAATGACTTATCTAGGTTTTGATTTTTTCCAGTGCATAGAAGGGTTCTGCTTTGCTTGCAGGTAAAATGAGCTCCTTGTTGCTGTCTGGAGGCCTCCATGTTAATCTGGTGGAGATGATGAGGAGACACGCAGGTTCAGCAGATGTTTCCATCAGCGCATGCAAGTTGTTAAAGCTGCTTTTCTATGGAAGGTTTGGAATTAAACTGCTTGTCTTTTACTCATTATGTACATAATCCCATTATGCTGAATTATTGTGTTTAATATAAAGCCAATGGAAAGTTCATGAATGGATTTGAATATTGAAATTTTTTTGTGGTAGAATGAACAGAAATTAGAAATGTTATTCTACTATGTTATGAAAATTTTATTCCCTTTTTTTTGTAGTTTGTCTGTCCACATGGTTCAAAAACACCAACATAGCAAAAGAGGACATTTTCATTACTCTGTGAAATTCCCGAATGATTCGCCTCTGAAACCCAGGCTCACTTGATCCAGAAACACTAGAAGTGCACAGCAAGAGTAAACTATGCTAACTGCTGTTAGGACAGCGGGTCAACGATTGGCAAGAAGGACAAACAACAAATTAGATAACCCCCCCCAGGGATTGGTAGCCGAAAAATCTTTTTACTATCCCCTTAATTAGATGGTTTGGACCCGGAAATGTGAAATTACTGTTAGAAAATACTGTCTAAAGAGGGGAGATGGAGCAATGAAAAAAAAAGGCTTATTATGTCGTCTTTAGAGACCCAGATCCTTGTCAAACTATCAAACTAACCAATAAGGACGCATTATTTTGTAAAGTAGGTTTGAAAACATGTCTCCAACATAAAGGAAATTTCATAATTTAAGAAAAAAAAATTTCAACCTCTACACTTCAAGGTTAGACTAAAGGGGATTCAGGATGAATTACTATTGGATATTTCATATCTGTAAAGATGAACTATATACTCTGCTTTGGGGTTTATATTAAAATTGTGTATTTATTAGAGTAGGGAATTGATAAGATTTTCACGTTTCTGATTTCCTTATCGATTCTGTGAAACAGTGAACTTAGTAAGTGCACGGTGACATTCGTCTACCTTCGCCTGGCTTCACCTTTCTGCCTCCCCGCCGAAAACAGAAGGCAGTGACCGGGAGCTGCCAGCCTCTGAGCCAGCCAGGCTACCCGTCTCGTCACAGTCATCTAAACCTAATGGAGAAGGCATCCGTTTAATAATGGCATCTGTTTAAATAAACAAGCCTTTCTCTCACCTTTCTCTCGCTCCCCCGAACTGCAGAGCAACTTCCTAGCATGTTTAATAGCCCCAAAGAGAGGTAGAACATTGGTTTATTTCCATAAATGGCATATGATTTACTAGGAACCACGTTAAGCACAGCCAGTGATATAAAACTAGCTACTTCCCACCAGAGTTGCCTTCCATGCTGGTCGTAACTTTAGCTTCTGTCTCGAAGCATCAAGAACACGGCATTCGTTAAAATGTATGCCATGTTGTGTGCGCAGGTGTTTCTGCATGTTGGATGTATTTCCTCCCTTGGATGTTATTGCCACTTTGCAATGATTACAAAGCACCTTGTTGCCATCTTTCTCTTCCTTAAAATGAAGCCAAACTTTTGATCGTTTTGAGCGCTTTTGTTTTGCTTTTCTAGACTTACGCCTGGTCACGTCGTACTTGCTTACTGAATACCATGTGCGTAACTTGCGTAAAAAAACGTGACGTAAGTCGCGCTGTCCAGCGCTAGGCTCTGGTTCTGCCTGGAACCGATAAGAGAATCGTTAAGCGAGCTGCCAAACGGTGGCATGGAATTGGAACACACAGAACAGGTTCTGAACAGGAACCGGTTTTCGATTCCCATCCCTCGTATTTATTTACAGATGGAATAAATTAGGGCTGCAACTTATTTTGCTAATGAATAATCAGATAGCTGAAGGTGTCTTAAAGGTTTTATACAGAATGTAAAACAGGGGAAGCTAAAGCCATGCCATTGGAGGGGTTCTGGATAGAGCTTTTTCACTGATGAAAAAGGTTTTTCATCTTAAATGCATAATGTTTATTTATTTATTTATTTATTTATTTATTTATTTGCAATATTGTCATAATTACTGTTCTGAGGTCACTCTTTAAGTTAATGGCAGAGTTTGTGCACTCCAGGTATAGATTAATCAATTACCACATCAGCTGACGATTGTCTCAATAATGCATTTATAGTTTCAGCTCTAATCTATTTAAATAGTAAAACTGAGGTTTTGTTGGTGAGATAATATTTGCGATCATATGAAATGTGTTTCTTTTATCTAAAGATCATCAAGGTTTTCTGCTAGCAGTGGAGAGTTAGCCCCCTAATGATGACTTTCCTTGCATTTGTAGGACCGCCAGCCTGGACGAGCTGAACATGGCCATGAGCCAGATCCTCACAACCATGAAGGTCCATAACTTCCATTCAGAGGTCCAGCTGGCAGCTCTGGAGGCCAGTCTGATCTTCCTTTGCCCAGGTATGTTCAATGGCTGCCATGTTTATTTACAGCACCCTGTTTTCTACTAAGACCCATCGAAGCAACACTATAAGGGAATGCATCACTTTAGTTTTTGTTATGTACACAAATATACACCTTATGGTGTGCTTTCTGTTGCTATATTCGGGGCAGATGCTCTGCTTGATGTTTAAGTAATTAGCACGGCGGACCACAAGCTTCCCTCCTGATCAGAGGAGCTTCTATCTGCTTCTTATAGGTGTCACTTTACCATGGAGCAACAGGATTTAGAGCTGTGGGTTGCTTTGTTTTTATTTAATAAGGGAAGCCCATTAAAGTCGCTAATGACTACAGTGGCTGCGCCCCGTCTGGCAGAGAGGACAGGGCAGAAGCAGCCGGTGCCCAGGACAGCTATGAACCTGAGGGAGGAGGACTAGTGATAAATAATGCAGCAGTCCTTCTATGGCTCTGTGAAAATAGTTACTGTTTCTAAATATCTTCTAATGTTTCCCAGCAGGCTTCCAGAGGGAATTGCTCAGTTATGTTCAGACTAAGAAATGTCCCCCATGCAAACAAACAGATGTTTCTTTATTTCTAAATGTGCTAAGTGTCATCTGTTGATTCTGATAATTGAATGTAATGGAAACACTGACAAAACTCGCAGCAGGATTGGATCGTTCCATCTGGTTTTTAAAAAGGCCAGCAAAGAGCAACATGTGGCGTTAATGGAAAATACGTTCTGCTTTTATTTATCTGCCAGAAACCCCAGTGATCTTAGCCCATGTTGTTGTTTGTGAGGCTGTGAAGTGGCTGTGCTCTGCGTTCGGAGCAGGAATGCAGAGCTGATTCATTGCTGCAGCTTTGTTTTTCTCTTCCATCTAAATCTGGTTGATTTTCCCTGCTGAAGAAAGCCGTCCTCGGTACAGCTGTAATTAGATTAGTCATTAACCATACTGTTTTCCTCTCTCCCTCTCTCTCTTTCTGCATTTATTTTTCATATTGTGGCCTTTCTGTGTGGGAATTCCCAGACAGGAGTTTAAGGGAGAACGGGGCGTCTGTTGCAGATCCTGACATGGCCGATGTGTCGCTCAGAGTCCTGAAGAACCAGTGTGTGTTGGAGGGAGCTCACACACTCTACCTGGAGGTCCTCAACAGGGTTTGTAGAATAATTCCTCCTCAACATTGTCTTCTAAATCATTTTCCTTCTTTGTGTTAAGTTAGATTTATTTTTAATAATGCATTTCTTAAATTTTCTATGTGTATTCTCTGAAATCCTCTTTATGTGTGTGTGTTTGTAGTTCATCAGGAGACCCATCCTGCAGCAGTGTGGCCTGAAGGTGCTGTCATCCCTGGCTGACTGCTCGGGTGCAGTGGATCTGTTGTGCCAGCAGGGGGCGATAGACACAGTGCTCCATACACTACAGATGTTCCCAAAGGAGCGAGGTATTTTACTGCTCTGGCAGAATTCACCCAAAGTAAACTAAAACAGATTTTTTTTAATGATGAAAACAAGTAAGTAGGTCAATATTAAAACCTTCAAGTTGACACTAGTGTTTAGAGTGGAGTAAACTTTACTAAAACAAATATCTCTCTAACTCCTGGACTCAAGGCACGAATTGTAGATAAGGATAGAAATTTAACTTTATTGGTCATACAATGGGGAAATTCACTGTGCATTTAACCTATCCCCTTTGGGAGCAGTGGGCTGCCACTGTGCGGCGCCCAGAGAGCAGTGTGGCATTAAGAGTCTTTGCTCAGGAACCCAGAGTGCAGACTGTGAGGATCAAACCGCATACTTTCAACCTTCTCAGCGCACAAGCGCACTGCTCTAACCACTCGGCCAACATTCCCCTGAATCTAGGACCCAGCTCATAATACTCAGCTGGATCCTAGATGTGTAGCGATTTCAAATTCACATGGCCAGGCAAGACGATGCAATTTTATTTGTAAAGCACAATTTACATTAATTAGATAATAAATCCGAGCGCAATGAAATAGAAAAATGGATACTGCTTCAAACGGCAGATTTAGCGTCATGTCTGGCAGGAAGTTTGTTGGTCGTGGATGTGAACTAGAGACTGACACGGGAGTGGATTTTCACTCCTGTCCCGTCCCTCTCCCACAGAAAAAAATTGTGTCCCGTCCCGATCCCGGGCCAGAGTAGAAATCTAAATCCTGTCCCGTCCCACTCCTGGTGAAATTACTCCCACTCCCATCCCGCTCCCATTCAGAATGACTGCCGCCCCCGCACCACTCCCAATCTTGTTTTTTAGCACGGGTGAAAAACTCAGAGCGGAAGCACTGTTGGTTTTTGGGTCCTGTAGTTTTTTTTGACTCACATTATAGTGTAGGCTTCAAGGAAAAAAACTACAAAATGGCGGCGCCGCGCCAGTACTGGATTTTTTTTCTTTCAATTTTATTTAATTTTTTGGCATCGATCCTAGTTTTTTTTTATTTTTTATTATTGGTTTGCTCCCACTCCCGTCTGCTCCCGTTAATGTTTAATCCTGTACCGTCCCAATCACGTGATCGTTACTAATACTGACTCCCATCCCACGGCAATCCCACGGGAATCCCATGGGATTCCTGAAAAAATGTCAGTCTCTAATGTGAACGCATGGAGGATCCATCACTCTCCTTCATGTTCACCTTATGATGGGGATGCAGTCTGGAGGAGTAGTGACAGTTTCCCCCTGTGAACCCCTTTTCATACCAAAACGCTGCCAATACGCCATTAAACAGTAGCTGTACGTTAGAAACACGTTCAGCTGTCGTCTGGAACACATGAAATAGGTTGATATATGTTGGAGAGAAGTTATGCACAAGTTACTCATAGGTTTTGGATAAGCTAGACATCACGACTTAGGAGTAACTGACACGTGCGTCAACAATCAGTTATCTTACCTGTGACTTATGCCCCACTTATACGCTGGTTTATGTTGGGAAACTTTCAGCATGCACTGGATCTGTAGTTTGAACATGCTCAAGGTTTCTTGCCGAAGTACTTGCTGTATGTAGATGTGTGCCAGCGTGATTCAGCGTTTTCATAACAAAAACTGACCCATAACGTATCCAACATATGCCAACATTTTTGCCAGATTTTTCCTAAGTTAGGCAAACGCTGGTCTAAATGATCAATGTGTGTCAGGGACTTTAGCTCTTTAGCCTGATGCATTCTCTGATAGATGAAAAAAATGTATAATCATCTTGTGAGTGATCATCAACAGTAAAAAGGAAAACAGTAGTTCTCAATTTGTCAAATACATTTTTTTATCCTTCCAGAGATACACTACTGGGGTCTAACCCTGCTTAGCTACCTGGTGGTGAAGAAGAAGCTGTCGAGGATGATGGTGCCGATCCTGGCGTCTGTTGTGGTAGCCTCCCTCAGTCAGTACAGAAACGATTCAGAGATGGTGTTGAAGGTGAGCCGATGTTTATATCTGAATTTCAGCTTTTAGTTTCATTTGGATCGACCACTTACTGCATGATACATTTCTCTCAGCTATCTTTGGGTATTAAACTCACCAGTTAAATACACTAAAACAGGAATTAATGTACATCACTACTGTGGTCTTTATTTTTCGCCTCCAAAAACATGAAAGATTATGTCAATATATGCTGAAATCTTTAGCTGTTTTGTATAAATGAGGCGAGATGCTGAAGCTCTTTAAAGCTACTTTCTACTCTCTTTCTGTTTTATTTAGACAAACCCTTTTTGAGTATTTTCAGGGACATAATTGTGACCATCGCTGCTTTTTCAGTGTTTTCAGGTGGCGCTGAGGATGTTGGACGCCTGCTCAGGGGCAGCAGCTGAACTGCAAAGGGAAAACTTCGACAGACAGATCTTCCAGCACCTCAGGCAGGATAGTGAGCAGACCGTCAGCCCAGTAAGTTCATTTACCTAAATGAGACTCAGCTATCCCGTGAAAGCTGCCAAAAGGAGCCAAATACCTTCCTTTAGCCAGGATTAGCAATTCATTTTATAAATTTTATAAATCCCCCCAAAACTATGAAGAAACGCATCAAGGAACTGATCAAACTGTGTTTTATACAGTGGCTTCCAAATGTATTCATACCCCTTAAACTTCTCCACATTTTGTTGCATTACAACCACAACCATCAGTATATTTTACTGGAATCTTGTATGAACAACCTTTTTTTTTTTACAAATAAAAACTGAAGAGGATTTTGTGGAAAAAGTATTCAGCATTTCTCAATACTTTGTGGAACATTTTGCTGTAATCAGTTAAAGGTCTTTTGGAGTTTGTCTCTACCAGCTTTGCTCATCTTCCTCTTTGGCTCAAACTTGCAGATCACAATGACTCTCTTCTAATCTGACAGGTTTTTTGTCACAAATTCTTGGATGGGTTTAGGTGTGGACTTTGACTAGGCCATACCCAAACTGTTCCCTTGTAGCTCCAGCTTTATTTTTGGGTGGTTGTTCTGCCGGTAGGTGAACCTCCACTCAAGTCTTTTGCAGACTCCAACAGGTTGTCCCGCATTCAGCTCCTTCTATTTTGTCTTTCCCTGCTGAACGGAAGCAAACCCAGAGCACGATGGTGCCACGACTGTGGTGCCAGTTGGGATGGTGCTTTCAGGGATTTGCAGTGTTAGTTCTCCGCCACACATGGTGCTTTGCATTTTGGCCTTAAAGTTGCTTCTTGCTGTAAGCACCTTAGTCAGGATTTTTGCTGGATGAGTTGTATACAACACTCTAAACATCTTTATTTACAGCACATTCAGTTAGCGACTCCTTAATTCAGTTTATTTTTATAGCGCCAGTTCACAACACATGTCATCTCAAGACACTTTCCAGTTCACCACTCCTGCATCTATATTCATAGTTTTGTCTCTAAAAGTTTAATATCGATGCTGGAGCTGCTCACATTTTTGAATTTTATTTTTTTTATTTATTTTCAGTTTAAATATTTAGAAGAAAAGAGAACAAACAAACAAAAAAACAGAAGTTGTCTTCTCCTGCTCAGTGAGAAACAGTCAACCAGACGTCAGGGTTTCTATGGCAGAGCCTCTGCCATAGAAACCTATGGCTGATCGTCATGGTTTGCTTACAGAAGAAACATGAAATTTTTAAATTAAATCACTATATTTAGTTAAGACTCATATCATTAATTAGATGCTTTTTAATGAATTCTGTATTGATATCTAATTTTAATAAATAATGGCATATTTAAATGTAATGTTATTTACTGTGTTGTGGCATTCGTCATATTTCAAAAGATTATAATGAGTTAAATTTTATTTAAATAAAAAGCAAATGCAGCGAGTCAATACAAGCTCAGCATGCCAACAGTCATGAATATGGACGGGTGTATATTTGGGCTCTTATTTTGAAGAAAATGGTGTGAGAGTATGCGTGAATGGTTGTTTGTCCGGTTTGTCTCTGTGTTGCCCTGCGATTGACTGGCGACCTGTGTTAGTTGTACCCTGCCTCTCACCCATTGACAGCTGGAGATAGACAACAGCACCCCTGTCGAGCCAGCTTGGGGTAAATGTGATGGAAAATGGACAGAAGGATCTTGCCCTAATTGAGCTGATGATAAAATTCTACGTATAACAAAAAAAACATCTAAATCAGTTCAGTTTAAGCCATTCTCTACATTAGAAACACTAAAACAAAGACGACCAATCAACATCCAGACCTCTACCTGCCTAAAAATGCTGCACTGCAGTGGTTTGTTTGATAAATTACAAAGACGTCAACAGTCAGTCTGACTATTAATGTTATAAGTCAGCCCCTTGAATTGAAAGAATGGGTTCCAACTTTTCTCAATGACTGTATTCCTCTCTATCATTAGCTGCGGAAAACGGCGTGTCTCGCTTTGTCCAAGATGTGGTGCGACTCTGAGCTACACTACAGCATGCTGGAAAAGGCCTGCATGGATGGCGACACCATGATGGCAGAGTGCCTCATTGAGCTGGGCGCTGACATCAACAAGAAGACAAAAAATGAGTCGCTCGTTTATCAGGTTAGAGGCTAAGAATGTTGGTTTATATAAGTTCAATTAAAATCTGACGGAACGGTTTGTTTGATCTAAGAAGTGTGGGAATCATGGTGCTTCCTTTTTACGTTTCTGAGGTGTGTGAGAAAGGTGGTCCTCTGGAGCTGGTGGAACTCCTGGTGAGCAGAGGCGCTCCTGAGCAGTCCCTCCGCAGGGCTCTGGCTGTGAGCGTGAAGAGGGGCGATGGGCCAATTGTTATCCTGCTGCTCGGCCGGCTCGGTCTGGACCTCAACAACAGCGCCCTCTGCCTCGGAGGCTTCAGGCTCGGCCGACTGGATGCGGCCTGGCTGAGTCCTCTGCTGGCTGATCGGAGCAGGGCCAACAGTCTGCGTTACAACAGTAAGAAGGGCTAAAATTCTTCTCTCATCGGTTTCCTCAAATTACCTCAAAGCTTTTAAACAAAAATGATGTGGAAATCTATGGAGTTAATTTTCTTCCATCATTGTGTCAAACAAAAAACACATTTTGTAAATTTTAATAAATGAAAAAAAACAATAAATCAAATGAAATTGTGAAAAAAGTCTAAATCAAGAAAGGGTTTTGAGAGAAACATTGCTGTTTTTTCAAATTGTTTTAGTTAAATATTTTTTCACCATTTTTAATGTACAGTTTCTTCATTTTTTTATATTTTCAAATTTCAGGTTGGTTTTTCCTCTGTATTTTATAAAATAAATTATTTTTAAATTGCATTTTATTGATCACATTCCCTTCATTTCTGGGAGTATGCTTTCCTAAGGAGCGAGGAGCAAAGATGAATTTCTATTGATCTGCTGGATATTAGCTACATTTTTATTGGTCAAGAGCGAGTGTCTGTATTGTCCTTGAAATAAAGAGAATAGTATCTGTGAAGCTTAATTTGAAAAGAATGCAATTAATAAAACTCAGGAGAAAAGTAGAAATATAGCTTATGAAGAAAAATTAATTGTGAAACATGACAAAAAACATTTTCTTATTTAACGTTTTTAAAATAAGTTGAAATAAATCAAAATGCATATTTAAAGGAAAAAAGCAGAGTTGCTTTGGAAACCTTTTTTTTTTATAATTTTTTTCTTGATCGCATGTTTTTCACATTTCCATTTACAAACCATGCTCTTTGCCTGCAACAAAAATGGACAAAATGTCCACCCTAGAATAATTTTTCAGCCTGTTTTTTTTTTTTTTGTTCTTGAAGGTAAAGGTGTAAGCTTGGCGAGGTACATTCAGTCTCTGCAGAGGTCAAAGGGCGTCGTTGCTTTTTCCAGACTAATGTCAGACCAGTGTCTGACTTCTGGTTACATATCAGATGAAAGCGACGACTCCAGCTTCAGCGCCGTGTCTATGGATGACAGCTTGTTCATGAACGACGATATAGAGAGTGACGGTAAATTTTTAACTTTTGTTTTTTCTTTCTCATATAGCACACGGGTAACCTGAATATATATAAAATCCATTATGATATGATGATTTCAAAGGTTTCGAAACTAACCTGAACACATCTGAACAAGTTCTTACCCCCTAAATCTAATGGCTGCTTGTGTTACTCCGTGATGCCATCAGGACTTTCACATTGTTGTGGTGAAATTTAGGCTTAATTTTAATATTTTAAATCAGACTATCTGCTGGGTTTTCATGTATTTACTACATTTCTCTAAAGACAGGGTTTCTACAGTCAGGTTTATAAAATGTATCCTGGCTGTGGGACCCCTGCACCATGGCCTCTGGGATTTGGCCTCTCAGGGATTGTTACCTTTGGCTGTCTGTTGTCTTCTTTTTGCTGTTATGCTCTGTATTGTGTTCCTCTCATCTCATGCAGGTGTGGAAGCAAACTTCTAAGAATCACTGTATATCATCTGTGTTGTCTATTCTTGCTGTTTTGTTTCATTTTTCCTTTTTTCATTCACTAATTCCTATCTCTATCTTTCTCCCCCCTTAGTTCTTATACCCTCTTTCTCTCTCACCTCCCTCTCTCTATCTCTGTCTGTTTTATCCACCATAAATAATTTTAATAAAGTTTCATAGACAGGTATCTAGTTAAACCATATTGCAACAGTCATAATGGTCTGCTAGTGAATGCAAAGCCGTTGGGCTATCAGATGGCTCTGGGACATCTATTCCTAGAGCTATATTGGCAAAACAGGACACACACACAAAAAAGATTTGCCTTCATCTAGTGGTGCATTAAATGAATTACAAACAATGGACTAGTTTCTCTTTGTCAAGCTTGTTAGATCACCTACGGAAGCTGGGGAGTGACATTGTGTTCTCTCTAGATGGAGGGGATACATTAACCTCTGTCACTCTTGTCAAATCAGCCAAAATACATGAAACTTATTGGACATTTTCTTAAACAGGACTGAAAAGAAAGGCATATGCTGGTTAGTTGGTGAGGAATAACAGCTGATAATTGCTCATTCTGTATGGGATAACAAATTTGCCATCTCTGGTGGAGGGGCGGACTACTTGCTGCATCGAACTACCTTCCTTGTCAAGTAGAAAACCTGAAACCTCTGTTTCTGTTCTTATGTCCCGCCCCCTTAAAAAAATCTCCACCTGATTAAAGATGCACAGATATAGACTCTTGTTTCTTCCAATAATTTCTTTCTTTATTTTTCTGTCGTTCCTCTCACTGGAAAAAGGGGACGTCCTCCACTGTAAAAGAAAGTATAATCATCTATGGTTGTTTTTGCTTGTTTTTAACTTTCCCTCACTAAAATGTTTTCAGTTAGAGGTAAAAGGCATAAAACTGACAAGTTTGGCCCAACTCAGCTACTCTGATCAAAAACGGCGACCCAATAAGGCGTCTCCCATTGGGTCCATCGCCCCCTATGCATTTACAAACTATAAGCTATGAGAACGATTTCATTTATCATGTGACGTTAGTACACTTTTCACAGTATATGTATTTATTAAAGGCATACATTAGTTGACTTTAATACAATGAAAAAAATGCCAAATTAGTTCCACACTGTCTCTTTAATGAACTTGTGTTCATCTAGTAGTTCTGGGGAATTTTCTCCCACTGTCGTCTGGGTATCTTTTCCACCTTATAGATAAAAACCTAACTATCTTTGTCCAAAATGAAAACTAATTTGGGATCTGAAACACTTGTACAAAGTTGACAAGTATCTGTTAGTCACATGCTGAAAATATATATATATAAACAGATGATATTTGTGGAGTTTTTGTTTAGTTCCTGTTGTTTTTGTGTTTTGCTGTGATTAGGAAGTGATTCATTGCTGGGGGCTTTCTCTCCAAAGTCCAAAAACAGCTCAGCAGAGGAGCTTAGGGGAGACTCCTTCAAAAAGAAGCAGGGACGCCACAGACACCCCAGCTCAGAGGTCAGTGCCATTTGTTTTTTCACACTATTAGGGGTGTCCTTTCCTTAGCGTTGTTCCTTATATTTCACCAAAGCAAAGCAAAGTATAGATCCATCTTTTTTCTCGCATTTGCAGAGTCCTCAAGCTGAAAGTGAAAACAGTGAACCTATACACAGAAGATTTGTACGGACTAACTCTAAGTCAGGTAACACGGTGTGAAAAGAAGGAACAAAACTGTTAAAAAGTTGAGGTGGCACATTTTCACGATTCAAAAGATGTATTAGAAAAATATTCCCACATTTATAGATGCTTCCTGTGATTTTCAGAGATGTTATGTTGAAAACAGCAAATGATATGAGAAAATGGAATAGAAGAAGCTTTATTGTCCCACAGTGGGAATATTTGGGTGTGACATTGGCAAAACAAATAGAGATATGAAAGCTAGAGGTACAAAAAAGACTAAATAATGTGATAAAGTCTGTTTTGTAAAAGAGAAAACACATTTCAGAATGAAACAATGCTGTGTAGTTGTTAATAAAATGTCATACTTGGATAAAAAGTGGAAAATAGTTCAAGTCAAGTATATTTAAAAATAATTTCCGGACTATAAGCTGCTACTATTTCTCCACCCTGTGATCCATGCAGCTTTTAAGAAGGTGCTGCTTTTCTGTGGATTTTTTTCTAACTGCCAGAGGAGGGACGTAAAAGTTGGAAATGAAAGAATAAGGAGCTAAGTTTCATTAAGCACAAGAACATGCTAGCAGCAGGCACGACAGAGAACAAATGTCCCAAATTCACACATATTTTGCCTTTATTTGCCATTTATTAAACTTTAATGCTAAATTAAAGCTGCCGATCGCATTAAAGTTTAATGCGGCAAATAAACCAATGAAGAGACTGGGCTCAACTCCTGCAGAGCTGAAATAAAGAGCTGACGAAGCCCCAAGTTTCAGCCGAAGCCCTTACTGCTGCGAGCCGACAAGCTATCTGTCACTACCCGATCCGTTCCGGAAGCACGATCCGTTCTGCAAACGCGCCATCAGCTTATTTGCGCATGCACATCCAGATATACTGCTGGGTCTTCCTCGAATTTGTTTTGTTAAAATACCTAAAAGACGTTTTCCCTTCCCAAAAATAATAAACGTACTAAAATATGTGTTGAAGGTTAATATTGTATTTGTTGAGAAAATAAATGCCTTAAAATCCTTTCTTTTATCAGTCGTCTGTGCCCAATCTGCACCGGAAATGGGATCCCACGCTACTTTTTATCCAAGCCTTATTTTTTTAAATCCTTCTGTTGATGCAAGATTGAAAAAACAATGACTGATTTTCATTTTCATAAAAATTCTTTTTATTGTTAAATTTGTCAGATTATTTCTGTGGCCTTGTGGGTTTTTATGTCATTATTCAAAGGATACCAACATTATGTCCACATCTGCATGTGCTCACATGTCAGTCTGTTAATCTTCTTACCTAAGTTTTCTGATGATTAAAAGACGCGTACCTTTCTCCATGATCAACCCCAGATTTCTTAGGCTAGTTTGATAACTGGATCCTTGGGATCTGATGGTGATTCATTAGGGGCAATGCTTATTGTTTGATTTTGTATAAGACACAACATAATTTCTAATTTAAAGCAGGTGCATAGGCTTTACAATTTTTAAAAGTCAGAAGGTTGAAAGGAGCACTGTAACTGAATATTAAGAACAAAGTTAAAGCAGGTGTCATGAAGACATGACACTTCAAACCATTTCTGTCTCACTCTCTCCTTTGTTATGCATGCTTTGGTAATCCAAGTCTTTTCTGTGCATGTCTGTGTTTTGGTTTACCCACTCTAGTGTTGTATGGCGAGAACTCTGCTGCTCTGCCCAAAGAAAAGGAGAGAATTCGCCTCCTGGATTTGTCCGGGAACGAGTTGGGCTCTCTGTCCTGTCTCCAGGACGATGCTTTTGTCCAACAGCAGCTGTGGCACGTCATTCGTTTGGACCTGAGCAACAACGGTCTGCCGGAGTTCCCATCTGCCATCTGCCAGGTAACGCGTTCAGTCCAAGCGTCATTAGGTCATATAATAGAGGAGGATGGTAATTATTTCTTTTGTTTTGGGACAGAGTTTAAGCAGCCTGACCCGACTGGACCTGCAGGGTAACCAGCTTCAGTTGTTGCCAGACGGCCTGCTGGCGCTGCCCTCACTGAGAATGCTCAATGTCTCCCGTAACCTCATCGGTCCTGTGCTGAGCTTCCATCCTGCTGTCACCTGCCCCTCACTGAGGCAGCTCAATCTGTCGTTCAATAAAATCACCACATTCCCCTACGAGCTGGGCCAGACTATGGAAAAGCTGGAGGAGCTGTTCATGGAGGGGTAGGATGCCTTCTTTTTGGAAGCCTTTCATTTTTTAGATTTAGTCTAAATCTTTTGAATGAAAGAGTCACAATTAAGTCATTTCATATGTAAAAGTTTTGATCAAGTTTTAGTTAAATGGTAAATGGCATGTACTTATATAACGCCTTTATTCAAGTTAGGAGACTTGACCAAAGCGCCTTACACTACATTCATTCCCCCATTCACACACACACATT
Source organism: Cyprinodon tularosa (assembly GCF_016077235.1). Lineage (NCBI taxonomy): Eukaryota > Metazoa > Chordata > Actinopteri > Cyprinodontiformes > Cyprinodontidae > Cyprinodon > Cyprinodon tularosa. Next base: position 38,930 of record NW_024039401.1, read on the forward strand.
CACACACTGATGAGTTGATGAAAACTTTTAGATCTCTATCAGTTAATAAAGCACACCTATAAATGTTTGCAAATAATTATTGAACAATTAAACATATGTATCATATCTTTAAAACAAAAAACAACTGTGAAAAAGTTTGTTATTCATCTGGCGTTTCACCGAACCATTAGTAGTATTTATATCTTAACCCAAAAAATGAAACACAAGTCGTGTGGTCAGCAGTGGTGCGTCCGCTCGCAGACGGTAGAAGGCGGGGCCAAATGAGCACAAAATGTTTTGCAGCATCATTGACCCTTAAGTTTTTGATTGACAGCTTATATCACATCAAACGACATTTTCATTCTAAACAGCCTCATTGTTTTATACAGAACACAAAATACCTAAGATGTATTTTAAATCTATTCCAAGATATTTTCCATAATAAAGTGCAAAAATGGGCAGATTTAGTATTTTACTGATTTTAGAATCTGATGATTCTTATTTACTTATGTAGGGGGATTGTGTCCTAGTGGTTAGGGCATTGTGCTTGGTATTACGAGGTTCTGAGTTTCCACCCCCACTCCCACGGACTGACACTCTGGCTTCCTAAGCAAAGGCCCTTAACTCCACACCGCTCCTCGGACGCCGCACAATGGCAGCCCACTGCTCCCCAATGGGATGGATTAATTGCAGAGAGTTAATTTCTTTGCTCTGTACTTTTGACAGTGTAATGAAAACAAAAAAGCTGGAGAAAAAAAAGACTCCGAATTTAGGATGCGCAACTATTTGCCATATTTCATCACATATTTCCACCTCTGCTTGCTTTATGTAGAACTACTGTCTGTTAAACCAAATTTGTATTATTTTGTTTTTCAGTAACAGTTTAACTGACCTGTGCTCTGCTGTAAATCTCCCGGAGTTGAAGCTGCTGGATGTGAGCAAGAATAACGTTGAGAATATTTCTCCTGAGTTCCTGACCGGCTGCCCCAAACTGGAAACCTTGAATGCTTCAATGAACAAAATCTGTACGTTTTCATCTTCTCATCCTGATTTGTACTGATTTTTGAAAGCCTTGTAGCATAGAAGTCAACTCTATAATAATTGCCTCATAAGAAGCTTTAGTAAAATACAAGTTTTCCATTTCTCTGCTGCATTGATTGGTTTGTTTTTTGCTGAAATTAATATGTGACCCTTTGTCATAAAATAAGCTGATGCTGAGTAATAATGACAAAGTATTATGGGAGAATTGAAACCGCTTTCCACAAGAGAGTATGGCGGAGAGCTGGGAACTAAAAGATGCTTAGTTTCAACTTTAGCTACAACTATTCATGGATCTCTTTAAGGCAGACATTTCTTGGATAATTCAGATCCTCTCAAAATTTTCAATATCCACTCTGAAAGAAAGGTAGTCTTTTAACCAAATGTTTGGATATTTGTAGAATGATGCTCTCTAAAAATATTAGGGTAGACATACCAGACTTATCCGTGTATCCACTTTGATTCAATTCAATAAAACTTTATTAATCCCAAAGGTATATTAAATATTGAAGTAACTCATACAATAGTAGCCATTCAAAATTTCCCCACTTTCCTTTTTAAACATCAATCTTTGTACTAAAATATTCTTTTTGTCATGATTTGTGGACATTAAGAGCTAAAGAAAAAAGTTATCTCCTGGTCAGACCCTGTAATTCATTGAAAGGGTGGAGTCAGAGTAAAAACAATATGCATGTCCAGGAGTTGGAGTTGAAGTTGGAGGGGATTTTGCTGGGAGTTGCAGGGAAGTTGGCTGCCATTGGGCTGCCATTTGAATGGGAAGGGCCATTTTGAATGGCCGCTACTTGTAGGTCAGATTTAACCAGGTGTTGTTGATCTTCTGTATTAGGGATGGAACGGTTTATGAAAACCGTCCGAACCGTTCGGTTCGACTGTCTCGGTTTGGTTCTCGTGTGTTGCGTTCAGTTCATTTGCTGCTCCTTTTTCTCATAGGCGAAGCGTTTACACTCCAGAGCAGAAGGTGGCGGTACTGCAACCAAAGCCAACCACCAGTAGTAAACAAGAAGAAGAAGAAGCGCTTTATGGGTCTGCTGTATGGGACCGCTTTGCATTTAGAGTGACCTACGATGATGGCGGAAAGAAAGTTGTGGATAAAAGTGCAACAGTGTGCAAGCATTGTGCAACACATTTTGTTTATGCTAACAGCAACACGACCAACATGTCAGGCTAACAATCAACATATACCGAACCGAAAACCGTGACCACGAAACCATGAATCGAACCGAACTGTGGATTTTGTGAACCGTTCCACCCCTATTCTGTATCGTTCTGTCTTGCACCGGATCTGGAGAAGCCTGTTGCTGAAGACACTTGTTTTAAAATCTTCTGATCTTCTGAAGGATGCTCAATGTTTTTCATACTGTAATGTTATGGACTTTAGGAAGAATTCCTCTTTGTGAAATAATCTCCAAGGTTTCTAGAAGAGTTCCTCCTTTGAGTTTCCCAGTCTTCTTTAAATCTCCGTCTGGTTGTGTGGTCAGAAAGCCTGGCAGAGGGCAGCTGGAGTCCGAGATATGATACTGTAGCCATGTTTCAGTAAAACACACAATACTGCATTGCCGATGCTCCGGCTGGGTCCTTGCTAGGGCTTGGAGTTCTTCTAACTTGTTTACTAAAGATGTAATATTGCTGATTATGATTGATGGAAGAGATGGCTTAAATTTCTTCTTCCTCTCTCTTCTCCTTGCTCCTGCTCTGCATCCCCGGTGCCTCATTTTCAACCTAGCTGGTTCTTGTGGAAATAGTTGGAAGTATTATTTCAGCTTTAGAGATGTTAAAGAGCTGCTCCTGGGTGTAAAAGCATCAACTTGTGAAAATCCCTCCGGTTTCACAGCATTTAACAACAGAGGCGAAAAACATAAGAAAAAGGTAACTCTGATCCAAAAATGGAGGAATTAAAGTTCTCTTGGAAATGAATATCAAAGGCAAGCTAGCAGAGCAACTCCACTGTACACCTGCCTTAAGCAGCGCCATTCTAGACTTGTTTTATTCTAGACTCTTTTAGATCAATTAATCATTTCATTTTGTTCAGGGATTAAGAAACTATTTTTGATCAAATATGAATTGAACTGAACTAAGAGCTAACATAAAGCCTGCACCCTGTAGTAGCTGAAAGTCAGTCTGAAGCTCTTCAACAGCCTGTCTCAGAGAAGAGCCTCTGATATCTGTACAAAGTTGCCCTTTAGCTGTAAATATACTTGTCCAGTACATTTTTTTAACATAAAATTTTATTAAAAGTGGCCTTTAAGTGAACCTTGTGGGACTCCTGTTATTCTATAACACACTGAATGTGTTTGAGTCTATATATTTTTCTGTTGGTCCAATGTGAATCCCACATTATCCGTCTCGGCCCCGCTTCGCTCCAGACCACCTGCGCCAAGCAAAAGCCTGAGCTACAGGTGCTGGTCATAAAATTAGAATATCATGAAAAAGTAGATTGATTTCAGTAATTCCATTTAAAAAGTGAAACTTGTATATTATATTCATACATTACATACAAACTCATATATTTCAGATGTTTATTTTGTTTAATTTTGATGATTACAAATGACAACAAATGAAAATCTCAAATTCATCATATCAGAAAATTAGAATATTACTGAAGACCAATAAAAACAAAGGATTTATAGAAATGTTGGCCAACTGAAAAGTATGAACATGAAAAGTATGAGCATGTACAGCACTCAGTATTTAGTTGGGCCTCCTTTGGCCTGTATTACTGCAGCAATGCGGCGTGGCATGGAGTCGATCAGTCTGTGGCACTGCTCAGGTGTTATGATAGCCCAGGTTTCTCTAATAGTGGCTTTTAGCTCTTCTGAATTGTTGGGTCTGGTGTATTGCATCTTCTTCTTCACAATACCCCATAGATTTTCTATGGGGTTAAGGTCAGGAGAGTTTGCTGGCCAATTAAGAACAGGGATACCATGGTCCTTCAACCAGGTACTGGTAGCTTTGGCACTGTGTGCAGGTGCCAAGTCCTGTTGGAAAATGAAATCTGCATCTCCAAAAAGTTGGTCAGCTGCAGGAAGCATGAAGTGCTCTAAAACTTCCTGGTATGTGGCTGCGTTGACCCTGGACCTCAGAAAACACAATGGACCAACACCAGCAGATGACATGGCACCCCAAACCATCACTGACTGTGGAAACTTTACACTGGACTTCAAGCAACGTGGATGAAGTGCCTCTCTTCTTTTCCTCCAGACTCTGGGACCTTGATTTCCAAAGGAAATGCAAAATTTACTTTCATCAGAGAACATGACTTTGGACCACTCACCAGCAGTCCAGTCCTGTTTCTCTTTAGCCCAGGCAAGACGCTTCTGACGCTGTCTGTGGTTCAAGAGTGGCTTGACACAAGGAATGCGACAGCAGAAACCCATGTCTTTCATACGTCTGTGTGTGGTGGTTCTTGAAGCACTCACTCCAGCTGCAGTCCACTCTTTGTGAATCTCCCCCACATTTTTGAATGGGTTTTGTTTCACAATCCTCTCCAGGGTGCGGTTATCTCTCTTGCTTGTACACTTTTTTCGACCACATCTTTTCCTTCCCTTCGCCTCTCTATTAATGTGCTTGGACACTGAGCTCTGTGAACAGCCAGCCTCTTTAGCGATGACCTTTTGTGTCTTGCCCTCCTTGTGCAAGGTGTCGATGGTCGTCTTTTGGACAACTGTCAAGTCAGCAGTCTTCCCCATGATTGTGTAGCCTATAGAACTAGACTGAAAGACCATTTAAAGGCTTTTGCAGGTGGTTTGAGTTAATTAGCTGATTAGAGTGTGGCACCAGGGGCCATCAATTTTGAACCTTTTCACAATATTCTAATTTTCTGATATGATGAATTTGAGATTTTCATTTGTTGTCATTTGTAATCATCAAAATTAAACAAAATAAACATCTGAAATATATGAGTTTGTATGTAATGTATGAATATAATATACAAGTTTCACTTTTTAAATGGAATTACTGAAATCAATCTACTTTTTCATGATATTCTAATTTTATGACCAGCACCTGTATATTATTATTAAATTTATAGGAGTAAAACATGCAGAAATTAACGCTTCATTTAATATTACATATTTAAAAAATACCCATCAGCAGCCAGTTTCTGCCCAAATATTTAGTTTAGGATTTTTTGGATCATACAAAATAGTTTTTTTATGAATTATGTTTGTTCTCTACTTCCAAACTCATCTCTTCATCTATGCCTGCAATAAGAAGTTTCTTTTGACTGGATTTGATTAAACTTTTAAGCCTCTCGGTATAAAATAAATATTTGGATAGAGTTGAGAAATCTGCCTTTTGGTATGTTAAAGTACCATTAAATTGCATCCAATCATTTAATTACACTGTCTTAGTTTTGGGGAATATATAAGAATTATGCTCTAATTTGCAGTTACCAATCCATCTTTACCATAATTTAATTTGAAAAACCGGATCTTCTCGCCATTCTTTTTCCTGTTTGGTGCGATTGCAATTTCGGATCTTGACCTTACATATTTTTACTGTGAAGGACGCAGAAGACGTAAGTGGACAGTGACGTGTGGTGGATGAGGAACAGTTCTCATTGATTAACATGACAGACAAGTAATCCACACGAAGTATGTGAGCGGGGTGAAGTGGAGCGCTGACAAAGTATGTGGAATCTCGGGGTTAGACCATCGTTTCTCAATCTTGGTCCTCAAGTACCACCTTTATTCATGTATGTCTCTGTTACAGCACACCAGCTTCAAATGACTGCCTGAGCTACAGAATCCTGTCAATCATTCCCTCATATAAGTCAGGTGTTTGATGCTAAGGAGAAACCTAAAACTTACAGGAAGGCGGTATTTGAGAACGAAGGTTGAGAACCACTGATTTAGACCAATCAGGCCATCAGAGAACTCCTCACATGTTCCCAGCATGGAGTAAACCAGGGATGTAAAAGCAGGAGATGTTAAGAAGCTTCTTTAAGTCGGGGCTCTAAACTCTGTAGATCGACTGACGTTTCAGAAGTACAGTACTTCATTTGGGGTGTAACGATAACTGCTGTAAATGTGTGTTAAAAAAGCTGAGAAACTGTATGAGTTTATAACCTTTAGTTAAGTAGTTACCTTACATTAAGGTTTATAGTATTTGATGGAATAAAGTGAGACAACGTTACCTTTGCTTGTCCAGGTTCCCTTTCACTGCTGCCTTCCAAGTTGATGACATTGAAGCTGGCAAACAACAACTTCAATCACATTCCTGAGGCCATACTCCATCTACCAAAGTACGTTCCACAGATACTCTCTTGCTGAGAGAATCCCACAGTTTTTGAAGTGTTTTTTTCTCTCTCCTCAGCTTACGTTCAGTGGACATGAGGACCAACAGCATTGCTGTTCTGCCCGGCCCGGGATGCTGGGCGTCCCGTAATATCAGAGAGCTGATGTTCAGTCAGAACTGCATCAAAGGCCTGGATCTGAGTGGACCAATCTACAGATGGGCAAGACTGGAGAAACTTCATCTGAGTGACAACAAGCTGAGTGAGGTGAAGGAAATAAGGAATATTAATGACAGATTCCTGATCAGGATGACCTGGGCTGGTCCCGTACGGCTTACCAGTAAAACATTTAGGGATCGTGTGCAGTTCCAGGTAGACCAGCTGTCTGCTGGACAGCACAGTTACCAATCTCAGATCTTAGTGAGAAAGATGTTTAAATCTCACACAGGCTTATTTATTGCGTTTCAACTCTGACAAACTCTGCTCTGGCAGCTTGTCCAGAAATTTATCTGCAAAATGTAAGAAATACTTTTGTCTAATTTTCAGGATTTTATTTCTTTCTGCGCACAAGAATTTATGTAAAATTTTCTTAAATGTCTTCCAAATGAATCCCTACATTTTTAAACCATATCCCCCAGAATAGGCTGGGGCATATGGTTAAAAAAAATCTTATCACAACATTTTGTGAAACTATCTTTATAACATTAAAATTGATTGATTAATTCTTTGAAGTCTTTCCTGGGTAGCTTTATAACTGCAGGTCACAACAATCAGCCCCACAATTACAAACACCGCCCTAGAAAAATATACACATTTCAATTAGGCTTCTTCAAAACAACAGTTACACAAAGAAGAGTGGCTTATATCACTGAACATAGTAGCCGTTTTCTGTCATATTCTTCTAGTTTTCCAATGACCAAGCAAGGAAAAAAAAAGAAATATTAATTTGTTTTTATTTTTTTGTTTTTTTATGGTTGCAAATTCTAACTTATTGTTTAAACGATGAATCAAAATTGTTATTATGACTAGAAATAAATCACAATAACAATAAGTAATGCAATAAATGCCCACCCTTAATCCAGAATAAATATTTAATCGCTGTGTGTTTATTTTGGGATGAAGACCCCAGATATAAAAGACACAAATACTTGCTTTGAATATTTCTCCTATAGTTTCTGTTTCTTAGTATTCAAATAAGGTGTAAACTTATTCTTGTATTGTATACATCTTTTGAATTAAGGCCCATATTGTTATGGCATTATAAGGCAGTTTTGGAGGTACCTTATTATGTTTTTTTAGATTAAACACATATGAAGTGATTAAAATAGTACCTAGAGGTCATGGTTGAAATTAAATATCTAAATCTAAAACAAAACGGGTGTTTATTTTTATTCACATATATATATATATATATATATATATATATATATATATATATATATATATATATATATATATATATATATATATGAATTTTACCCGGGAGAATGATATAGACCATTGTGTTTTTTTGGGGTTCAGATCCCGCCACAGATCGGCATGATGGAAGGACTGACGTCTCTGGATGTGAGTCGTAACTCTAACCTCAGGTCCTTCCCGAATGAGATGGGGAAGCTGGGCAGACTGTGGGACCTGCCACTGGACGGCCTTCGACTGGAGCTGGACCTGAAAGTTCTTGGCAACAAGACCAAAGATGTAGTCAGGTTAGACTGGGTTCAAAGCAGATTTCTGTAGCTGTTGATTAAGAATCATTTCTATTTCACAGCCGATTACACTGATGATAATGTGTTACATCACCTCCCAGGTTCCTGCAGCAGCGGCTAAAGAAGGCAGTGCCGTACCACCGCATGAAACTCATTGTAGTTGGGAACACCGGCTGTGGGAAGAGCACCCTTGTCAGGCAGCTGATGAAGCTGAAACGCTGTCAGCAGAACTCAAAGCAGAGTGCTGTCGACGTTTTTGACTGGACCATCAAGGAACGGGACAAGAAGAAAATGTTGCTGAATGTCTGGGACTTCTCAGGTGGGCTTTATCTCACAACTTTACCTGTGAACTGCGTTTTAACACTTTTTCAACATTTAGTCTCTGTAGGAACACAACTCATAAAAGATCAACTGAATTGAACTTGAAGATCAGCTGTTTTGGAAGCATTTTAAAAATAGTTGTTAATTTGCTTCCTTGAGCTGAAACCGTATTTAATGCAAGTTATAAAGGTTTAAATTTGATTTCTGGTATGAATGAAGCAACACTGGACGCGGCTGGAATCTCTGTGGTTTTTGTGTTTATTATGTGATAATCCCCTGCCTTCTTTAAAATGTCAGGGCTTAGAGGAGGAGTTGTTAACGGGAGTTTAGAATGATGTAAAAATAAATGTAACCTCACTTAGGTTTTATTTGTTTATTTATATGATGGGGTATGTGAACGTTTGGCACTAAAACATTTATAGCTAGACTAATATGCAATTTCCTTCCCTAGAACGGCCTTAAAAACAAAACACAACTTTACCAAAGCTTACAAATTCACATCACATTAAGACTAATCGTAAATAACTTTCATTGGTCTGACTGTAGTTGCCTTATAGCAGCAGGTTATAGAGTAACTTAGGAAAAGAGAGATAATGGGCGGGCAGAAATACATTAGTGGTGTGGAACGATAAATGTTCTGTTATGCTTTGAAAAATGAACAAATTTGCTCTTGCTGTCTAGAATAATTTCTTTAACTTGGTAATATGTTCATTTTGACTATTTCAGTCTCTGACCTGCAGTCTAGAGTCTATAGGAGCCCTCTTCCCTATTGATGTTTTTGATGATCTGTTTTTAGACTTTATAATCATTTTGTATACAGAGTGCAAAATGAGATATCATTAATACAGCTTTTAGACAGTTAATGAGCTGCAGCTTGGCCGTGAAAAGGAACATAAAGTACAGGAGTGATCAAATGTAAACAGTGTGGGAGAAAACATGTTAATAATAATTGAACATTATTGATCTCATATTGGAGAAATTAACCTCTGCATTTATCCCATCCCCTTTGGGAGCAGTGGGCTGCCTTCGTGGGGCACCCAGGGAGCAATTGGGGGTTAAGAGTCCTGCTTAGAGGTAGCCAGAGTGGCAGTCTGTGGGAGTGGGTTCGAACCCACAACCTCAGGATTCCAAGCTGCATGCGCTAACCACTGGGCCACCACTCCCCTCCTACTCGGTACTAAAGGGCATTGATGTGGAAGTTCAAAGCAGTGCAACAACAAATATATATGGAGCAAAAATGCAGTAGAAAAACATTTTTGAGTTCTTTTGGTATGATTGTATCAGTGTGATGCAGATCATCGATATGTGGCCGGATTTAGAGTTTTTTTTCCAACAGTTTAATTTGTGATAGTGCTTTCAACGGAAAAATATTTGCTTGGAATAAAACAGCAGCATGGCATCCACCACAAAAGTGAACAGAAACAACACAGTAAAATATTGCAATTTTTTATTTTTCTTTGCAATAGTTGAAGAGTGTGAAAGCCTATTTCCACCACTTAAAAGTAAAAAAAGGCCATAATTATGAGATGCAAAATTATCATTTGAACCATCAAAATTATAATAATGACCTATAAAGCATCATATAACAAATACTTTAAATCTCATACTTATGACATAGTATGTGCTTTTGTTTTTCTTTTAAATGGCTGAAATGGGCTTCCATAGTAATTAAACTAGGGGTCTATTTCTGATTTATTTTTAGCCCCATTGGGAGCCCTCACATTCACTCAAGTCAACAATAGCAGGGCTTTATCTGCAAAGTTGTGGATTGGCTTATCTAAAAAATCTGTGGTATATCCCAAAAAAGAGGATTTTTCCACCACACAGTGGGATTTGAAGAAATTTGACAAATCAGAATGAAAACATATTTCAAAGTAAAGATTTGGCAAAACACAAAACGAATCAAAAGACGGTGCACACTTAAGCATTTGCGTTTTTCTATTTTAATTTCAGTTGATTTTTGCAGATTCTATCTCATATTACAATGTTACTTCGAAAATTCATGTTTGGATTTGACAAAATCTGACATTTTAAGAGCAAAATGAGTTCAACACAATGTAATCCTGTTTGCTCCACAGGTGGAGCGGAGCTGACTGGCTCTCATCCTCTCTTTTTGACATCCAGAGCTCTCTACTTGGTTGTTTACAACCTCAGTAAAGGAGCCAGTCAGGTGGATGCTATCAAACCATGGCTCTTCAACATTAAAGTGAGCCTCACACAAAGGCTTTACATATTTAAGACAAACTACTTCTTTTTTTTTTGTGCAAACTTTATTTTGTTTCTCACTTTCTTACTCTTTTATTTTCAGGCAGTGGCTCCACTTTCTCCAGTCATCCTCATTGGAACTCACACTGATGTGAGTGAGGAGCTGCAGCTTCAGTCCTGCCTAAGTAAAATCAGAGCGGAGCTGCTTAACCATCAGAGCTTCCCGGCCATCAGAGATTATCACATGGTCTCACTTTGTGAGGATTCTGACTCCATTGTCAGACTTCGCAAAGCAATCATCAGAGAGGTCACCAGCTTCAAGGTAATGGGAAGCATGCAGGAAATCAGGCATTGGAACAGCCATCCCGATTGAACCTGTTGACACCCTTTTTACCAGATCCAGGGCCAGCAGATTATGGGTCAGTTGGTGCCGGACAGTTATGTAGAGCTGGAACGCAGAATCCTCCAGGAAAGGACCAAAGTCCCACCAGAGTTTCCTGTCCTCAAGCACGATAAGCTTCTGCAGCTTATCCAGGAAAGTCAGCTGCAGCTGGAGGAAGCTGAGCTGCCTCACGCCGTTCATTTCCTTAGTGAAGTTGGTCAGTTAAGAGCTGGGCTTTATTTCTAATGCTGGCACCAGTTTCAAACATGTTCTAATGGCAATGCCTAAAGTCTGGTATAAACCTGTGTTCTAGTTTATATAACATTAGTTTTCCTGCACAGTAATTTATTCTGATTTCAGCAAGTTTAAGCCATTATTTTAATAGCTTTTAATGGTTTCTCATTTCAGGCATTTTATTGCATTTTGACGACCCTGCGCTTCAACTTCGAGAACTTTATTTTCTTGACCCTCAATGGTTGTGTAACATTCTATCTCAGGTAAGCATGTGAATTTTTTTTTTTTATGAAATCATCTGTTCATAACAATTGAGAGGGAGTATGATGAAAATGGACCAAGATTATTGTTGAATATTCTAATAATGATTGATATTTTGCTTTGCCCATATTTTCCTCACCCTTTTCTTTTTAGCTTCATAACAACACCCCTGAAACTTTGTATGCACTTCCTTTCAAGGACAATTAAATTACTAAGCTTCTTTTTCAAAGACTGGTGCTAAGAATATAACTTATGTCAGAATTTTAAAAGAGAAGATTTAAAGTCATCCAGTTTTTTATGTCTTCGAGACATGCCTCGAGTCTATCTAGCCTTTCAGTTTAATCAGGATTTAGGGACAAATATAGCTGAGTATCATCAGCATAACAGAAGGTTAATCACATGCTGTCTGATAATTCTACCAATTGAAACCATATATACATATACACTACTAAAAATATCTAAACATAAATAGAATTTTTTTTAAATAAGTGTATTCAACCTTAATTTGAGTTGGTACATAAGACGATCTCCCAATGGAATGAGTATTTTTTTACGCTCAAAATAAGGTATTTGGATATTATAGACTTGACATAAGATGATGCAGTTGTTTTTTTTCCGTATTTCAAATTTAAATCATCTTATTCCATTGAAAAGGGTCTCACTCAGCTGCTTAATTAAAAAAATGCACTTATTTTAAGAAAAGTTGACTTAGATTAACATTTTTTTGCAGTGTAGGGAAGAGAATTGGCCCTAGCACTGATCCCTGTGGTACTCCACAAGTAATCCTGATTCTTGAGCAATGGTGATTTCTCAATGAATACTAGGGAGACTAAACTTCCCCTTTAAATTTCATAAAATTATTGGTAAAATATGCATTGTCAAACTTCATAAATGTAGTCATTAATCTGCATCATATATGCCCTCAAATATCCTCATGTTTGAGGGCATAGATTATTAACAGGAATTAATCAGCCGTTTGGATTTAATAACACCACTGAGCTTCTCCTGTTTCAGAGAGCAGCAGCTGCCACTGAGCTTAAGGAGGATCGATCATTAACATGAACAAATTGAAGTCGTTAGACAATAATATCTAAACCAGCCTTGCTTCTCCTTGACCGGAAATCAAATAATATTTTAGGCCTGAACTGCAGGGAAGCTCCATGCAACAGGCCAAACATGTCCTCTGGATACTGAGGTTGAATACTGGGGATTTAAGATAGATGTTTTCTGCATTGCAATATTGGTCGTATTTATAACTCGCTGTGGACTGCATTTTGTTATCTTGATTACAGTTGATGTTCTACAGAGCTCAGACATGGGGTCTTTTTTTTTTCATACATGAATTACTCCCCCCGCTGTAAAGAAGATGCATTATAACTAGTTTTCTTCAGGGCTTAAGCGATTCAAAAGTGATAAAAAAAAAAAAAACATTAACTTGGCTTTCTTTACTTAATGTGCAAAACTCTTTTTGACATTTCCTTAGGAGTACATCGTCTTACATTGGAAATCTTTCATACTAGACCTTTTTTTTTTTTTTCAAACATCCCATATTTATGGATTTAATGTTATATAAATGTTGTTGGTAAGGTATGGTGACCTAAACCTAAGTGCTAGATACATGTGGTACATGTCCTCTATGCAGAAACTGACATTAAAGAGCTGTGGCCTCTTGGAGCAACCAAAAGGAGTGGTTCAACGTTCTGTTGTGGAAAGATTTCTGTTGGAGACCAAATGTTTCCCAAAGAGCCACATTGTCCAGTTCTTTAAACTTTTGGAGAAGTTTCAGATTGCCCTTCCGTTTGGTGAGGACCAGCTGTTGGTACCCAGCAGGTAGGGGTAGATTTCTATGTTTGGAAATGCGTATGTCTTGAGCCTCCTGATGTCTCCTGCTCTCTGACATGTCCTATTTTGAACAGTTTGTCCAAACACAGACCAGTTATAGAGCTACCACACTGTGAGAACTCTGAGGTCATTATACGTCTGTATGAGATGCCGTACTTCCCCATGGATTTTTGGTCCCGGCAGATAAGTCGCCTTTTAGAGGTTTCTTCGTATTTGCTCTGTGGAAGAGGTAAAATCAATAATGGCTGCTCGTAGCATTTCTGCTCCTTGTTACTTTGCTGCATATATGCTTTATATTTCAATGCATAGGAAGACACGTAGGAAAAAAATGCTACCCCACCTTTTAAAGAAACATTTTACTCTGTTGCATACATGAACAAGCAGTTCGCCATATGTGGTGTGCAAGGTTGCCACTGACTTTTTGAAGACTTGTAGATCGCTGCAATGACCCACTTTTTTTGTTATGGTATACTGATGCTTTACTCACCTCAGGATGCTGAATGCTTGAAACTAAAAGATAAAGTCCTTACAATGCAGGAGCATCACAACGCAATTCCTACATTCAAAATGTATTTTTTAATGAAGGAAAAAGATTAAACAATACAATGAGTCCAATAAGAAGTTACATACTTTGCCATGAATTCTAAGCCTTAGATTCCAGGGTATTATGCAGTGTTTGGAATATGAGCTCATCAGAAGCAGGCTGGTAAACCTAACCATAACATCAACTTAAGTAACCTATGTTCAGCTCACCAGATTCATTTAGGAAAACTAACTAAAATGGTAAAATCATTTAACCACTTAATTTAACAGTGGAAATTATGGTTTTAGATGGCAGATGATGATGCATCATATTGATCACACACTTGCAAATTGAATCAAATATATATTGTTTCATGGCAGATTTTGTGATAACTTCAAATGTATCGCCATTACAAACAAACCTTACATCATATTGTGGTAAAGGTGCATCTTGGGATTGCCGTTTTCAGATGTATATAGTTAGCATAGTAACAAAAAAAGCTAATCCCATTCATAAAAAGTTAGCCACCTTATTAGCAGCCTTTTACCACCTTATTGTCTTTGCAGACATGCACCTACCACTGAACAAAAGTGACAAACATGCCTCAGAGATGTGGCAGGGTGAAACATCGTTCAGTTTCTCACATTCACATCAAGTTAATAAATGTTTTTTAAGGCACTAGCAAGATAAGAAGCAGTGTGACAATTTATGGAGTCTGGATTTTGCCAAAAGTGCACATACATGGTGTCATTGTTACAACAAAAGTGAACCAGCGTGTATTATGCTCCATGCGCACATCAGTACCACCTGTTATCATTCTCCACAATCTTATAAAATGTTAAAGGAGTGCATTTACTACATGCGCACAATTCGGTGACCGCAAACGATGCTTAGCTTCGTAAAGCAGACACCCCACCCACTTAAAAAAAAAAAAAACCTCTGCAAATAAACTGAAATGTTTCCTTAGTGGATGTTTTTCCGGTTAAAATAATAATTTGAGCTAGTTTTGTTTCAAGATCATCCAGAGTTCAACAATCCCCCCATCAAGGCCCGAAATGTAACCAAAGCGTTCTATGCTCTGCTGCCCTCATGGTCACTAAATTGTGTATTTTACACTACTTCGTGTGCACATGTCGTGTAAAATATACACTGGTTTAGGATTATATAAGATTGTGGTGAATAAAAGTACCAATACATCCATGGAGCATAATATACACTTGTGGGTCACTTTTGTCATAATGATACCAAAGGATGGTTGATAAATATTTATACAGGCATTTTTATCTAAAATACTTGCACATAAACTACAAGCAAAATCACTGTTTTCTTAAAGAATTAACTTAAAACCAACATCCATCGCTTTCATCAACCAAAAATTTTATTAATACAATCTTGTACACAAAGGAAAAAGTGCTTCACATTTGCCATAAGCTGATTGGAAATGTAAAAAAAAAAAAACTTAAACTAAAACTGAACAATAAAGCTGATGTTAGCTTAGTTCAAACAAATTTCCAAGTGTAACAATCATCTTTGAGCATATTACTTCTGCTGACAGAACATATTCATGAATGTACGACAAACTTATTAGAAGATAATCTCACTTTTATTTTAACTCTGTAGTGATTAGATTGAAGATATTTTATTAATGTTAAATCAATTCCCCCCTTTAAGTGACAGAAGTTTACATGATCACAGAGAAACAGGTCCTAAGAATCAGAGAAAGAGCATTGGACTCATTGAATTAAATCTGCACATATAAAACTTTTAAAAATGCGCTTAGAGATTGTTTTTATTTATTTTTTTAAATAAAAGTGCTCGTAAGTGTATTATGATGTGACCTTTTGGCATTTGAAGAAAGAAGGAAGTGGCCACTAAATGTGCAACATATTTCTTTCCTCTCCAGAAAAGGTGCTTCGACCCAACAGGATTTACTGGAGGCAAGGTATTTACCTTAACTGGTCGTCTGAAGCTTACTGTCTCATGGAAGCCGCCTCAGAAGAGCAGAATCCATCCAGCTTTGTCAGGATAACCGTGCCTTCATCTCGAAAAGGTACTGTAGTCTTTGAAAGGGTTTAAAGAATATCTAAAAAGTAAAATATATAAAGTCCTAAAAATAAAAAAGCATAAGTAAGAGGTTTTTTATGTATTCTTTAAATTTTAAAAGATTGTCCTCTTATGTGATTGTATTCTGTAGGTTTAAACACATCAGTGGCCACATGTAATTATATTACTTATCTAATTATATTATGTTATCTGTTGTCTATTTTGGCCCAGGCCGGGTTTTACTGGGCCAAGTGGTGGACCATGTCGACTCTGTACTAGAGGAGTGGTTTCCAGGTCTGCTCAACACCGACATGCATGGCAATGGAGAAACATTGCTGAAGAAATGGGCTCTCTATAGTTTTGAAGATGGCCAGGAGTGGAGCAAGATTCTGCTAGAAGACCTCTGTAATCATTTTGATAAAGGTAGATGTTTTTAATTCCCCACAAGAAATTCAACATGTATGCTGATGACATGATGCTTTTTTTGGTCTTAATTGAATTTGTTGTGAAACAGAGTTAAAGGTATTGTGGAGGATTTTAGCGAATTTTTTAAAAGACCCGCCCTCTCCAAAAAATGTACAAGCACAACCCTGTACCCACTCCCGAGAGGGAACGCCACAAGAGCACCCACAAGCCCATTTCTCCTCATGCACCCTCTGTTTAAAAGTTTGATGTTCTCATAGCTCATACAAGCTTACGCTTATGTCCACCCTAACCCCCAAATCCCTATATCACTATATATAGAGCAGTGGACTTTATAGCGAACTCAGTTAACTGACTTTTACAGATAATCACTGCTTTTTGCTCCCCGTTGGTCAACTCCTCCTCCATGGCGCGGTGCCTGCGCCATCTTTGTTATTAGTCACCTCTGACTGGTAGCGCCAGCCTATGGCGACAGCGGGCCGCTGTGACAGCAAATCCCATAATGCTTTGCGAGGAAAGCTCTCAGCACAAAGCATTCTGGGACATATCTGCCTCTTCTGAGGCCTTTCTCTTCTTCTCGTACACTTCATAGACACGTTTTCTCTTACGACCCTCGGCCATTTTCAAAGAACCGTAGTGAGAAAGGTAAGCTTCAATGACTGGTTGAAACTGTAGCTCACCACACATAGACACCTTAAAGTGTGCATGCGCAGAAAAATATAGCTAATGGGACGAGAACGTTGGACGGCCTTACGTGAACACATCCCCAGAATGACTGACAATTAGGAACACCACTTATTTAGATGATCCACCAGGAAATAAAAGATCCTCCTCTATACCTTTAATTGATTTTCTAAAAGTGATTTTAAAACTCACAGTTTAGTTAATCCCAGTGGCGGTCGGCCAATAGGGGGCGCTGGGGCACCGCCCTCCCTGATAAGAAGAGAGAAACGTAAAATATATTTTTAGCAATTAACTCATAAATGTCAGTTTTACTCTCTAGAGTGTGTACCTATAAGCAAAACAAATTATATAAACTACATTTCCCTATCTACTGTCATTCATTTGTGGATTTCCACAGACAGACTCCTACAGTCTCTGTCTTGGGGCTGTGATCAGACTGCGCCACATTTGCAGAGAATCTGTCAATCATGTACTATTGCTAGGGGAATTTAATGGCCAATCAGCGTCTCAGAACTTTATGGTCTTGGCGCTCTGAAAATACTGCACTTTAACAGGCTTCTGAACCCAAGCGCAGGTGCAGACAATTAGAGGGAAGATGGCGAATGTAACGAACGAGGTGCAGCTTCCACCAAATTCGGTGAGATCCTTATTTATCTACCCGTTTGCCAGAAGAACATCCCTGTTGTAGGATATGAAAATTTCATGTCATGGTTATTGTGACTGTGACGAATCCACCTCGTCGCTTAAAACATCATCTAACTTTGCGCGCCACACACACATTCCTGCTATACTGTGCTTGTGAGGACCAATCCGCTCGTGCTGAGCCCAGTAGTTCCATTAACTTAAAACACACAAGCTGTTCCTGGTCACCTGGGGGGGGGTGTATGTGTTTATGCTATGGGGACTTGTCATCTTCAGTCTGCCTGCGTCTTTGCTGGGTTCAAACCCAGTTTGGTGTAATTGAATAAGTCAATGAATCTGTGTAAAATAATTAAGTTGTAAAAATTATTTGTCTTTGTACATCAATTGTTTGTGGAGGTAATATATGGACAAAACTGATTAATGAGAAGAAATCAGAAATAAGAGAGCCTGAGGTGAGGGGCTTAAACTATTTTATGAGGGCTGTGGGAAGAAAAGAGGCCATTTTTGTTTTCTGTTTCTTTGTTACATTGCTGGTAACTGGAGGGAGGCTGAGGCCCAGAGTATCTTGTACATGTTTAGTTTCTTTTGCACCCTGTTTTGAGTTTTTGAGCACAATAAATCACCAACACAGGTAAGCCGACTGAGCCTGGATTCTTGGAGGCCAAAGAACCCCGTCACAGTGACCCAAATCATCACTGTTACTGTTATTATATAGAAAATTAAATCATTACTGTTAAATTGTATGTATTGTCCAATTGTTTATTTGAATTCTTATTCCGGATTAGTTGGAGACATACACTAGGCTATATCAGCCCCACCAAAAATATTTTTCACCAGCCGCCACTGGTTAATCCTTTAATTTTGCCTTAGCTTTATTCAAACTTAAATAACCTTAAATCAATTTTGTCGATGGTAGATTTTTTACTGGTGAACCCAGAGGATCCTCGCTGCTTGATTCCGATCTCTCAGATTGCCCCGGACCTGGTACTGGATGATCAACTTGCAGGAACATTACTGGACAGTGAGGAATTGGAAGTGGACCTCTCCTTGGAGAACAGACTAGGTACAGCTCTTTTAAAAAAAAATATTTTTATAAAATGTCTTAAAATGTATTGCCCTGCACTTATTTTAAATGTGTCAATTGTGTTTTTGAAGGGGATGGCGGTTTTGGAACAGTTTATCGCGGAGTTTATAAAAATGAAGAGGTGGCTTTGAAGATTTTCAACAAACATGCTTCTGAGCTTTACGTCCACAGACTACTCAGACAGGTACTGCTAGAAGACTTGACTGCGGAAGGTGGTGTTACCCCACATTCACATCATCCGTGGGGTTTTCTCTCCGTCGCAAGTAGGGTTGTCAAAAGTATAGATACTCAAAAAAGTATCGATACTGAAACGTTGTATCCGGATACAATACTCGTTTTTTAAAGTATCGATACAGTGCCACCACCAGTGGCACCTAAGCAGTCATTCATCTAAAGTGCAGAATAGATGACAATGCACTTTCAGAACACTGTATGATTGAATAAATCTGTGCACTTTTCAGTTTCAGACTGTTGCAGCTGCTGAGAATTATTTTTGTTTCTTAACCAGTTTGGCTAGTGTCATTGTTATGTGTGCAAAGCATAGCCAGGGAAGGAACACTTAATTTTATAAGTTTTTTATCAAGCTTGCTTAATATTGTGCACAGCATACAACCTTTATTGTATTTATTTATTGTATTTTATTTATTAATGAAAATATTTCTGTAGAATTTTGGAGTCTTTGTTTTTATTCTTGTGGTATCGAAAATGGTATCGAGTATCGAATATTTTCCTTAGTATCGGTATCGAGTTGAAAAGTTTAGTATCGTGACAACCCTACTCGCAATTATAAGCCTCTGTAGTGGATGGGGTAATTCCCACTCACTCTGTGGAGATGGAGAATGATGGGACAGCCCTTCTATTTCATCTGTCTAAAATATGGATCAAATCTTCTTCTTTTTAGCTGATGATGAAGAAAAATGTATTTATTCTAAAACCCAGATGAACCACACAGGAAATTGGGGATTTCAAAATAAAAGAGAGGCTGTTTGGATAAATCAATGGGGTCTAAATGCATCCATTGTGGAACGTAAACTGTGTTAAGACCACTTTATTGGTGCATTTTGAAAATATGTAGGAGCCAATCACTTTCTGATATTTATAAAAATGCTTATTTGCAGCTTATGAGCAAAAAAACAAAAATCTTTGGATCTGTTTCCACAACTAAAATTGATATTCTTCTTTCCCAGGAGCTGGCAGTCCTGGGCCGTCTCCGTCACCCCAGCCTGGTGGGGCTGCTGGCCGCAAGCTCTGCTCCTCGGGTCCTGGTGATGGAGCTGGCTCTCAGAGGCTCTCTAGACTCCTTCTTTGGCCATGAGAAAAGTAGCCTCAACCGAAAACTGCAGCACAGGATCGCCCTGCATGTGGCAGATGGACTAAGGTATGTTAAACAGCGAGTCTTAACTTGTGCTGTTTTTTTTTGTTTTGTTTTGTTTTTTTAGTAGTGGTGAAACTTGATGAGACTTTTTATTACTATTGATCCGTATGCCCCCTAATATCACGGATTATATGGCTAAATTTTGCTATGAAATACATTATCTTGCTTTTAATACATATATCCTCTGCTTTATATCCATTATATTTGCTATAATCAAATAAACAAGCTACTGGAAATATTCTGTGAGTTTAGTGGCAAAATCACCAGATATGTATAGATATTTTTTAGAAAACTGATCAAACCAATTGTAACAGCTATGGCTATGATACATATTTTAGTTGTTTCTGTAGGGCCCAGCTAGACTTCAGAAAATTTTTTATAAAATGGGATAATTGTTGCTGAAACAGGGACTTAACAGTATTTAATTTAATTTAATTTAATAGAAAATTATTAGTTCACATATTTGGGCAGGATTGGAGAGTATTTAACGAAAGTTACTACCGTAACTACGGTTCTATGAATCCCGGATGACCGCCAGAGGCGGTGCTTCAAGCACTGAATGATCATTCTTGCGCATGCGCAGGTCGAGTATTAATGACAACAAAGTCAGCTGTGACCTGCCGGGGACCCACGTGACTCTATATAGTCACGTGGCACCCGGCAATCAATCCCTCAATCTTCTCGCGAAAGCAGAGATTCCGAGGGACCAAGCACTCTGGCGGTCATCCGGGATTCATAGAACCGTAGTTACGGTAGTAACTTTCGTTCTATTTCATCCCTACTGACCGCCAGAGGCGGTGCTTCAAGCACTGGATGACTCATATCAACAAGGTCACGAGGAATCAGCAACATTCAAGGAACAACGACTACACCACCCACCTAATGTGATGTAGAGGCATGCTGCTCGAGGATTCCCTGAAGCGGATGGGGCGCAGCCACATTCACCCTGTAGAACCGAGTAAAGGTACTAGGTGACTTCCAGGAGGCCGCACGACATATAACATCCAATGGCACCCCAGTCATAGCAGCAAACGATGTCGACATGCCCCTTGTAGAGTGGCATTTCACTCCCGCCGGCAGTGGCCGGTCCTGCAAGGCATAAGCCTTGGAGATCAAATCCACAACCCAGTGTGCAAGTCGCTGCTTAGAAAGTGCCTGACCTTTCCGTGAGCCAGCGTAGCAAACAAAAAGGCTATTTGTCTTTCGGAAGGATGCCGTGGCATTGATGTATGTCTCAAGGGCACGGACAGGACACAGTGGTTCAGAGGGACTTCCGGAGTCAAACCGGGCAAGATGGAGAGGCTGGGTGCTGCCTGCTGGCAGTGATACCTTAGGAATAAATGCTACATCAGCCCACAGTGTAACGCCTGAGCCATCAGGATTCCACCGGCAGCAGGGTTCGGCTATCGAGAGAGCCTGTAACTCCCCTACACGTTTTGCGGAAACCATAGCTAAAAGGAACGCAGTCTTCAGTGAGAGCCATTTGAGGTCCGCCGACGCCAGGGGCTCAAATGGGAGGGACAGAAGAGCCTCAAGCACAAGAGAAAGGTCCCACGCCGGTGCCACAGGGCGGTTGGGTGGGTGCAAACGCCGAGCACCTCTTAAAAACAGTACAACATCCTTGTCTCGGCCCACAGAACAACCATTCAGCCCAACATGCCAACAGGAAATGGCAGCCACATACACCTTTAAGGTAGATGGGGACCGTCCTTGATCCAGCAATGCCTGCAGGAAGGTCAGTATGTCAGAAACTGAGCACTGCACCGGGTCCTGCCCTCTATCACGGCACCAGGTCGCAAAGACCGTCCACTTGTTAGCATAGACAGCTCGCGTGGACGGCGCCCATGCATTAGCCATTGTATGCCCTATGGACCCAGTGTATCTTGAGAAGGTGGACCCCGGCCTTGCAGGGGCCAAATCCAGAGCTGGAGCCGGTCCGGTTCGGGGTGCAAGATCTGACCCCCCATCTGGGAAAGAAGGTCTCTCCTGGAGGGGAGACGCATTGGCGAGCCGGAGCTGAGCTCGCACAGTAGAGGAAACCAAGTCCTCGCTGGCCAGTAGGGGGCCACCAGCAGGACCCTGTGCCCCTCCTGACGTACCCTGAGGAGAGTCTGAAAAAGTAGGCTGAATGGCGGAAAGGCATAAAGGAGGGTCCTGGGCCAGTCGTGTGCCAGAGCATCGTGGCCCAGAGGGCTGCTGTTGTCCAACGAGAACCAAAGGGGACAGTGAAATGCGTCCCTTGAGGCAAAGAGGTCCACGTCCGCCCTGCCAAAGACCTTCCAGATGCACTCCACCACCTCTTGGTGAAGCTTCCACTCCCCTGGAAGCGGCTTCTGACGGGATAGAAAATCTGCTGGCACGTTCTCCGGCCCTGGGATGTAGGCTGCTCTGAGGCTGGCTATGCGTGGAGCTGCCCAGGTCAGAAGCCGTTGAGTCAAGCACAACAGTTTCCTTGACCTCGTGCCCCCCTGGTGGTTGATGTGAAAGACCACTGTGGTGTTGTCTGACCTCACCAGCACGTGCTTCCCCCGCAAGCCTGGAAGAAAGCTCTGAAGAGCCAGAAGCACAGCCTGTAACTCCAGGACATTGATGTGTTCCCTGCCCTGCCGCTGGGACCATGTCCCCTGTGCCATTTGACCCCGCCAGGTTGCACCCCAGCCCGTGGAGGATGCATCTGTAAACACAACTTCCCGACGACACGGGAGGGAACCGAGCGGGACCCCTGTGGTCATAAACAACCTCACCCTCCATTGGGACAGAGACTGAAGACACTGAGGCCCCACCCGAAGTCTTCGGAGACGATGAGTGTTCCGTGTGGGATCCAGATTCAAGCTGTTCAACCACATCTGGAGGGGCCGCAATGACAGCAGCCCCAAGGGCACTACGGCGGACGCAGCTGTAAGCATGCCCAAGAGTCGAAGATACCGCACAAGAGGCAGCGCCATGCCGCGCCTGAATTCCGGGAGCACGCTCAATATACTGTCCACCCGCTGGGGTGACGGGCAAGCAGTCATTGAGATGGAATCCATGGCAATGCCCAGGAAGACAGTCTCCTGTGAGGGGGTCAGACTGCTTTTCTCCATGTTCACCTGCAAGCCCAAGCATCCCACATGATGGAGCACTAACCGAGTATCTCGAACCGCCTGGTCCCACGTCGCGGCACAAATGAGCCAGTCGTCCAGATATGGGAGGATCCTCAATCCCTGTGCCTGCAGAGGAGAGAGGGCCGCTGCAACACATCGGGTGAACACCCTGGGGGACAGTGAAAGTCCGAACGGGAGGACCCTGAACTGGAAATGCCTCCCTTGAAAAGCAAAACGAAGAAACCGCCAATGGGGCGGAGCGATCGGAACGTGAAAATAAGCATCCCTGAGATCTATGGAAGTGAACCAATCGCCCGGGGAAATCGCCTGCAACACTTCCTTGGTGGTCAGCATATGAAAGGGCATGGCCTTCAAGTACACATTCAGGCCTCTGAGGTCCAAGACTGGACGCAGGCCCCCGGTCTTCTTCGGAACCAGAAAATACGTGGAATAAAAGCCCCCTGGATCCAGCAGGGGGTCCACAGGCACTATAGCACCCTTGGCCAGCAAGGTGCAGATTTCTTGGTTCAGTGCCTGTGCCTTCACCGGGTCGTGGATCACAGTCATCCTGACCCGGCCAGGGATAGGTGGCCGGCGGCGGAATTGAAGACGGTACCCCCGGGACAGGGTGGACAACACCCACAAGTCCGGGGTGTGGGCAGCCCAGAAGCTGAGCTGTCCCGGGGAAAAATAACCGACCGCCGGCCCTAAGGCATCATCTGCGGGTCCCCCGGCCCTTCGAAGGCCCGGGAGGACGCCGGCCAGACTGCGCGGCTCGAAAGGGATGAAAGGACCTCGTCCCAGCCTGGTCTCGAGCTCTGTTCCTCCGATCTAGAGCAGGTCCCCGGACCGATCTCTGACCTGGTAACAGACCCTGGGGCTCAGTGGGAGAAGGAGAAGGCACTAAGGACCTCCGTGAAGGACCCGCAGCTGCCCAGGTGCTTACTGGCTGGCGATCACGTCTGTGAAGCCCTGCCAGCTGTTGCCTCGTTCTAGAGGCCTGAGCCGTACGGTCCAAGGCGTCCAGTGCCGCTGAACCAAAAAGCTCCCCCGGGACCACAGGCAGGGCCCGGAGGGTCCTCCTACAAGGCTCAGTTAGTGGTGACTGCGCCAACCAGACCTGGCGGCGAGCATGAACCAGTGTGGAGAGTGTGCGTCCAAGTTCCCTCGTCATAAGAGCAAAGGCCTGCAGAGATGCATCAACCAGGCCTTGCGCTGCATGATCCAGCGGAACAGATTCCAAGGAGGAAGACAGGGCCAGCATAAGATGGGAGAGAGAGTTCCCAATCCGGCCCATGCGGGCCCCAGAGTCATAGGCCTTACAGAGAAGGTCGTCGGTAATACGGCACTGAGGACGCGGACAACGGGCATTGGGCCGCAAGGCCTCATCAGACGGGATTATAAGAGAGGCAATGCCCGGTTCCACCGCTGGCATCTGCCCCAAGCCAACCTTGGGTGCCTCCTGCATAGCTGCCAGGACCCTGCCATCCGTCGTCAGACGTGAAAACGCCTTGGTGTCTGACCAGCAAGCATGCAGTTCCCGCACATACTCCGCCGAGGGAGGAACCACAAAGGCAGTCTCTGACCTACTGCGCCTAAAGAAGGCGCTGGAAGCCGCAGGCTGGGCCTGAGGAACACTAATCTGTAAACGGGCAAGAGCCGTTCGAATAGCGGATGTCACAGACTCCCCCGTATCCTCCTGGGAGGCAATGGAGTCCGACCCAGAGGCCCCGGAGCCCAGCTCCGGAAGGTCCTCACAGAAATGGGTGCCAGAGGCCGCCACAGAAACAGCATCGTCGTCATTGACTGACGTTTCATCCTGCTCGGTAGGGAGAGCCGTGCCGCGATCACCAGCAGTCTGAAAGGACTGGAGGAGGGCTTTCATTTGGGCCAGCTCAGTAGTGAGATGATCCACTCTGGTGGACAACCTCCCTGCATCGGTCCGTCTAGCACGCTTCGTTGGTACCGAAGGTGCAGCCACAGTAGATCGTTTGCACACCGCTTTCTCCATCGGCAAACGAGCACGCGGCGAAGCGCTCGCCCAGTCGGTAGGCTGCTCCAGTGCAGCCAACCGATCCAGTCTGACCGACCGGGGCATGACGCGACAGTTGGGGCAAGCGTCATCTGACAGCGCCTCCCGGAGATGTTCCACACCGAGGCAGGAGGGACACAAGTCATGCCCGTCATCCGGCTGAAGTGGAGCCAGACAGGTCGAGCAACATAAATTATCCAGCATCATACTGCTGAAAGGCGTGATCAGCCTGCTACCAAGGACAAGTCAACACGAGCAGGAAACGCTACTGGCGACTCGTTGTAGGAAAACCCCCGCAGAGATTCCAAACTCAGCGTGAGCAGAAACGCCACTAGCAAATCGATTATTAACTAAAGATGAACTCAGCACGAGCAGAGACGCCACTGGTGAGTTTAGGCAAACAAACTATAGAAGAACCCAACGCGAGCAGAAACGCTACTGGTGGGCTTAGGCAAACAAACTGAAAACAACTCAGCGCGAGCAGAAACGCCACTGGTGAGTGTAGATAAACAAACTATAGAAGAACCCAACGCGGGCAGAAACGCTACTGGTGGGCTTAGGCAAACAAACTGAAAACAACTCAGCGCGAGCAGAAACGCCACTGGTGAGTGTAGATAAACAAACTAT
The DNA here is from genome assembly GCF_016077235.1 of Cyprinodon tularosa. Classification (NCBI taxonomy): domain Eukaryota; kingdom Metazoa; phylum Chordata; class Actinopteri; order Cyprinodontiformes; family Cyprinodontidae; genus Cyprinodon; species Cyprinodon tularosa. Next base: position 64,665 of record NW_024039401.1, read on the forward strand.
AGAAGAACCCAACGCGAGCAGAAACGCTACTGGTGGGCTTAGGCAAACAAACTGAAAACAACTCAGCGCGAGCAGAAACGCTACCGTGAGTCAAAAGAGCCACAAAATTAACGTGGCAAATCAAAGCGAACAGTAAACTACTGCTGAGAAAAGAACGAAAACTTACCAGTCACCGCAGATCTGGTAAGGTGAAAGCAGCTTGTGCAGCCCCTGGAGGGCGAGACTTACCCGCAGCTCCGACCAAACCCGGTCACGGGGCTACCAGCAACAAGCAGCCAGGAAACTAGTGGTATACACAGAAGCAACCAGCTTCACACGACCACACTCCGGTACTCAACACACCTGCGCGCGAGAAGAACAAAAGGGATTGATTGCCGGGTGCCACGTGACTATATAGAGTCACGTGGGTCCCCGGCAGGTCACAGCTGACTTTGTTGTCATTAATACTCGACCTGCGCATGCGCAAGAATGATCATTCAGTGCTTGAAGCACCGCCTCTGGCGGTCAGTAGGGATGAAATAGAACCATGAGCTTCACGCCTATGGCGTTAAATTTTTCCCATTATTTTTGCAAGTAAAGAAAACATTTTGTGAATGGAAATTTGAAAAAACATTATAGATTTTAATCAATAGATTGTAAGAGCAACTTTCTTGTTTTCTCAGATTTTATTTTTCTTTCTGTTTTTAAATTGTACTATTTAAGTTTTCAACAGATTTTATATATTCCTCTTTTTTTAATTCTGTTTCTCAGATTGTTTTTACAAAGTCCATTCTTTTAAAATTGTTTTACAGATCACTTTCTCTCTTTTTAAGAAGGGACACAGGTCTCTCAATTTTAAGGAAGAGAATTATCTGTAATCTGAAAAAACAGAACTTTAAAACAAAAAATAAAAAATATAAAATCTGTAAAAATATATTTTTTGAAATAAAATGTACAAGTATATATGTAAAAATATTCAGATAAAATGAAATTAAGAATAACTAGTCAAAGATAACATATGAAAAATAAATACATAAAAAAAATATATATAAGAAGACGGAAAACAATGAAAAACCAAATCTGAGTCTCTCTCACAACCTATTTTTGATTAAAATGTTTTTTAAAGTTTCATTTCTGGATTGCATTTTATTGATTAATTATTAATTTATTTTTTCAAATTTCCATTTCCAAAATATGTTCTTTACTTGCACCAACAATGTAAGAAACCTCCATAGGGGTCATGAGATCATTAATGACTTTAAAAAGAAAAAAAAAAGGAGACGATGGCATCAAGAAAATGAACTTTCAAATCTTAAAAGCTCAATAAACAGGATAATCAAAGGACATCGTGGCAGGATATGATGTTTCGCAAAATATGCTTCATTTTTATCATTTCCTCACTGTTTTCAAACAACACAGACAATCCAAATTACCACAGTGTTGCATCATTCTTCCTGGTTTCATCCATTTGGGATCAAAGGGAAGCCCTTCCTACTGCCTGAGGTTTCTCTCTCTGTTTTTGCTGGATGTTGGATTTAAACACTTTATAGTTGTGCGGCAATATGATTCTCCGTTTCAGACACAGAACCAAATCTGATGCGAGTTTGTTGGACTTAAATTCCCTTTTCAAAATGCTTTATTAATACAATTAAAGGCATAGATCTGGATTACAAAAAATCCTTCGGTGTCTTATTAGAGATACTATCATGACTATCATTGTGTCAGTAATTAACAATGATTTTTATGGGTAACCCTCAATTTGTCTTGTCTGCCGAAGTTCATCTCTCTCCTCCGTTTCCACTTAATTTCAGCAAAGACTCTTATCACACCTCTGCAGTTTATTCAGCTCTTTTGAAGGACTATTAACATGTTTAAACCATAGTTTCATCAGCTCATGAAACAATGATTGGTTAGAGGTGGACAGCTGTTTTTATCTTCAAGAAATTGGTTAATAAATAGGATGAATTGATTAAAAAAAATATAAATTTTTTTGTTAAATGACATTTAAAGTAGTAAAAATGTGCAGCTCTTTGAATTGCTGCTGGAGTTATTACTGTAGGTGCTGATGCTCTACTACACTGGAAAAATGATCTAGAAATACGTAAACATTTCTTAAATTAAGTTTATTTAACCATAATTTGAGCAGGTAAACGAGATAGTTGGCCAATGGAATGAGTATTTTTACTTTTAAAATAAGATAATTTGATAATATGCACTTGAAATGAGACAATGCAATTGTGTTTTCTTATTTTAAGTGTAAATTGTCTTGTTCCATTGGCAAGATCTCTTTTACCTCTTCAATCCAAGAACAAATGCACTTATTTAAAAAAAAAAAATTACTAGATGTAGAGGCTGCAGAAACCTGTGCAGGTGTTTAAAGGTGATTGACCTTTAGCGCTAACATTTTGCTTTATTATCTGTAAGGTAAAATTATTAATATTCTAAGAAATAAAAGCATGAAATATTTCCCAGTGTGTGTTACATTTTTCAGATGCCTCTGTATGTTTGTGTTATCTTATTCAGTGGTTGTCTTTGTTGATCAGGTACCTCCATTCCGCCATGATCATATACCGAGATCTGAAACCCCACAACGTGCTCCTGTTCAACCTGAAAAGCGACTCCGACATCATCGCCAAAATCACAGACTACGGAATCGCTCAGTACTGCTGCAGCATGGGAGTGAGGAGCTCCGAGGGAACTCCAGGTAGGACAGAGGCCCCTTCTCTGACAGCATGCCACAGTGTATGAAAAGTTCTGACGGATCTCCATGCGGCAGGTTTCCGAGCTCCTGAGGTGGCCCGAGGTAACGTCATCTACAACCAGCAGGCTGATGTGTTCTCGTTCGGCCTGCTGCTCTACGACCTGCTGACGAGTGGCGAACGCATTTCAGACGGGATGAAGTTCCCCAGTGAGTTTGATGAAACGGCAGTGCAGGGAAAGCTGCCAGGTGAGGTTTAACTGCTCAACTTTGCTAGGTTTTTTTGTTCATACACTCATATAGGGTTTGTTAATGTGCACAGATCCGGTAAAGCACTACGGCTGCTCACCTTGGCCAAGCTTCCAGGCTCTGATGACAGATTGTCTGAAGGAAAGCCCACAGGATCGTCCCACTTCTGCTCAGGTGAGGACCTCAGCAACATCAAAGGAATGTGTAAAAATAACTCTTAAAGTGGACCTGAATATCTGCAGGTACCAGCTAGGTTTTAGAAAAGGACACAGATTCCAACCAGGAAGCTTTTTCTTCTCAGTTTGTTTTTTACAATTAAAACATTTTCTCTCTATCCACGCTCATTCATCTTTTTTCTGGGATGTGTGCAGGTGTTCGACAGGCTGAATTCAGGGGAAATGCTTTGCTTGATGAGTGAAGTGAAGGTTTCCAGCATGTTCGGTGCTCAGTGCATCACTATGAGCTACAGCCGCTGCAGCAGCAGCCACCAGAGGACGTCAAACCCCGTGGCCTGGCTCGGCGGAGGCAGCAGCTATCACAAGAGGGGCTTGGTCACAGCAGTGGACCTGCAGACCAATACGGTCACCTCACAGGTACACGCACCGATCCTTGACCCCATTCCTCCTGCAGAGAAAAACATTGTCAATGCAGATTGATAGTTGGACCAGTCTATTTATGCTCATTGGAAGAGGAATCCTCTGCAGCCTCTTAACGGTTCTTCCACTATCATTGCCCTGGATTTAGCTCCATCATGTCATTCCAGTTAAATGACAATGACATAGATTTTCAGAAGTGCAAGATTCTTTTTGAGTTGTAGAATATGGGTCAAACAGGGCTCTATGAATATGAGGACAGATGTCTGCCAATACATCAAAAGCATAATAAATACTGCAGGAAACAACATCTCATAAGCGCCCAACTATGTCACCACCAGGACTCTGTGCGCCTTTTCTGCTCTCTATTTACGCTGCTGTAGAGTCTCTCCCATGAACCTGCTTTTGTGGCTTATAGAAACTTTGTCACTTAGTCACTTTGAGGGTAGAACCAACCTGAAAAGGTAAAATGCCTGTGATTGGCTACTTTTCACGAGATCCCGCCTCTTCAGAGAGCACTGTTTTCCTCATAACTGCGGCTATGATAATTAGCAAAGCATCTTCAGGTTAAATGCTGCTCTTTTCTAGAGATTAACTCTTAGTTCTAATCCAACCGCTGTCTCTGTCATTAACTAAAAATTTTATGAACACAATTCTGGACACAAAAGATAAAGTGCTTAACAGTAGCTCTAAAGTGATCAGAAATGTAAATGACAAGCTGTAAACCTGAGTTCATTCAAGCATTACTCTCCTCAATATAAACAGTGAAGAAATCCTTAGCTTAGCTTATATGACGTTCCAAATTTAACATCAATCTTTTTAGAGGATATTACTACTGCTGTCAGAACACATTAATGAGGGGGAGTGGCGGCCGAGTGGTTAGGGCATAGAGCCTGGAATCCTGAGGTTCTGAGTTCGAGCCCCACTTCCACAGACTGCCACTCTGTGTCCCTGAGCAAAGACCCTTAACTTCACACTGCTCCTTGGTGCCGCACCATGGCAGCCCACCGCTCTCCAAGGGGATGGGTTAAATGCAGAGGTAAAATTCTCCAATGTGAGATAATTAAATTTCAAATGTTAATATTAAACTAAGTTATTTAATGATGACTTCTATTCACCGTTTTTTGTGTGTCCTGTTTTGCCAATATAACTCCAGGTATCGATTTCCCGGAGCTAGGTAATAGCCCAATAGATTTGTTTTTACAAGCAAACCATTACGGTTGTTGCCTTAAGGTTCTGGTTGGTGCTTCTGTATGAAATGGGAATGCTCTTAAGAGGTTTTTAGGATGCTTTTAAAAGAAATAGTTTTAATTTAGTCCTAGAAGGACTGTGTCTTTGTCCTACCTTCAGCGCAGACATCGGCCAGCGACGCATTCTCTGCTGCTGTTCTCCCATCTTCCGCAGTTAGCCCCAGGCAGCTGTAGCCTGTCCTAGCTCTGGTGCTGTTTCCCTATCTTCCGCTGTGGTTACTTGGCGCCAGAGGGAGACACAGCTGGCCGCCTTGTCCCGGTTCTGTTTCTCACTCCGTCGATGTGCTCACACTGATTTCTTGCTGCTCCTATCTGAGCACCGAAACGCCGACTCACCTCTGTTGTCTGGGTGTTTCATCGGCCAACGCCGGACAGCAGGGCCCAGAACTTGGTCAGGGATAGGCGGAGGTACGGCTGAAAGTAACCATCATTAGGATGTAGCTACTGGAGGAGGCAGGGGTATTTGTTCAGCTTTTAAAAGAAAATGAAAGCGCTGTTAGTGCCTCGATAAATCCAAGTTAAACCAGCAAGCAGAAAACTCATCACTTAGACTACGTTGACGCTGCAGGTCTTGATGCTGAATTCCGATTATTTTGTGAAATCTGATTTTTTGTTTTTACGTTGCCGTTCATATTTCTAAATATATGCGACTTGTATGTGATCTCCTGTGAGAACTGCAGTCATACAAAGCAATTGTCCTGCATGCGGAGTAGAGGACGCAATGACGTCACAGACCAGCGTGCTCTATGTTTACGGAAGTAAAAATGGATGTTAGTGCCAGTGCACATCTAGCGGTCTTTTCCAACCATAAAATCATCACATGTTTAAACATAAATACTGCTCTCTGCATCATCATCTGCCATGGTTGTTGTTTTTCTTGCCGCTTCTGCGTAGCAAGACGCATAATAGTGGCCTTTGTCTGGTATTAATGACGTTCAGGTCAGATGAATCCGACCTGGCCGTTCCGACACAGGTTGCATTTCAAAAGATCAGATTCGTATCGGATTCAGGACCACATAGTCAAGTGGCCTGGGTCGCATTGGAAAAAATCAAATCTGTGTTGTTCAGACTGCCATGAAAAGATCAGATCCAGGTCGCATATGGGCAAAAAAAAATCGGATTTGGGTCACTTCAGGCTGCGTGTGAACGTAGCCTTAGTGGGTTTACTCGCTGTGCAAATTGCTTTCACTGGCCAGGCAAATTTCAAGGAAAGCAAAAGCAGGCGAAACTGCCGTAATAATTGTGGGTCTCACATGAGCGTGATATGTAATGTAACTGTGTGCAACTAGGAATAAAAGTCCTGTAAAGTAGCCAATCCCGGCATGGCTTCCCTCAATGTGATAAAAGTTGACATGAGCCAAAGAAACAGGTCCACAGGAAAGAATCTAAAGGAGCATGGTTGTGACATATTGCTGTCAGCTTTGGTTGTGATTTGATGACCTAAATGCAGAGGCAGAGGTGAGTTCTTGCAGTTTTAATGATAAAAACAGGTAACGGAGGCAGGAATCTAAAAATCCAACTTAAAATGACACGCAAACCAGAACCATGGAGACTTTAGGGGAAAAACAAGCACAAGGAGCCAAGGAAAGACAAGGAGCGACTAGGAAAGACGAGGAACTGCATAGGGAGAGTATTTATGGCTGAGTGAACAAAGGGAGGACTAACAAGCTGATTGGGAGCAGGTGAGAACAGAGGCTTCTAGGAAAAGAGCTAAGGAAAAGAAAACAAACACAAGAGGGCAACAAAGAAAAGCCTAAGAACTCAGATATATCCAGAAAACACAACAAAATAGGAATTAAACCAATAAAACTAGAACACAAAGAAAAAACATGAATCGACATGAAAACTGAAAACTCAAAGAAAACCTAACAAAATTAAGACCATAACAACTGGGGGGCTTTTGGTATTGAATCTGGACATGTAAAACATTTTAAAAGTGCACAGAGAGTAGTTTATGTGCCTCTATTTTAGATAGAACTGATCTTATGCATATTTACCAGGCGTTTGACCTCTTGGCAGAAATCTGATTTCCTATATCCTGAATTCATGTTTCTGGTTATTTACACATTTTCTCCAAGCAAACCTACAAGGCCTTTAAAGACCAGCTGAATTTACTCAGAGCTTTTTTCACAAAGCAAACCTTATTTAGGTTATTTAAAGTTAAAGTTTGTTTAGGGGGCATCGTTACAAAGGTGGCTGAAAATAAATGGATTAAATCCAATGCAGTTTATTTATATAGCTCCAATTCACAACAACGGTAAGTTTACAGAGAGAATTCAGCCAGATCATGTCAGAATGAGAGAAATTTGGCAGGTAGTAAATGTGAAAATACTTTGTATTGGTGCAATGCATCTAGAAGATACTGCCAAGTCCAACTGTGGTTCACAGCTTTCTCTTTCCTCTGAAACAGGAGGTCGACACCAGCCCCGTCCTTTGCCTAGCAACAGTCCAAATCCCAAACGAGGAATGTGATTGGCTTGTAGCAGGAACACAGTCTGGCTCCCTACTGGTCATCAGCACTAAGGACGTGTCCTCTTGGCACCACCTGCAGAGCGTTAGCGACGCCGTCACCTCACTCTACTTCCACGTACATCCGCGGCGCACGTAAGTTATAAACATAGGCAGTGGACCCCCTGCCGCTCCGGCGATGGAAATCATCTTATACTAGTTCGGACAATCCCAAAGGATGTTTTAAGAGAAGAAAATGTTTAATCATAAAATAAAGTTGAGAAGGGAAGTGATGTAACGAGCAGGGGGTGTTGTAAATCAGTTGGCTTTTAGTTTTACCGCTGTACAGAAATCACAGTTGAGCCGCCGTCATCTCAAACCTTAACTTTAGGTTCCATAGATTTTTTGTCAAACTCCTGAAGGCTGCAGTCCCCACTCAGTTCATTAATCCCTTTTCTCATGTAAATGCCTGGATTAACGCTTTTCTCAGAGAACCATCTAACCTTCAGAGCTACATTTCAGCTCAAGGCTCTCTGTTGCCTGAGAAAAAAAAAATGGCTTCCTCTGTTTCTGCAGCCTCGGTTCATCTCTGCAAATATTGAGCAGCATTTGATTCCCTATTGCGGTGAAATTATTTCCAAGTTAGCTATTCAAGCTCGGGAGTCGGCAGCATCTAGCTCATGGTTGATCTGATTGAGGGACTCTGATTCCGAAGAAAAGAGTGCAACAGAACGGATGGCCAACATCTGAGAACCTGAATCGTATTGCTAGATGCAGCTGCTTGAATATTCAATATTAAACTTGAAACTAACTTCATCACAGTAGAGAATACGCTGTGTTCTGCTTTGATGCTGGAAAAAATACACTGGGCCCTTTGGTCTCGTGTATGCAGAAGCAGAGTAAATACAAGCTGCAATGTTTTATTCCAATATTTTCAGTCCATGGTAAAAAAAAAAAAAAAAAAAAAAAAAACATAACATATTTACTCTGGATACATTACATAGATTATTGCAGTAGTAATACAACTAAATAGACTGGTAGAAAGATAAATATACTATCTAGATACATACAGTAGCAGCCATTCAAAATGGCCCTTCCCAGTCAAAAGCCAGCCGAATTGCAGCCCACTTCCCTGCAGCTCCCAGCAAAAGCCACTGCTGTGACCCCCCTCCTTCTCCTGGGCATCCATATTTATTGACCCTGACTCCACCCTTTCACTGAATTAGAGGGAGATGGCGCTTTTCTTTAGATCTCCACTCATGACAGACAGAATATTTTAGGACAGATTGATGTAAAAAAAAGGAATTGTTGGATGACAGCCAAGGACCCATCAAGGAGAGTGGATAAATTTTGAATGGCTACTTCTTTATTCAACTGTGCAGCATCTGCTGTATTGACAATGAGGCAAATACAGGTGCTGGTCATAAAATTAGAATATCATGAAAAAGTAGATTGATTTCAGTAATTCCATTTAAAAAGTGAAACTTGTATATTATATTCATACATTACATACAAACTCATATATTTCAGATGTTTATTTTGTTTAATTTTGATGATTACAAATGACAACAAATGAAAATCTCAAATTCATCATATCAGAAAATTAGAATATTACTGAAGACCAATAAAAACAAAGGATTTATAGAAATGTTGGCCAACTGAAAAGTATGAACATGAAAAGTATGAGCATGTACAGCACTCAGTATTTAGTTGGGCCTCCTTTGGCCTGTATTACTGCAGCAATGCGGCGTGGCATGGAGTCGATCAGTCTGTGGCACTGCTCAGGTGTTATGATAGCCCAGGTTGCTCTAATAGTGGCTTTTAGCTCTTCTGAATTGTTGGGTCTGGTGTATTGCATCTTCTTCTTCACAATACCCCTTAGATTTTCTATGGGGTTAAGGTCAGGAGAGTTTGCTGGCCAATTAAGAACAGGGATACCATGGTCCTTCAACCAGGTACTGGTAGCTTTGGCACTGTGTGCAGGTGCCAAGTCCTGTTGGAAAATGAAATCTGCATCTCCAAAAAGTTGGTCAGCTGCAGGAAGCATGAAGTGCTCTAAAACTTCCTGGTATGTGGCTGCGTTGACCCTGGACCTCAGAAAACACAATGGACCAACACCAGCAGATGACATGGCACCCCAAACCATCACTGACTGTGGAAACTTTACACTGGACTTCAAGCAACGTGGATGAAGTGCCTCTCTTCTTTTCCTCCAGACTCTGGGACCTTGATTTCCAAAGGAAATGCAAAATTTACTTTCATCAGAGAACATGACTTTGGACCACTCACCAGCAGTCCAGTCCTGTTTCTCTTTAGCCCAGGCAAGACGCTTCTGACGCTGTCTGTGGTTCAAGAGTGGCTTGACACAAGGAATGCGACAGCAGAAACCCATGTCTTTCATACGTCTGTGTGTGGTGGTTCTTGAAGCACTCACTCCAGCTGCAGTCCACTCTTTGTGAATCTCCCCCACATTTTTGAATGGGTTTTGTTTCACAATCCTCTCCAGGGTGCGGTTATCTCTCTTGCTTGTACACTTTTTTCGACCACATCTTTTCCTTCCCTTCGCCTCTCTATTAATGTGCTTGGACACTGAGCTCTGTGAACAGCCAGCCTGTTTAGCGATGACCTTTTGTGTCTTGCCCTCCTTGTGCAAGGTGTCGATGGTCGTCTTTTGGACAACTGTCAAGTCAGCAGTCTTCCCCATGATTGTGTAGCCTATAGAACTAGACTGAAAGACCATTTAAAGGCTTTTGCAGGTGGTTTGAGTTAATTAGCTGATTAGAGTGTGGCACCAGGGGCCATCAATTTTGAACCTTTTCACAATATTCTAATTTTCTGATATGATGAATTTGAGATTTTCATTTGTTGTCATTTGTAATCATCAAAATTAAACAAAATAAACATCTGAAATATATGAGTTTGTATGTAATGTATGAATATAATATACAAGTTTCACTTTTTAAATGGAATTACTGAAATCAATCTACTTTTTCATGATATTCTAATTTTATGACCAGCACCTGTACAACTATTCATATGTAACTTTATATTGATACACAGAACTAAAGCGAGGTCTGTTCTTTGTTTTGCTGCTAGGGGGGTTTAGACAACTGAAACAGGTTGAGTCAGAGTTGTATTATTTTATTTTTTGCATGCAATTTGCATAAGAGATTAAATTCACATTGTGAGCACATTTGTATACCGCATTTGATTACCTGATCTGAAACAAATTTCAGAAGGATGGATGGATGGACGGTTTAAAAGACTTTAGAGAAACAGAGGAGATCAGTAATGTTGATGGTGCAGAGTGAATCTCATAACTTAAATATTACGACTGGAAGCTAATAGTGACTAAAACATTGACATGGGAGGTAGGCTCTTTATGATGCTTGGCTCAGCCTTTCTGTTATTACATGCACTCGGCCTGGTGCTGTTAGGGATTATTTGCTTTACAATAGTGCCAGTTATCAAGGTGGAGTGAAGGCACACCCTTTCAGAGGGGAGGGGCGATCGCAGGAAAACCTATTACTCTAGGGATTTGCACGGTTAAAGGGACATAAACATGTTATGACATTATTTAAATGTACAGTAGCTCACGCTAATGGCACACAAGAGTTTTTCTGGAAGATTACCTCATCCTGCTGGTGTAATATTTGTTATTTTGTTTAAAAAGTTGTTGTTGTTTCTTACTTTCTTAGTAAATATAGGCCGTTTGTGTATCCTTACAATAACAAACGAGGTAAAATACTGAGAATGTTGGCTGGAAGTAAACAGGGCTGTAGTCTACTGTGGCTAGGGTTGCCAACCGTCCCTTGAAAAACAGAATCCTTCCGAATATACAAATATAATTGCATTGTGACCAATGAGCTGACAACATGACCAGCAAATATGCATCTAATTTAACGCTAATGCCCATCAGGTGTTCCTTTTTGTTTTTTTCAGTTAGAGTTGATGGCCCTAACTGTGGCTAGGCTGGTTAGCATCTCTCAGTGAAGTGTGGAAATAATGAAAGTCCTAGATGACGTTTAAAAAACAAAAGATTCCAAGAGGATAAGAATAGAACAGCGCTGGGAATCCAGTCTGAACTTTGGTGTTCACTTAAGTAGAAGCTAAATCTGCTGAGGTGCTCAGCTGCTGAAGTAATGGATGTGTAAATAAATGTCCTTATTATTACTTATACAATTTTCAGCAACGATATTAAGTCTCTTCAGTCTAAGTACAAGGAATATTATAAACAGATTAATGGACTGTTGACTCTCACCTTGATGCCGTGTCTCTGCATTTGTTATGAACGGTAATCGATTTATTCCGTTAATTTTTCCTCTATGTTCTGATAAGAGGCTCTGAGGAGGATTGACTAGAACTTAGAGTTGCTGCAGATCAGTTAATACACATAATATATATTATATAATACAGTAGATGGCGCCACATTTAGATCAGCTGGTCACACCCAGTGATGGGGTTCTATTTAGGCTTAACAAGGACGGTTTAAACAGGATGGGTGTTTGGTGGATATAACCCTATTTTATCAGGATCAAATGGGTCTTGATCATTTCTACACTACATATAACCCGACTACGCTTCTTTAAGTGCTGCACAGGTTCCGAGAATATTGTGCTTATCCATAAAACCTTTTGCAAAGACTGGCTCATCAATCTTAAACATTTTTTATTATCTAAATCAGGAAAAAGTTTAATTCTGGATTTCTTTGCAGCCAAAGACAGAACTACTTGCTGGTCGGGACTGCAGACGGAGTTCTTAGTGTTTATACTGAGTCTGCGCTCATGGTAAGTACTCATGCCTAATGATAAAATGAAGTGTTGTAGATATTGTTGTCATAGTAACCACCTGCTTCTCCTCTCCCTCCAGCAGGAGGACGGTCAGCCTGTTAAAACTCTGACGGTTGGAAGCGTCAGCACTCCTCTGCTCTGCCTGGGCCAGTCCACTCACTCGCTGGACAGCAGGACCGTGTGGGCTAGCTGCGGGACCAAGATCCTCGCTTTCTCCGTCGACTACGACGTCTGCAAGGCCATCGACACGAGGCCAAACCTCATCTTCCAGTGAGTCTCCTATGTGGGTTTTTTAAAATCTAAAAAAAAGCTTCCTGAACGGTGCTGCTCCTGTTTTTATGTTTAATCCGCAGCGTTGAAATGAGTCCTGCTAACGTATCTGTGTTTGTTTGCATGTGCGCCATTACAGCCAGCAGCGGTCTCTGAGCAGCGAGGCGTCCGTCTCCCGCATGGTTGTGGACAAACACGTGTATCTCAGCAAAGCTGGGACTCAGACTGTCGAGGTGTGGGATAAAAGGAGTGAGAGGATGGTGGATTGCATCGACTGCGCTCAGATCATCAGGTACATGCCGCCGCCGCCTAGAGTTCGCCCGCTAAAGCAGACAGACTTTAACAGGTTCTGTTCCCCTGTAGGCGTGATTCTGGCTGCAGAGTGGAGCCGTCCGCCGAGGTTTCCCCCACCTGGGCCACGGTGAAGGCCCTGATGATGCAGAACACTGCAGCTCTCTGGATCGGCACTAGAGGGGGCTACCTGCTCCTGCTGGAGCTCTCCAAGCATCAGACGCTGCAGGTGTTGGCGCCATTGTGTGATTCCGTTCGCTCCATCGCCTCTGCTTTCATACGTGGGTCCACGGCATGTACAGCCGCTTCACGTTGGTCATTTCAGGGGTTCATTACTGAGGAAAAACGTAGATCTAAGGAGCTGATTTGGTTTTGAAGGATTTTACCAACAGCTTCAGGCTGAGTTTACAGTTAAATACGTCAAATTACTTCTCTTTTACTCTGAGCAACAGCCTGAAGGTTAACTCCTCAGTCCTTCTGCTCGTATCTCCTTTGTAGCAAAGAGAGTGTGAGAACAAATAGAAAAAAAAAGAGTTGAGTAACTAAAGATAAGAAAAGAAAAACATTTTTAAGCAGCTGGGTTTTTGTTTGGCTTTTAGCTTCACAGTTTCTGGGGCTATTTGCGTGCGCATGACCCGGCACGCTGTGAGTTTTCCTTCATATGTAACAGTGTGTGCACTAATGTTGCTTTTCTTTTTCCTCTTTCCATCAATCAGAGTCGTTAAACTGGAAGAACGCTGTGCTGGTTTTGGGTCGGAGGCTCCCACGAGACAAGAACCATGACGGTGGGTGCGAAGTGTCCTCGTTTGCTCTGTCGCCTCGCTGCGCGGCGTTCTCTGCAGAAGTAACACGTGGGTGTTCCTGTTTGTTTTTGGTCCCTCAGATGAGGAGTCGGTGCTGATGGTGTGGAACAGCATGTTGCCTCTGGAGGTCAAAGACCTGAAAAAGCACTGTGAGAAGAGAGAGCGAGCCGCAGCCAGAATGAGGGAGCAGCTCCATCACACCTGAGCCACAGGTTCTCTCACCATCAGGCTTTTGGCTCGGTTCGTATCGTCAGAATCATTTTAAATTAATCAGAAAAAAAAATCTTGAATTCTTTTTTTACTTTATTTCAAAAATACAGTTAAATGCTTTTGCTTTAGACACATTTAACCCAAAATATTGGCAGATGTTATTACACATCCCTCCATATCCATAGAAATACATCCTTCTGTCACTTATCGGTTTTCAGACAGTAGGGTAAATGGGGCTATAAAGTTAAAGCTGTTAATAAAAAAAGACAAAGCTCCACCCTTAGAGAGTCGTACCAGTATCTGTATGCTTGGTGTTAATGGGTTAAACCAATTATGCTTGGTTTTTATAAGTAGCTTTAGCCCCAACAATTATTATCAGTAATAGCAGGTGCTGAAGTTTTACATCAGTACATGTTTTGTTTTACAGATGAGTCAGCCAAAAGGGATTAACTCTTCAGCTGCAATGAAGAGGATGTTTTACCTCAGCATCTAAAAACCAGGCGTACTTTTCACAGACTTTTCTGACGCTGGATGTTGAAGACAGAAAGGCTGCGGCGCTCCTGCAGGAACCCTGGGATTGACCGACTCATGTTTGATCAGACAATAGGCGTCTTTATCACCATTGGTTTAATCTGGGTTCTTTCGTCCTCAAGCAGAGATGTGAACAAAATCCTGCCCCGAAAAAAACAGAGGTGGATTTAAACCTGGTGGACAACAGGACAGAAAAAAAACTGGAAAAAGACGCAAAAAGAAAAGCCATTAAAGTGTCATTTGATTATTTATTTCTGTATGTGTAAACATATGTATATATATACCGGTTTATTAATCTCTAAATTTTCCAATACTGCCTGCTTTGTAAATTTTTTCTGATTGTATTTACATCCTTTTAGCTGAATTTATTGTGATGCCAAACAAAGCAAGTCAGTAAAGCTATTTTGTACATGGTACTGACTCTCGGTTTCTGTTGATCAAATCTGTTTTTTCTTTTTTTTTATTTGCTTAAAAATATTTATGATGCTAATGTACAATAAATCTGACAGTATTTTCCATTCGGTACCGTGAGGTTAGATAGTTCTGTTCCCATGCAAAAAAATTGGAGAATTGCAGGTATGCTAAAAAGAGAGAAAATGCTTGATTTGATCTAAAGAAGGTTATAATTCAAGCTTATCGGTGTAAAAAGGAGAAGAAGGAGCAAGAGACAAAAAGCTTTTTTAAGAAAAAAACTTTTTACAAAGCTGAAAATAAATCAGAGTAACAAAGGACTCAGTAATGACTCTTTCAGGCATATTGATGCTAGTGTTTCTGAAGCCACTGTCACACCTCGACGATTTAGCCAGCATATGCCTGACGTCCCAGAATCCCCTAAAACTGTGGCATATGCTGAACTTTCTGTGGTTCTCCAATTTTGGGTGTATACATAGGTTCTGCATTCATTAAGCATACTCTATGTCCAACGACAGTCTACCTTATGCATACCGCATGACTGCGTAATGCATAAATTAAAGCTGCTCTCCACAGGTACATCGCTGCTCCTGAGGTGGGAAGCAATGCACCCAGAGGTACTGCCAGCCAAAGAAGCATAAATAAATTAATAAAAAGAGCGTCATGTGTGCTAGGACTGGCGGTTTCCTCCTGTGAACCCCCTTTTATACCAAACGCTGCCAATACACCATTATACAGTAGCTGTGAGTTAGAAACATGTTCAGCAGTCGTCTGGAACACGTCAATACGTTGATATGGGCGTGCAGGTGGGCAGTGGTTGGCGTGCACGACCCATGTATGGAGGCCTTAGTCCTCGATGCGGGCGACCCGGCTTCGAATCCGGCCCGTGGTCCTTTGCCACATGTCTCTCCCTCTCTCTCATACCCCCTTTCCTTTCAGCCTAATGTCAAAAAAACGGTCCACTAGTGCAGTAAAAACTCAAAAAAATTATTAAATAGAAATACTTAGTTGACATGCGTTGGTGATAAGTTATGCACCACTTACTCATAGGTTTTGGATAAGCTATACACCATGACTTATGAGTAACTTACACTTAAAGCTGAAGTCTGTAAGTTTTTAAAAATCACTTTTTTGTCATATTGGCTAAAACTGTCCCTATGCCCAGACAGCAGTACATGTGATATGTAACCTGTGAAAAAAACTGCTTCAATTGGTACCGCCTACTGCCTGTATTTCAATCTGGAAAGAATAATTCGGGACGAGTCAAAACAACCAATCACAGCCAGAGGAGCGTCTGATGGAGTGTCAATCACAGCTGAATCCCCCCCCCCCTTCTGGTCGCATGCGGTAGCCGCGCAGGGGCTGTGAGAGGGGTGGAGCTTGGAGGTGGGGCATGAGTGAAGCAGAGAGGGTGGGGGAGTGGCGTGAAACCTGTTTTTCTTCAAATTTTCAGTCGAAGTCTGCTCTCTCAATGTTACAGACTGCAGCTTTAACGTATGCCAATGATCAAATAATTAATCTGTAACTTATGGCCCATGTATGAGCGTACACTGGCATATGTCAAGAAATTTAGAGCATGCTCAAAACAAATACTTGCAGTATGTCGACGTGTGCCTGCGTTTCAGCGTGCTCCTAACTTATACAAAACTGACCCATTATTCATCCATTGTATGCCAGCGTTTTTGCCTGATTTTTTTGTATGTCAGACATACGCTAGCTAAATCATCAAGGTGTTACATGGGCTTAAGAGGCTTAGTGGGAATGTAGTTTCAAGTGTTGAAGGGCATCCACTGTGTGGAACAGTAGATGGAGGGAGCATCATGATTGGAGATGCTTTAATAAAAAAATGGTTGCAGAAGAGCATCGAACAGCAGCTTTTTATTCAGGTCGGCTGTTTGGAGGCATGGGAAAGCCTAAAATATGTAGGACATTAGGCCCCGAGGACCACGGATAAGACAACCTGATCTAGGAGTTTCATGCATATTTAGTGATAATAACTAAACCATTTTAATGCATGTATTAATCGATGTTTATATAAATGTTATTGAGAACCGTAAAAGCTTATCACATGACTTTCCCCTCAGAAATGTAGCTAAAAAAAACACCCAGGTCACTTTTTGAATATCTGCATGCTTTAAAGGGACAGTGTCAAATCTGGATTTATATTGGCAAAAAATGAAGCCTAGGCTGAAATTCATCGGAATAAACTGGATCATGCAATCAGAGGCTTATCCATGAATGAAGCAGCGAATTAGCATTTAACCACCTCATAATCCAAATAGTATCAGATTCCTGCTGAAACATTCAAATCAACAGCTCAACTTGCTCCCCAACAAGTATTTTAGTTGGATCATGTGTCAAACTTTGATTCTGATTACTCTGATTCAACTCTCCTCCATCCTCTTCTTCATATCTCCTAAAGCTCCATCTGTCTCCTATTGAACTAATACCCTGGACTCATACTGCTTTCACAAGGCAACACCAGCCAGTCCGGCAGAAGACTGCCATGGTAAGCCTGGTCCTGTCAGATTTCTTTCCAAGGGGAGTTTTTTTTTCTCCACTGTCGCTCTATGCTTGCTCATCGCGCAAGCTCATATAAACCTGCGCCTTGTTCCACCTGGCATCCATCTTCCTTCCATCTGCGTTCCACCACCAATTGCATCCCTGGTGGGCTTCATCTCTGTTCCCATTCAGCAGCTGCTGCATATAATCAAAGTAAAATGAATTGTTCATTTACCCCACTGATGCCGGAGTGCCAAAGTCTAAAAATATTGTTTCAATAAAACCATTCTAATTGCCTTCCTTCTTCTGTATTTCTCAGACTGAGTTCTAGTATTGCTTTAATAAATATCATCCCAATGGGATATGCCATGTTGTATCTGCATTTAAGATTAGAGAAGCTGAAAGAAGACAAACATGTTTTACCTGTGTCTGGAGATGTGCTGGTTAAAATAAGCAAAATAAACTGTAGGTCATTCTATCTTCCACTTTCTCTTGCAATGGAGCAACATCCGTACTTTTTTTCAAGTGAGAGAAATAATTTTAAGAAAAAAGAAAAGACATAATAGCCAGGAAAAAAAACAACAGGTGTTGATTTTACCAGGTGAGTACTAGATGGCGATAAATATTTTACACTGTCTCTTTAAAACAGATCCTATCTGCTCTTCTGCCATCATGTGAAAGAATATCCCATAAACACCTTCCTCCTCTTCTCATAACATTGTAAGATAGTCAGAAAGGCTGGCATGTGAGCCAACAAAGAGATCAGATCAAGCCCCAGGAAGAGGATCGTCATCTCTAACTTTACTTAAATATGTACAAATGTTCATTAGTGAGGTTTTATGGAAATCTGGTCTTGATTTACATTTTCTATTTTTTATTTTAACTATTGACCAGCTGATATATGGCCTATTTCAGTTCAATTGTTCTGAATAGACTGCTTGCTCTCATTTCTTTAGTAAACATTGTGAAGCTCCACTTAGAAAATGTAACTTCTTGGATTTTTTTTATTTATATTTTTTTAACAGTCTTAATATTGTGATCAGGGTCTTTAACAAATGTATCGCAGATAAAAAAAAAAAAGGTATCTTCATCTGTGTTGTTTATAAATTTAGATGCAACAGAGTTGATAAAGTAAAACATGTCAAAAGTGCAGATCAGACGTTTATTTTTGGTGTTTATGCAGCCATTTTGGATTCTGAGGTAGATGACATCCAAATGCAGACTTTTGTTTTTATTATTTATTTTTTTAAATCTTTTATAACTTTTATAACTATAACAGTTATAACTGTTTTCCAACTACTGTAATGATGCTGTTCATTGATTTTTTTTAAGTAGGGGTTTAGGAATCCCTGGAGAAAGGAATGACCCATCTGTCTTTATGCTTCCACCTTTAGAAAGGTCACAGCGGAGGACTGTGTGGTCCTGTTGGGCTCAGCATCTACAACAAGGGCTTATCCTAGTGCATTAAAAAACAAAAAACTAATTAATGAGGCTGGCACCCACGGATGGACTGGTCACTGGGCATACAGGGCATTTGCCTGGTGGGCTGACTCCCATTTTTTGGCTGATCCATAACTACAATCCATAAATGTATTCATCAATTATTAAATTTATTGATCTGTATTCAATAACCTGTTAGTTTACCAAATCACCATCTAAGTAAAGCATTTCCACAGCAATGTGGCCCTTTTTTCAAATCAAATGCTGAACAATCTGCATGTTTACTGGTGGTTCCTAGAATTTCTAAAAGTAGAATGGGAGGCAGATCTTTAGGGACTAACGCTTATAGTTAGAGTGGTTTAGATTATCCAGAGCTAACTCTATAGTTATGCTGCTATAGGATTAGACTGCTGGAGGACATAAGGACCCCTTTTCATCATTCTGCTTCATTCTATCTCTATTCTCCCACTCTGGCCTGTTTTTCAGTATAGTCCTGTTTCTCTGTCTTTCATCCTCTGACATGAGAGTTAGATCAGAGCTCGTCTGCCTGGCTGTTTGTTTCCTGAACGGGGCGAGATGGAGCTGGTTGACATTTACCTTTTGTATCTCTGCTTCTTTCTGTACATCTGCTTCTGTCTCCTTGAACCCCATTAGTACTTGGAAGATGGCCACTCACACTGAGCCTGTTTCTGCTGTAGGTTTCATCCTGTTAAGAGGGTTTTTTCCTCTCTACTGTCGCTCTTAGATCATTAAATTATCAGGCTGCTATGGTTTTAATTGTTTTTATAGACATTTCCAATCTGCTGAGCTGTTTGGGCATCAAATACGCAGTAAGAAATAAACATTACCCCCTTTGTAAATGTTTTTAAATATAAAGTGTAAGTTGTGTCTGTTTATTTACCATTTAATTTTTCTAAACAATCATTTCATGAAGCCTTTACAAATTTGTTCCTTTTATATCCATTTTTTAAATGGCTCAACATGTGCATTTATCCTCTGAGTGTCTCCCAATGAAATATATCTCATCATAAAGAAATCATGAAAAAACAAAAAACGGTCAAAATGTGGATCGTCTTTGACTTTTATTTTTGAACTGGAGGAGGGAGGGGGTGGGGTGAGACATCGCAAGTTAAGCATTTCATGAAAAAATATTTACAAAGAGGACTCGGTCCTCACCGACATGGACAGAACATTAGTAAAAAAACAAAGACATGAGAGTTAAGTACCTCTGAACCTTAAAAACACTGCTCTGATATCCAAACCATCAGGATAAATATATAATATTTATATTGTATTTACAGAATACCTCAAATTTACAACGTGTGTATTCTATAAACAAATATAAATGATTTAGGCACACTTCAGTCCCAGACCACAACGGGATACAAACACTGTCTTCTCACTGATTTAATCGAGGCTGACGTGAAATTTGGCCAGAAATGAAGAAAGATTTAGATCTTTGTGTCCTTCCATAGTGAATCCACTGAAAACAACTTCAATACTTGATTAAAATGAGACCTAAAAAACATTTTATACAGCAATTCTTTTCTGGTTGTGAGGTGCAGTCGGGTTAGACAACAACTTCTCTTCCGAAACCGTTAGTTTTTCTGCTTACAGTCACATAAGGTTCAGGGACGACAAACAACAGAGCAGCTACCTTATCTACTCAGATCAGACTTTGTGGTAACAATGTACGATGATAATGGCTGACTAAACGCACGCACAAGGGTGGAGGAGAGGAACGGCCGGGTAGGGCGAACTATCAGTCGGTCTACAAGTCCGACTCGGGCATATCTGGCATGTCCGCCATCAGGTAACCAATCCCGTAACGGCCGTTTGGAGCCGTGTTAACCTCCGCCCCCCCGCCGCTCTGCTTTCGGTAGATGTTTTTGCCGGGCATCGGCGAGGGTGCCTCACTGGGCGTCTTGCCATGGATCAGGCTGGCGTCGTCGTCGTCCTCTGGCCGGGGGGTCTCCTTAATGACACGGCCCTTCTTATAGGAGACGGTGGACAGGCCGCCGGTGTTCTCATCGATGATGTTGAAGAAGCGCAGGCAGAAGACCACCGGAACGGGCATGATGGCCATCACCACCAGGGAGATGCACACCGCGATCCCCCAGGGAGGGAAGTGAAGGGTCTTCTCCGTGGCCTGAAGGATGGGAGAGGAAAGAAAATAGATGTATGATCAGCTCTAATCCAAAATATGTTATTTACTCCTTACAGCTCCTTCAGAAAGTAATCAAACCTCAGGAAACATCACAATAAAACCACAAACCTCAGTAAATTTTATATAATAGTGAAACTAAAGCAGTTGCTAAGGAAGGTTTTTGAAATGTTTTACCTTTAAAAATCTAACAGCTGAATTACATTTTACCTCCTTTACTCTATTACCCCCTAAATGAAACTTCAGTGCAACTAAACGAATCCAGAAAAAGCACTTCTAAAGAAAAACAGGTCTGACATCCAAACGGTTCATGGGGAGCTTCGATCAGAGCTAAAAGCAACTGGGCTGGGATACCTCTGGAGGAGCTGCAGAGATCCACAGCTCATATGTGGAAGACGATGCTCTGAACGCAGCATTGCCCCATGCTGTCAACATCCTTTTCTAAAGCACCAATAGGGAAGCTGGGCGAAGTGGAATTGATGACCCAACAAACCAACCATAAATTTTAGTGTTTTATTAGGAAAACAAACTGTAAAAAACATTTCTTTTTACTTTTCTTTCCCAATGAGTTACTAATTCATGGTGTCTCACGACATCCGATCTCTATAAAATACATTAAATGTTGTGACTTCTTTAAAATTAAAAATACGAAAACTTTAGCTTTACCTGACAAACTAAAGACTATGTTTAGAACTGTGTCTCCTTCAGCTTTTATTATCTTTGGTTGTAAAATCACAGCTTTGGGTCTTTGACCAAACATCCTGTTTATTGTTCCCGGCTTTCATTTAACTCCAGGGTGACCGAGCCACAGAGCCCGGGTCCAGTGCTGGACGAAGTACTCAACAGCAGTTCATGAGTATTGAAACTCATAGTTAAATCTTACTCAACTATAAGTAAAAGTAACTCAGTCAAACATCTACTGAAGTTAAAGTATTGAAGGACACACTTTTGAATATAGTATTCAAAAGTACTTGCATTTAAAAGTACTTAAGCTACTCAAAAATATTCAAAAACACCAATAAAATGTTCTAATATCAGTACATCTGATGTATCGATGCGTAGAACCACCCGCTACAGATTCCACACCACTTGTAAAGAGCTTCAGCATAAAAATGCTGCTAAAAAAATGACACCTTTTTTTTTATTTAAAAACAAACCAAAACGAAAACATACGTTTTTTTTTTTTTCCATTTTCCTCACACTTTCACTGTGGAATAGTGACTAAAGAAACAGAAACTAGCCATATGGCAAGAACTAACGACTTAATAAAATTCAAACTACAAATAATATCTGCCCTGAGTTTCTCCCATTTGTGGAATGTCATCAGGACGTCCAAATTCATTCCTCAGGGCTGCTGTCTGGCATTTTAAAATTGCATTTCAAGAAAGAACAACAGCAACAGAGGTTCACAAACTAAGCTGAGCCTAAAGGAAAGTACAATATTTGACCTTGAAATGTAGTGGAGTGAAAGTTTTAAGTACCCACCAGAAATATTACTCAAGTAAAGTAGATACTCTAAAAAAGTACTTTAATAGAGTAATCAAGTAAATGTACTTTGTTACTTTCCACCACTGCCCGGGTCTCAGCAGATGGAACAGAGACGGCGACTCACCTCTTCCTGTATCCAGGCACTATAGCTGGGCGGCGTCATCGCCAGCTGGATGAAGCTGGAGCAGAGAAGGACCAGCAGCAGGATGGGCGTGATGTACTTCCACATGTAATAGTAGAAGCGGTACGGCGTAAAGCCCAGCATGTCCCTCAGATCTTCAAAGAATCTGAGGAAGTGGGGAGGAGAACCCAATCACATTTTCTTTAGAAGCAAACAAATTATAAAAAAAAGAACTGTTGACTTTATTTTAGTCACATGCCAACCTACAGTATGGAGTGACATTTGTTCCATTATTGTTAAGCAAAAAACATGTTTAGTATATGAAGATAAAAAAAAAAAATAAAAAATAAACAACAATCCAGAATTAAACTTAACTGTTTTTTTTTCACATTTTCACTGTTAATTTTTTTTAGGATTTTTGTTGGAAAAATATTCATCACACTAAAAGTGAAACAAGACCCCCGCCTTGTTGACATCCTGCGTCTTTTTACTTGCAGCAAGGGGTTCCACAGGTAATGTACAACATCTGCCCAGATGGAGCCCAGGCTAAGATAATGCAAATAATATATTTATTTCATTCATTTCTTGACCAACCTCCCCCTCACAGATTTACCAGCAGGAGTGTATCAGCATATAGGGTCAAAGCCAGGTTTTCTTCTACACCTAAATAGCAAATAAACTCCTCATTAAATATCAGCCCTGGAGAACTTTTTTCTTTAATTATAGGTCAAATTATCTTCACTTCTAAGGGCGGGCTTTCCTCTGGAGAGAAGACCCATTTCTGCTAGATGTTAGAAACAACATTTTATTGGTCAATGGGCGAATGTTTGCATTGGGCTGAAAGGGATTTGGAAAAAGTAATTTTAAAAGAATGCAATTCATAATACTCAATCTGTAAAAAGTATATATATATATGTATATATAAAAGGAAAACAAAGTTTGAAAAAATAAATTAGGAAAAAAATATTAGAAAAAAATAATCAGAGAAAACAACAAAGTTCCTCTCAAGAGCATTTTTTGCTTAAGAAGATTGTCCTGTATTCCATCTTTTTATCTGAATTAACAAAATGCGTACTTTGCTTTAGCCTGCTTTCATCCAACTGAAATGCAAAATTTTAACAAACTTTTAAAAGTGAAAAAAAAAAAAGGTATATGAGTAAAACACTTCGTTTGGTTTAAAGCGAATTATGCAAGCCATGTAAAGCTAAATCTCATAACATGTTGCTGTAGACATTACATCACGGTCGGCTATTATAAACAGGAAGTAGAGGCTGAAGTTAAGCACTGACCACAGATCAGAAATGGAGGTAGGTTTGAATGAATGTGTTGCTATGTGGTTAGTTGTTCTTACATTAACATTTCAGCTAGTAATAGAGATGTTGCTTCCAGCCATGTTTATCTGTATAATAGGAACATCAAGGAAGACGCCGACAGCAGAGACAGCTCATCAGTCATGTGACATAAAAGTTTGCTACATCTGAGCTGATTCAAAATAAATATTTCCATTTCCTGTTTTATGCATTAACACTTTTTCAAGAAAGCCCAAAACACATAGCTAGCACAGAGAAGAAATTTTCTTCCATGTGACGCTTCAAAATGTGCCTTAGAAAAACCTGACGGAAATGCACCTGATAATGGAACAAAACTAACTCCATACTAATCTGCTGATAGTAACGCCTGCTTACTTGTTGATCCCATAGAACCAGGCGATTGCCACGTTTTCCAGCACCACGACAATGAGCAGCGGTAAAGTGGCGGAGTAGTCATCAAACATGGTCACAAAGTAGTTCCCTGAGCGCTGAACAAAAAGAAGACCGATGGAGAAGGCCAGCACACAGCAGCCCACTGCAAGAGACAGGGAGGAACCCCGTTACTGGAAAATAAATGCAGAACAAACACAGCCATCTCCTCCTGAAACCTTTTGCTTTTCAGCTACTTTAATTCTTTACTTTAAAATAATTTAAAATAATAATAAATCATTTAAAATAATTAATACTTTCATTTCATATTTTGTGCATCTTTGAAATTATCAATTTTTTTTTTCTTTTTTACAACACATTTAGAATGCTTCAGGATAACAAAGAACCTTCTGTTCTCTGACCTGTGAGAAACTCTTTCCGGACTTTGAACGTATCGATGAGCGGAGTGAGGATTCCCTCGATGGTGCCAAACATGCTGCCGAGGCCCAGGTTGATCAACATGAGGAAGAACATGACGGACCAGAAAGGCGAGGCAGGGAAGTGGGTCATAGCTTCAGTGAAGGCGATGAAGGCCAAGCCTGTGCCTTGGACTGCCTGTTAGAGCACGAAAAATAAGTAGGTAATAGGAAACCCACAAGGTATTAAAGCTTAATTGCTAGTCCCTGACTTCAGGCGTTCTACTTTGGGAGATGTTCAAGTTTATCTGGTTTCCTGATTAAAAACATTGACAGAAAATTATTTAATTGACATTTAACTGCCTGAATTTATTTGTAAATATATATATAAAAAATGCAGTGACACAGTGATTATCTGAGCAAAATCTGAACAAAATATGTTTTCCATTCAGAGATATGACTTTTTAATCCCTGCTCCTCAAACTGGCTTTTTAAATCTTTTTAATACCAGAACACATCTACGTTTGAATCACTCTTTTATTATCACATTTTGAAAAGACGATCAAGTCAACACCAGATGAAATTCAGGCTTTGACCAATAGATGGCAGCACAGTGCTCCAAATACAGTCCTTCCTAGGAGCAGAATGTGCATCAATAGGCTTCTCAGCTGCAGGTTTGTGGTAATTTTGCAAAATAAAGTGAACAAGAAGTTAAAAAATGAAAGAAATGTAATAAACTATTAAAGGTAAAATAAGTAAAAAAAACTACTCCTTTCTTTGTTTCCAAATGCACTTCTGTTTATTAAATTAGAAATTTAACGGGAAAGCATAGCTAACAGTAAATAAGCCTTCCAAATCAACTACAATACCCGCTTAATATCAGCTTCTGAATTTGATAGGTCCAAAGACGAAGTGATAGCTGCAAGAAAAAACTTGTCTCGATGTTATTACCAGCGTTCTGCTTAAGGATAAAGGTGATTTCGTCCCTAAACCATAGTAAGGGAACAACTTTTGTATCTTTAGAAAGAAGCATCAATTTCCCCTAAAGGGCGGAGTATACTTCTGCAACCGCACACATCAAATGTCGCTGGGTCTGGATTAGGGTTGTAAATAATAATCGTTTTGTATCGATGCATCGATCCAAAAGCCAACGATTCGATGCATCGACACGTCTGCAAGATAATCGATTCATGTTTTCCCAGCGCTCTCGCGCATCTCGCTCTTCTAGCGGGTCAAATTTCACGAGTTGTTTTCCGCAATTTTGGTCATAAAAACAAAACAAGCTGGCCTCCTGTCCGCGGCACTGTTTGCGGTCAGTTACAATTTGGGAGAGGTGTAGAGGAGCTTCTCTCAAGGGGGCGGGGACGTCCACACTCTGGAGCCGAGGTATTGCATTGCACTCATTGCACTGATTTTCTGCAGAATTTTTGCAGTATTTTTTGATGCAACTTTTCTACTTCTGTTATTTGCTGTTGTTTCTACAAAAATGCATAACGGTATTACAGCTTTCATTGATTTATTTCAAACTTGAAACTTTGTTTAGCCTGTAAGGTGTAAAAAAAATAATAATGATTAAAAAAAAATTTAACCGATTAATAGATTAATCGAATCGAATCGTGGTGTATTCTTGAGTATCGAAAATAATCGAATCATTGGGTCAGGAAATCGATAATGAATCGAATCGCCATGATGGATGTGATTTACACCCCTAGTCTGGAAGTGAAACAGCTTAGCTGGTATGCTTCCGCACCGTTGGTGGGAAAATTCTAGGGATGCACACCAGTTTCCCGCCAAGGCGCAAGGGGGAGCCTATTCGAGAACTCGCGAGAACTTTGGCGGTCACGGAGATGGATCTAGAGTTGCTAGACATCGAAGAGGAACAGGTTCTGTTAATGGAGTTGGTAAACAGACTGATTAACCTTTCGTAGTATTTGTCCATTGTAGGTCCTTGGTTTTTAAAAATGGCGCATCCCGGCACCGAATCGAGAAGGACGACCAAACAGACAGCCGGAAAGACATACTAAGGACCAATCACAGCTGCATAGTCGGCGTAGTCGCACACAGAGACAGATTTGACGGTTGCAGAGGCTATGAGTCAGAAGCATATATTGGCCTTTAGAGAGAGCGGGCAAGCAGCAGAGACGAGGCTTAACTGCCTGAGGAACGACTTTGCTTTATAAGGTTAATTACTAATTATAAATTATTTTTAAAAAAGCAGTTTAATGGGCTTAATAAAATAACTGTTAAATGCAGCATGAACAACATGCTGCCTTCTAATCACAAAGATCATTCTCAGATTTTAGCAGCTTGTACCTGATTGAGTTCATCTTCAATGCTGCACGACTCCAGCCCCAGTTTGGGGAACTCGTTCTCCTTCACTCCTTTGATGATCTCTATCATCTGATGGTAGTCTTCTGCAGTGATCTGACTAACCTGAGTCAGGTTGATATGGTGGGGAATAAGGCTTGGTTCGATGCCATTACCCAACAGCCCCACTATCTTATTAGTGTTTCTACAGAACAGAAGAAAGGGAAACAATGCATAAATAATATATAAAAATTTTTAATTTTGCTATGAAGTAATTAATTTAGCTTATTTACTATGTCTGTATCAACGTTAAACATATTACACCCGCATTAATGAAGTCATAGACAAATAAAATTAGAGTTTTTATAGGACATCAGTGAGAGTCTGATCCCCGATAGTGGGGAAGTAGATTCGGGGATGAAGCTCAAACTTACAGCGCAACACATTTGCTGTTCATGATGTTGGCCTTGAAGCCCAGCACAGCGAACACCACCAGGGTGGCCAGCACGGAGGTGAAGAAGTTGATGAAGGACACCAGCACAGCATCAAAGTGGCAGTTGTTGTCGCGCTTGTTGTAGCTGGAGAAGGCGATGACGCCGCCGAAGCCGAGGCCCAGCGCGAAGAAGACCTGCGTGGCCGCCTCTCGCCACACTTTGGCCTCCAGCATGATCTCCAGCTGAGGTTAAAGCAAACAGAGGAGAGGAAACTCAGAGGTCCACAGATTCAGAGGAGCCTTATAGATCAGGGGTCTTCAACATTTTCCTGGCCAAGGACCCCCAAACTGATGGTGAGATGGAGCGGGGACCCCCTAATTATATATCTGGTATGAAATTGTGTTATATCAAACTGGTCCTATAGTCACTCTAAACATATGGAGTAATGTAATTTAATGAAATTAATTAATCCCTGGGATTATTAAAGTATTTCTGATTCTGATTCCTGGTTGATGGGACAGGTGTTGTGAATGAAACTGTGCCCAGATTGAAAGAGCTCCTGTGTGTCGCTGAATGTGAGCATTGACAACTGAAAGACTTCTTCTGCCTCCATTTATCTGTTTACTACAGTCTGTTGAATTCATGTTAATGTGGATTTAAAGACATTTCAACTAGTGGAAAAATTTGCAGGGGGGAATATAAAAAAAAGTCCAATCAACCAAAACTTTCGTAACCCCCATGCAGTACCTCTATTGACCCCATAGGGGTCGCAGACCCCCTGCTGAAGACCTCCATTATAGATCATCATCATCAATAGAGTTCCTACTTTTATTATAAAAAAGCTTAAAACTCATTGAACAAAATACTGTGAATAATCCTGATAATCCGTTAATAAAGTTGGGCTGCATTAATCAGGAATCAATCTTTGTTGTCTGGTAAAATCTCACCCAATGGTCCTAATGAAGGGAATAAAGTCACAGCTTTTCTTCTTTTTCTTTGCATGTTGTACAGTTCTAATTTTAAATCTCTGCTTGTGGTGCCATGACGGCTGGACTCTCAGACAGAGCTTCTCCTAATGGGTTAAACTTGGAGCTTCTCCTCTTTGTTCATTACTCCATCCATTTCTTAACATCACCATGAGTCAAACTACGTATTATCACGCCGCATTACTTCAGCCTGTCCTCTGGACCTGATAGAGGCTGTAAATATCAGTCGTACCTGAAGTCCTGGATCGATCTTGGATCAGGACCTACTTCCTTGATCGGCAGTCTTTACATTCACCATAATTCCACAGCTTGCTTCATGTGAAAACTTCAACCAAAGAATCAGAAATTTCTGGCTAATAATTGAGATGCCCTCTGAGTATCGTCTGCTTATCCATAATTGCATCCTCATTTTTTTTATTGAGAACTTTAAACTTTGCTATTTGTTTTCTTTTTATTCTTTTTTATTTGGAATTTTAACTTTTACGTTAAGAATTTCCTGTTTGGGTTTTGCCTTAAGCCTGTCATTAGTTTTGGTGTTTAGTTTTAGCCCTAATAGTTTATTTTTTATGTCCACATGAGTTAAGTATTTTCTCTTATAGGGCTGGGTAAAAAAATTGATTTAATCGATTTTGAATAGATTCCTTTACATTTTTGCAAAATCAATGTCTGGGGAATGAGATCGATTAGTTTTATAGTGATGCGCGTGACGTTCAAATGAGCAGGAAAGATGCACTCAAGATTACTTCAAGTCAGACAGCTGCAAATATAGCCAATAGGTTGACTGAAGACATGGGGGCTGAGCAGCAAACACGTGGTGGCTGTTACAGACAACGCTGCAGATATAATGTGTCACGTCCGCTTGCACAAGTGAGGCTTCACTTTTTCACTTTTCTCAAACAAGTTTGCACTGTTTTGTTCACATCTCAAGTTTAAACTGTCTGATTTACAAGTTTGCACTTTGTGTTTAATATGACAGGAAAAAATAAAATACACGAGTATTTCGAAACACAGTTGAACCTCTTTTATTATTGTAAAAACAGATTGAATAGAAATTAATCGATTTAGAACTGTATGAATCAAAATCAAATCGATTCAGGGCTATGGTGAAAATACCCAGCCCTAATCTCTTATTCTTTAGTTTCCTTTCTCTCATTTATCTTGGTTTAGCTTTATTTGTTTGATCTCTTCAGCAGTTTTGCTCTGGTTATTTGATGCTTTTCGTTGTTTGTATTTTCTGTGTAATCGGTCCATCCACCTGCTGTCTGTGATCAGCCTTGGTTTCTGCTCAGGTTCGGTCATTTATCTATCTGTTTTTCAACCTTTACAGGGAAATAATGGTTCCTTGCTCCTGTCTTGTGAATTTGTCCTTTTTCAATCTGTTTTTATTTAATCAAATACGTTTCAAATGAACATTTCTTATCCACCTGCCTGATGCATCATAGCTCAATAGTTTCTGACAGGTCCCTATTTTTCTTTTTTCCAATTTCATATTTAGATCCCACAAACAAACAAACTACCTCACAGCAAGGAATGGTAAAGAAATATTCTGTTTTTTCTCATCTGAACAAACAGGCCAGCTCTTTTTCAGAGTGTTTTAGGTTTAAAATCTGAACTGAGTAATCCTACAAAAATAACCTGATGCTTTCATTTTATTAATGATTTTTCTGCAATGTGATTCCATTCTAAGATTGGCTTAAAATGATAAACGTAGAGAAATGCTCCTTTTATGATTTTTAAATCAACTTGCTTTTATTTCTGGTGAAATATTTAAGCCAAGGTTTAAATTCTGATGCAACAAATCCATCAATAACTTACATAATCATGTAAAAAGATTTTACCTTTTAGTTAAAGTAGTTTTAGTTAAGTAACAGATATAAAATCTGCAGGCTAACCATTTTAATCATGTTCAATTAGATTATTTCCACATCGAACTTGGTAAATAATCAAATTGAATTTCCTACATTTCAAGACATTTATTTAAAGATTGTCTGAACTGATGATCTTGAAGCATGTAGCTGATCAATAATGCAGTCAGAAAGGACCTTTCTTTAATGGCAGAGTGACTAAGAAGAAATACGGCTCAGTAGCTCATTTTATGTATAATTAAATTCTTTCCCCCTGGAAATCAAATGTCTCAAGTAATTCTTTAAATCGTCTCACTGAAACTGTTTATGTTTTGCTGATATGGTTTGTAAAGCTTCTTCTCTGGGGGCCTCTTAAAGGTGTTTGACGCAGAGATTTTGTAACTATTCATTTAGTAGTAGTGATTTGGCTTTCAGCTGCACCTCTAACCTGAAAACCCAGACCCCGTCTGACTCCGTGAACTTCCCTCCTTACAGGATCAGAGGCCCTAAATCCTCACAGCAAATGATATTACCTGAAAATTTACTATCCCATCCCGTCGGACGACGACTGAAAAACCCGACAGCCACTGTGTGGCATCATCCAGCCCCCCCCCCCCCCCCCCCCCCCCCCCAGGAGGAGGACACACCCCGAATGCTTTGATGTCCGTCTGAAGCAGCAAGAAGGAGGCAGACACAAAAGACAGACGAGCTCTGCTAAAAACCGCCGTCTTCGGGCTGTCTGCTTACATAAGGACCCTGTAACTGCTGTTTCCATGGTAACATGGTTCAGCGGCCTGAAGCGCTATTGGCTGCGTGCTGCCGAGGAGCCGGCCTATTACATGCAGATGTACTGTTTGAGTTTAACACAATGAAACTACCAGGCAATGCAGCGAGGGGACAGTAGAAACTCTGAAGTGCATGTTTAATACAAGACAGGGGTCACCAATTAAAAATCAGTGGGGTCCGGATAAAGAAAATCATCAACCATTAAAGGTCCGGGGACATTTTTTATTATAATCTGTTACTTTAAACAGAATTTAACACGGAAATAAAATGAGGTCTTTATGCATCCATTTTCTGTCACGCTTATCCCAAGCAGGGTCACAAGGGGTGCTGGTGCCTATCTCCAGCTGTCTACGGGCGAGAGGCGGGGTCCAGGTCGCCAGTCCATCGCAGGGCAGCACAGAGAAAAACAGTCATGTTTTTTGACATGAAAGCTGGAGTACCTGGAGAGAACCATGCATGCTCAGGGAGAACAGGCAAACTCCACACAGAAAGACCAAAGGCCGGGAATCAAATCCAGATCTTCTTGCTGCAAGGCGGCTGTGCTATGTTCTGTGCCACTGAGCAGCCCGCATCCATGTTATATATTGACAATCGTTCAGTTTGGTATATAGACATTATCCTGATTTACATATTTAATAAAACGCCTGAACTGACCGTTTTTTTGTTTGTTTTTTTTCTTTTTTCTGTCTTAATGTTGGCAGTGGGCTTTATGCTGCCCTGCAAGGCTTTAAAGCTGTTTGAATGGAGACAAAGTCATTCTAAAGCACATATCAAGGAGCTCATTTTGAGCCTGGATCCATATTTATTTTTGATTCTGTTCATGGTGGAGAATCCTGCTTTACAGCAGCAGGTTGAGCCAAACATCCTCTAACTGTGCAGGGTCATCTTTGAGCACCATTTCACTTTTCTTTCACCAGTTCACCACAGTTCTTCCAGCAGTTCACACTTTCTCTGCTCTTTTTCTCATCGTCTTCTCCTTCTTTCCCATCGCCCGGCTTGCCACAGGTTTGTCTGCTGTGTCTAAAAGTCACAGCAGCAGCAACCCAGACTGACAGCAGCTCATTGCTAATTTGTATCACGTGCAGCCTGGTGCCAGATGCTCCGGACGGCTTTACCATATTAACAGGACAAGCAGTGCAAGTGAAGTTAGACACTGTCGTCGGACAACATGCAGTAATTTATAAATGTTTTAAATCAGGTTGGGTCCGTATTAGCCAGCAGGTGCGTCCGGAGCTGGACCGCAGTTCACTAATCCATGACCTCTGATATACGATAACAAGTGAGGATGGATTTTGTGGAAATCTATGCTCAGATGAGACCAAACAGCCTGGATTTGTTTCTACCTTGGGTGTGAACATGTGTCGTATTCCATCGATGGAGCCCTTTAGCAGCAGAGCCCGAACCAGGAAGCAGATCAGGACAACGTACGGAAACAAGGAGCTGAAGTACATCACCTGCAGGGAGAGGAGAGGAGTCCTGTTAAGCTGTTGAAGTGGAAGTCTGAGAAAGTTCACAATGAAATGTTTAAACTCACTGCCTGATTAATTGGGGGTATATGGAGTTAAATTTGTTCCATTAATGTAGTAAATAAAGAACAAATAATGTTTTTTTTTTTTTTAAAGATTTTATTTCCTTTTTTTTTTTTTCAAATGTATTTTTTTTTTCTATTTAATTTTTTTTACATTTTTTTTTTTTTTTTTGCTCACGGATTTATGCTTTCAAGTATATTTTTCTTTTTGGTTGGAAAAATTATTTTCCAGAGAGAGTATTTTAAATTCTCTTCACCCGAAGCCAAATACAAACCCTCGCCTTTTGACCAATAAAAACAATGATGCTAACATCCAGCAGACCAACAGAAAAGCACCTTTTCTCTTCACTCTGGAGAAAAACCCACTGGGTGAGGAAACCATCTGTATGACATCAGGTAGCATTAGGTGATATAACTGTGATTTTAACCGTTTTAGTTGATTCTTTAGCAGCCGTTTGAATAAATGGTATTATTCCTGCAGCTCTCGTGATGCAAATCTTTGTCCAGTTTATCAAGATTCAAGTGCAGAGGATCGTTTCCCTGCAGTCTGTTTGCTGTTAGACTAGTTAACCCAGATTCCAAAACCAAAACCATCCCAAACTGATGAGTTTGTTTAATCACTAAAGGAGTGACTTAAAGACAGGATGGAGGACCTGAGTCATCCAGCCGGCACACGCTGCACTTAGAGGACAGGCTGAGAGGGTGTGGCTGCAGACTCTCTTATTTTGGTTTGTGGTTGAGTCATAGGTGATTCAGAAACATTACGCCTGTCTCTTGGTGGTCCATATGCAGCTCCAATGGAAACATGTCTTAAATTACTAATGCACCACACCGAACACATCGGTGACACAGGTCTGAGACCAGCATCCATAATATATTTTATTCTAAGAACATTTTACTGTAGTTTAATAAGTTATTAAGAAAATGGCAACAACAAACAAACACATAAAGGAAATGCAATTGAAATTCTAGAGCTAGAGCCAAGAGGACAACTATGACTTTGCCTCTTTGAGTTAAAGATGCATGAACAGTGCAACGAATAAAAAATAAAGAGCTGCAGGCGATTAGATCTAAAAAAAAGAAAGATTTAAAAAGAAAATGATTTATTATTTGGTATTTATTAAGTATGTTCTTGGCACATGATGTCTTAAAGCCAATTAAAAAGGGTTAGCAACAGTTTACAAAAGATAGGATTTGAACCAATGTGATGTCAAATGTCCAAAAGAAAAAAAAACTTTTTTCTGCTAAAGATACAGCATCTGTAAAGGTCAAATTCTGGGAATCCCAAATTTAATCTTCAAACACGTGATACAACCCGCCCCTTTTTTTTTTCTTTTTTTTTCCATGACGGTATGTGAACCTTTTTATTTCCCCACTGTCGCCACAATACTTTGAAGTCTGAGATGTCTGATTGTTTATTAGTGAACAGATGAACCAAGTACATCTCATCATAGCCCAAACTCCTGCATCCAAAGCGAACCAAAGGTTACCATGGTAACCAAGTGGTCTGCCCACACACATGTACATTTGGCACGGAAACTCTCTTTCTCTCAGGGTAGTTCTTTAGGCGAGGCTTTTGTGCCTTTAAGGTGAGCATTTCCATTGACCACTGCATCTTCAAAACCCTCTCTAGGAAAAAAACAATAGTTTATGGTGAAGAAGACCAGATCATTTCAAAACACATTAAGAAAATTAGAATCATTCTATAGTAATAATATATTAAAAAAAATGTATGCTGGAAACAACTGATTTATTTCATTAACTATTCCCATCTAACTTCAGTAACCATTGGTCGTATAACTGGGAGGAAAGTGAAACTCAGCCAACTTTCCATTGTTTTTTTTCTGAAAAAATATTTTAGTCTTGTTAATGTTGACGCTGTTGCTTCAAAAATGTCTTATACCATCAGATATAGATTAATCAGATATAGGTTAGATTAATAAGTACCCAAAAATTGTACTTAAGTAAAAGTAAAAAGTAGCCTTTAAAGAAAAAAAGAAAAAAAGTATTTGGTAAAAAGGATAATGAGTGACTGATCAACTGATTTAATATTTTACAAAATTATATAAAATGTAACAAAATATTCATTGATATGCTAATTTTCGTGTTTCAAACGACAAGATAAAAATAAACACATAACATACAGAAATACATATTTAGAAAAAAATGTTCTTGAGTTATAAAACCTGAAATTATTAATAGCTTGAATTACAATACTTTTTTTTTATCTTTATATGCTTTTATTTTAATTAACTAACTCATGCAAAGCACTTTGAAATGTCCATGTACTGAATTGTGCTATACAGGTAAACTTTCCTTGCCTTTCCTTACTTTATTTTTACTCAGCCTCCAAATGACTTAGACTCAGCAGATAGAAAAATAACATTTAACCAACAAGCCTTGACTGTAAAAAAGAAGAAAGCTTGTCTCTTAACGTTGCAGATTCCCTTAAAACAAACTTTTTTTCATTCAGTGCATTATATAGGATAGAGTAACCAGAAATTTTACTCAAGTAAAGGTAAAAAGTGCAATCTTTTAAAAATACTCAAAAGTTAGTCAAGTAACTGAGTAAATGTAACTAGTTACTACCCACCTCTGCTAAAACAAACTATAAATGCAGAGAGGAGAACAACAATCTGTCAGAAAATACAAAGATAAATATGAAGAAGAGATTTTGAGAAAAACAGTGAAAGTTTTTAGTAAATCGACTCCTGTAGGGGAAAGAAGATCAGAGATCAGAGTGTTGTGATCTGGAGCCAAGCGAACTGTACCTGGCTGTAGGTGTAAAACCCAAATCAATGGCTGACGCCCAGATAGAAAGCAGGAAATCTCATTTAGCTTTCAGAAACCTCTCCCTGTCACCGGTGTGATGCGTTCTAATTAGTTCACTTTTGGGAACTCTTGTTGTTGTGACACAGAGCTTCTAGCCCAACAACAGAGATAAAAACAAATGCTTGAAGCTTTGCTGCATTGTTTTGTTCACACTGCCGCCTGAAGATGAGGGTACCCTGAGTTCAGACAGGATCAAACGTTAGACCTGAAATAAATAAGTAACACTCAAACACTGACCTAGAGTTCAGTCTAATTCTCTCCTCTGTTTTAAAGATAAAGGCTGCCATTATTGAAATGAAATACATTCTTTTCAGATGCATACTGATGGCGGTTCATATCCGACTTAACGTCAAAGCCAATCACCCTCAGCATTAAGGTGGATCTTTAAAAGATTAGAAACGGAGAAGCAAAAGCCTGACTTTGAACTAGGAAGAACACGGTTAATACTCGTCATATGACTGGAGAAACTCTGCGACCATTAAGATCACGGTGTATCACGGACGCTTTGTTAGGATAAGCTGAGGCACAAATCCTTTAAAGATCACATGTGGTCTGAGAAATAGTTCGCAAACACTTTCATTAAAAAGATTAATTAAGTTACATCTCATCGGGTGCTTTAGATTTAGCTAAAGTGAGCTTTTCTGTCACCACAGCCTCATTTTTCCAGCCATGCCTTTTGCTTCTTAGCCTTTTTTTAAGTCATCTAAGGAACTATTTTTATTTTTCATTAAAGCAGCTGCTCAACACTGTCTATGTTTAACTGAAGATGAATAGAAAGCCTCCTCACCTTCCCTGAAGACTGGATTCCCTTGATCATGGCGAGGCACACCATGGACCAGGCAGCCAGCAGGCTCAATGTCATCTTCCAGTTGAGTCCTCCGCTTTCAGAAATGCTGTCGGAGATATCCAGGGCCTCACGGTACCAGTAGTAAGTGGTGGCCGAGCTCTTCTCACACTCTGGCACCACATCTATAGTTAAAAACCAAGCAGAGTGCCGTCTTTATCTGCTAACTGGGATTATTTGTATAATATTTGGATCTTATTTCTAGTTTGAATCTTCTCTGTGGGCAACAAAGCTTTTATCTCTTGCCTCTTTATATGAAATGTAGGTTTATTGATGTAATTTTTAAATCAAAGTCGTGGGGAAACGGCTGTTCCAAGAATTGCATTTACGAATTGTCCCGAGTGATACACGACTTTACAAGAGTGAATAAAGTGAATATGATTGGTCGTTTATCGAGAGGGCTGGATTGCTGGGGTGGAAGGTTCCCAAGCCAGTTTGGTTGGGGCCGGTTGTGGTCCATTGGGACCAAGTACTGTAGCACTAAATTGGTGACTTAGAAACAACACTGTCAAGGAACGCTATGGACAGCGGAAACATGCAAGAGGAGGAGAGTTTTGTGTCGGAGGTCGCTCCATCATACATTTTTTATTTAAAGGGGGAAAACAGGGATGAATATGTTGTGGAAGAGGACACCAGAGCAGCAGATGCTTGATTTGGTGTAGAAGGCTTACAGCCGTACATGTTTGAGCCCTTGCCTGCAGAAGACACAGACGTCCATCCCCGTGAACACTGGGACGGAACTCAATGGTAAAGGAAATGATTCTCATTTCAATTGTTGCGTATATTAGCTGTGACATATGAATCAAGATGCTATGACTGAAAAAATTTAATTGACAGATGACCGTTGATATATGATTGGCCGATTTTAGGTGTACAAACTGACGTATAACTAACTGCCCTGCAAAAGATAACGAAGAAAAAAAACAGATTTTAAGACAGGATTTTTTTTTAAATAGAAATTTTCTACATTTTGGGACAATATGGTCTTATAAAGAGTACATTTATGTACATATTTAAGCCAGAATGATTTTACATTTAAATATGATTTCCCTACGACTTTATGTGATAAAAACCAAGGGTAAGAAAGCGACACATTTGGCTACCATACATTATCCTGTCTCGGTGTCTTACATGTACTGGTCTTGTTCTTGATAAGTGGACACTCATGCCATGGCAGAGGCTGCTGGAAGGACTGGGAGAAGTAGAAGAGACTCCAGCTGATGATGACATTGTAGTAGAGGGCCACAAAGAAGCAAACCTGTCAGCAAAGGGGACATGTTCAACTTTAAACACCCAGAACAAAACATCAAACAAGACTTCATCCGCTTAGCAGTACTGACATTAACATCAGTTTTATACGGTGGTGTTTCAAACACCTACTAAAACAGTGTATTCTCATTATGAGTTCGTATGAAAAGTACGATTTCATACGAACATGCGTATAAGCATGCGCATTTTACGCACCATTCAAGAACATAGAATTTAAAACACAATTAGCCCTGACCCTAACCCTAAGATATAAAACAGCAAGCAACGTTGTTAGAGACATGAAGAAGTGATTATTGCACTGTTTTTCCCAGTTTTACGTCCGTCCGCGGATCTGCTTTTTTTGTCTGTCTGCCAGCGCATGGGCACTGATCTGGTTTTTTGAGGAAAAACGTCCAAAACGTACGAAATAGTGTGCATAACTTTTCGTACGATTTCATACGAACTAATAATGAGAATATGTTGACTAAAAACAACTAACACTACATTTAGCAGATTTAGTTATTTTTTGTGACTTTGTGCTTGTCCATGCATCAAAAAAGTAAATGGAAGTTGTAAATGATTATTTATTAAATAATAATAGATGAAATAATAGATGCTATTTTAGCAGCAGTAAGAGTAATTCTACTTTCCTGTTTAAAAAATGAAATTCAATCATTTGAAACAGTTTTCCTTTAAATCTTTGTGTAAACACAGTTTGCAATTGATTTTCATATGAATCATATATGGAGTGAATTTTGTTCCATTATTGTTGTAACCAAGTGTAGCTTTTGTAAACTGAAATTTGAAAAAAAAAAAATGCAATACAGACATGAAAATAATTATTTCCTTTTTTCCCACATATTTTTTTTCTAACAAGAGAATGCGATCTTGAAAAGAATGCAACTCATCCATCCATCCATTTTCTCCTGCTTAGTCCTGTCATGGTCTGGTGCAACTTCTAAAACTCAAAATGAAAAACAGGTATTTGAAAAAAAAAAAAAAAACAGCTATAAATATAAAATCTGTTAACTATCATTCGAAGAACTAAAGAAATAAAACTTGGAAATATAAATTTTAAAAGTATAAAATTTGAAAAATAAATATTACAACACTTGAAAAACTACAGACAGCTTTTTCATTTCCGATACGATACTAATATCGCAGCTTTGAGAATTGGTATCAATATTGAACCAATAAAATATTAGTTTGAATTATGCCTACGTTTATAACTTATTTTATACTGCAGAAAGTCAGAAAAGGCTTGATAAAGCAGTATTAGGAAAGGGGGGAACAAAAGTTAACAATAGGTATGAAAACAACCGACTCATGTAAAATTAGCCAATTAGTTACAGAAACTTTTAACAGAGACAGAGTGTTTCTATTAGCATGAAAATATCCAGATTTTAGATACTGGCTGATAAAATCCAATACATTTTCCTCTTTATATATTTTTTCACAAAACAAAACAAAAACCTAAAGACCTTTGCTTAGGAGGAAACCTGCTAATGCACTTGCATTTAACGTTTTATACCTCTTGACATCCTACAGTGGCTTACATGTCATGCATTGCAACAGATGGAGCCTTTGTAGGATTTCTTTTTTAAAGTTCAAACCAGAAAAAAGTCCCTGATGTCTGACTCACCACACAGCTTGCAAAGCCGATGCCCCCCAGCCGGGGGCTGATGTAGTTCCACACGCCGATGCTGCCTCTGCGGATACGCTGGCCCACTGCGAGCTCCAGGAAGAACAGCGGGATGCCGATCAGTATAAGCAGGATTAGATAGGGCACCAGGTACGCTCCTACCAAACAAAGCAATAAGCACAACACATTAGATGTGGCACACTGCAAGGACAGGAAACTCAGATACTGCATCAGATACTTTCATTTCCTCTAACATCAACCACATGTTAAAAACCTGCACCTAAACACTTACCCCCATAGGATGTCTGCTACAATCAAACAGCATCCATTAATGGCCTATTTTAACTGCATCATTTCTAAACTTACACCTAGAAGCTGATTTATCAACATTAGAACATAATCACATCTGGAAAGACAAGAGTTAAAACTGATAGTTCAAAGAGATTTAAAGAGCAGAGGATTAGATGTCTTCAGATTTTACATAATGTGTCTTTACACCCCTCCATGTCAAGGGAAATGTTATATACCATGTGATGGTTACACCACTTATTTGCGAATTGACCAGAAGCTACTGCATCAGCTGTTTTCATACTGGAGGTACAGTGCTGTGGGTGTGGATTTCTCAATCCCATAATAAACTCACATCATTAAATTAATGCTAATATATATATATATATATATATAAAAGATCAAGACATATGAGCTCATTTTCATTTGTTACTTCTAAATGTATCAAGCCAAGCCTGGGCACAGGAGTAATAAATACTCATACATATTCATACACACGTGTAAACTAGTCTAAATGCACATTTTAAAGGTTTTATGAGTGTAGATTGAACACCATAATCCCCCCATGAGTCTCTCCACCATGACTCCATGCTCCTTCTCTGCTCTGCTGCTTTTTATGCTCCTGTAGATTATCTCCTACTCGTGTCTGGACCTGTTTCTGTAGCTCATGTCGACTTTTGTCACTTTTGGCTACTTTTCAGGAAACCCCGCCTCTTTAGACAGTACTGTTTTCTTGCTAGTTGCAGCTACTGTAGTAATGTTAACAAAGCTTCTTCAGGCTTAACTATAAGCAGTCGTTTCAGTTGGAAAAAGGTTTTAACTGCCGTTTTCTAAGACTTTTTCCTTTTTTCTTTACTTTTTTTTTATGTTTTATTTTTCAAATTGTATTTTTACAAAAAATATTTTCTAGAGATTCTTTTTATTTTTGTGTTTTTCAGATAAATGTTTATGGATTGCATTCTTTCCTATCCGCGTTTTACAGATCACTTCTCTTCACTTCTGGCGGCGGGCTCTATTTTGGTCTACGTGGTTGCTACTAGCAACATTTTATTGGTCAATGTGTGCATCAAGACCAAGCGTTCATATTGGGCTTGTTTTGAAGAATGAGTCGTAAATTTTATTGGAAAAACACAAATTTGAAAGAAAAAATTATCAATATATAAAATATGTAAAAAAATAAAAATTTTCAAATAAAATTTCAAAAATAGAAATTGGAAATAATAAAATCTTAGAAAATAGAGTTACTCTCAATCTTTTTCTTCAAAAAATTTTTAGAATTTCAATAGATTGTATTTCTTTTTTTAATTTCCATTTACAGAACGTGTTTTCTGCTTGCAACAATAATGGAACAAAATTTACTCCATAATTTCTGTGTGCAAAATGAAAAAAAAAAACAAGAAACAGAAATGTGTAAGGTAAATAGGTAGAGATAGATGCTCAGTTTTTATAAACATGTAGACTTTTCAAAGTGCTAAAAGTCAGACTTTCCCTGATTGGATTGGATTTCAGGGGGCAGCAGGTTGCTGGAATCAAACTCAGTTCTCAGACGACTACTCTCCTGCTGAGCCACAGCGGGCCCATTATGTCTCGTGGACAAACCACAACAACAGATGTGAACCCTGGTGGGTCGCTTGTATTATGTCTGTTTCAACAGATCTTATTGTTTCATATGGCGGGCGTTTATTGAAAACTGTTCCTGAGTTCAGCCGTCCCTCCCAGATTTGACCGTGATAGGGGAGGCAATACAAAGAAAAGCAGCGTGTGTGTTCCATCATGGTGTTTTTTTTATTTGAGGATGTGTTATGTATAACCTGTTTTTTATATTAAAACAGCTAATTCTGGTTTGCTTACATGCAGCTGGTTACCTTACGAGGAATCTGTGTTTGATCTCTTTTTCAACAAAGCCAGCAGCCTGATAAAGTTACATTCTTTTTTGTTTCCTTCCTGAAATAAATCATCTCAAGTTTTTATTCCTATGTACAAACTCATGATGTGCATGCATTTTCTTTTTTTAAATTGCATCATATTGAATGATGAGGATTATGAAACATTAAGATGAGTAAAAAAATGTGTCTAACATTCGGCTTTTGCCAAACTGAATTATTTGTGTCCTCTCAAAGTTTCAGATGTTTAACTATTTAGATCTTAGCTTTTAGCAAGTTAACTTAAGCACATTTTAGATAGAAGCTGTAAAATGCTGTAATTTGATGCAAAATAATGAAACCTAAACTATTTGAGGGTTCAGAGCTTGCGCCAGGAAAGAAAAGATGATGTGGTGTAAAATTTGATTTTTTTTCCAATAATGTATCTATAAGAAACCAAACTAAGTAGTTAGCTGTTTGCTAGCTGCTTGTTATATTCAACAACATGGCTAAAATAAACCGTTACCCAGTAGTGCAAATAGTGTTTGTCATTTTCCA
Source organism: Cyprinodon tularosa (assembly GCF_016077235.1). Taxonomy (NCBI): domain Eukaryota; kingdom Metazoa; phylum Chordata; class Actinopteri; order Cyprinodontiformes; family Cyprinodontidae; genus Cyprinodon; species Cyprinodon tularosa. Next base: position 106,157 of record NW_024039401.1, read on the forward strand.
TCATTTTAAAATGTTTAAGTAGAACTGAGGCCGGTACAAACTTGACAAGAAGAAATGTCATCTCTTACTTGAAGTGGTACAAAAAAGAAAATTCTGTCTTCTTGAAGCCTTTCGTATTTCACAAGAACCTCACTGTGTGATCCATTTTCCAAAGAATTTAAGTTAAACAGGTTGAAGCAGCGAAATATCAGAGATCCCTGTATTCTTTATTTTCACTACGATCACTGTGAAAACCCAAACAGTGACAGAAACACTGTTCTACATGGTGTTCTGTGCCGAAACACAGCAATGAAACATATCCTCTAAACCAAAGGTTTTCAACAGGGGATCCGCGACCCCTAGGGGGTCCACGGAGGTACTGCATGGGGGTCGCGAAAGGTTTGGTTGATTAGACTCTTTTTTTTTTATATTCCCCCCTGCAATTTTTCCACTAAATGTCTTTAAATACACAATAACTAATAATTCAACACACTGTAGTAAATAGATAAATGGAGGCAGATATATTTCAGTCATCAATGCACACATTCAGCGACACACAGGAGCTCTTTCAAGCTAGGCACCGTTTAATTTACCACACCTGTCCCATCAACCAGTAATCAGAATCTGAAATACTTTAATAATGTCAGGGAGGAATTACTTTCGTTACATTACTCCATCTGTAATACAGCGACTATACGACCAGTTTGATATAACACAATTTAATAAAAAATAAATAATTAGTTTGTCCCTGCTCCATCTCGCCTTTACTTTGGGGGTCATTGGCCTGGAAAACATTGAAGACCCCTGCTCTAAACACTTACAGCTAGCCAATGTAACTGTCTGTTCCAGTCTGATCTGTTTGTCTGACCTGTCTGTGAACTCCTGCTGGTTTCTGCCTGTTTGCTGAACTTGGAGCTGTTTCCTTTCACCGACCTGGATTTCCCTCTGGAACCTCTTCAGACTTCTGATCTCCCTTTTCTGTATCCTGAGCACGTCTTCACCTTTGGCTTCGCCCTCTGCATTATGCTGCTTTACCTCATCTGCCCGGATCTGGTCTCCTGCTTGTTTTCCGTCCTCCGGGGCTACAGCATCTGGCACTCTATGAGCGGCCTCTGCCGTGTCTTGTCATCAGCCGACCGACTGGAATCAACCACGTTCTCCGGGCACAGACTGAACTATTGAACCGGGTTAGTGACTCAAGTTCATAATATACCTCTGCCAGATTTACGTGGTCACTAACCTGTGTTTCCTTTCTGCAGAGGTTCTGCCCTAAACCCCCTAGCCGCTGCTACTGTAGATACGTTCTTTAATAAATGCTTTTTTGGGTAACCGTACTGTCTGTTTGCCTTGAATATTGAGTCTCCCGTTTCGAGCCTTGAGAGATTTATCTTATTCATAACAGGAATCCCTCTTGAACATGGATGTCATTCTGTTTGAGACCTTTCCTGGCTCATAAATAAAGGTTTCAGGGGCGTTCCAGTTGGACTTGACACCATTTAAGTTGAACATTTCGAATGGCAGGTCAAAAGCCAGGAAAGTTACATAGACTTACAGTTATAGCATTTATTAATGTAGGAGTTAATGATTGCAAAGTGCACGTTTGCTGTCCTGTTGCTTTGTTTGCCTTGCATGAGCTGTTTGGACATGGAGGTGTTTTTTTCAACAGTTTTGCTGCGATTCTGTGGCGGTGTTACAGCACCACCAAAAGGCCTGGCATATTTACCACAGTGCTGTTTCCAAGTGTTCAAATTTTGTCTTTCTGTGGACCAGAACAAAACTTTGAGATGAAAACTTAAAAAAGAAAACTCATCTTTTCTTTGCAACATTGTTTTAGCTGAGTTAAAACCATGTCGCTGTGAGGATGGATGACGAAAGCCAGCTTCGCTAATATAGTTGTAATCATTTAGCTAGCCCCGAAATGGTTCAGATGATAGAGTTCAGAGAATTATTAAGTGGAATCTGAATTAAATGAAATAAATTAGCTTTTATGAAGTGAAGATAATGTGATCTGTAAAACGCAATTAGAAAAGAATGCAATTCATAAAACTCCATCTGAAACAGACAAAATAGAAAAATAAAATTCAAGTATGAATAATTTGAACAACCAAAATATGAAAATAAAAAAGAGAAGTAAAACCTGTTTAAACAGTAAAGTTACTCTCTTAACGTTTTTTTTAATTAAAATTTTTTCCAAGGACTAATTTCTGCATTTTATTTCTTTAGAATTTTCATTTACAAAATGCATTTTTTTCTTTCAACAATAATGGAAACAATTCACCCTACATTCTCTAGCGTGCGTCTTAAATCCAACATGGCTGCCCCCGGTTTAAATCTTATAGTTTGTTTTCCATCTCAGTAACATGCAACTCATTCCATACCTTTTTATCTTCCTTCTGTGTTTAATCTAGTGTTGCATTTCTGTGAAGCTAAAAAGAGTATAAGTAATAACTTTTACAAAATAGATATAAAAGAAAACCTGAGAAACCAGCAAAGTTTCTCTCAAAATGGTTTTTTGGTCAAGAAACTTTTCAAAGTGGATCGTATTTTTTTTTTCAAATTTCCCTTTACAACATTTTGTCTTCGATGCAAAAATAATGGAACAAAATGTATTCCATACATGCACATTTAAAATATCTGCAGAGGTTTTATCATCTATCCATTTCAACTTGAACCTTTGAGATTTTCATTTTTCTGTTCATATGAAATGACTTGGAAGAAAGATAAGTGTGGGATAAAAAAACCTTATCGTATAACCTGTGTCTGAAAACATGAATATTAAGATCTAACCAAGGCCACAGAAAATAAATCAGTCATCAAAACCAAAAATAAAATCTGTAAGGTGTTGAAATATAGCCCAATGCTCTTCTACTGTATCAGTGGATGAAGAGGCAACATTAAAGCAGATTTATTTCTGTCAATCACCCTAAATATCTCAGCCACACGTCAACTTCAAACCCCCCCTGTTAAGGGCATCAAACTGAGGGAAACAAGCTCTCAGTTAAACCGTTAACATCTCATTAAAGGTCCTGAGTAGAATGGAGATACAAGGACACCCACAGGGATCTGCTTCAGGCCCCAGCGCTGCCATTTTAATCAAATTATAGATGAGCACAGCAGGGTTCAAGTAGTTGTTTAAAGCAAACCTGAAAACAAGCCAGTCCAGAAACACAGGGATGTAAGCCAGAATGACAAACATTTGCTAACCTGATGGATCAATGGTGTTTTGAACTTATTAGTGGGTAGCTCTGTTGATTTTTGCTATGCTTTAGTCTTCGTCCTGTGGTGGTCGACATTTTGCATCAAAATAAACCTAAATGGAAATGTTTTGTTGCATATTTAAAAGGCTGTTAATAAATTAGGAAAGCCAATGAAATATTCAGCTCATTGTTAAGAAATAAAGAATAACTATTCTTATGAAACAACAAAATTAAACAGTGTTTTGCTAATTTAAATAAAAACATTTATATGACAAATATAACACAAAAATGTTTATTTTCTAGCTGATGCAACAGTTATGACACTGTAACCCAAACAGCTAAAAAACGTCTGGTCTTTTCACCCAAACCTTGCCTCCCTCCTCTGCAGCCTCTCTAATATATATAATATAATATAATATTTTATACTAGCAAGATCCTCCTGTTTGAGGTGAGGTTCTTCAGCACCCTTGCAGGTTGCTTTCAGGGTAGACCTGTATGAACAGCCAAACCTGGGCATGTTGTTGCATTTTTGGGAAAAGTATTTTATTCCCCATATGATAAAAAGACCCCACATCTTATGAGCCCTCGTTAAAACCCTCACTGGACTCACAAACTGCTACCATCTTCTTCCTAAAGCTGGAGTTTACTCTGACTCTAACAGACTGGAGCACAACACAGGACACCTGTGTGTAATTTTATCCTCTTTAATGAATTAATGAATGTTCTAAATCAGACCTCACAAGATATCAACTTTCTTAGAAACACTTTAAAGGATACTGTCTTTAGTTCTTGTTTTTTATATAAATTGGATTTTCTATATTGTTCAAATGTATATACAACTTTTATGTTTGGAAATATGTGAGAAATGTGTTTTTTTCTGCGCATGACAAGGCAGTTTAACAGGAATTGCATTAAGCTAGATCATAAAACATATTTTTGACACCATCTTTTTAGTGATAACACACCTATAGATTAAGAGTCTGTCTCCTTCCAGACAAACCCGTCTCTGTCAGTTACTTTTAATCCGCTTTCATGAAGCAGGAGACAGATTTGTATAATCTCCAGGTGGGAAGTGCAAGCAGCTTCTTCCAACCTTCCTAGGACGCATACATTTAGTCTGTCATTCTAAGCGGAACATGTTTGCAGGAGGTTACTGTTTTGAAAAACTGACTGATTTAAATAAAGTAGTTTGCAGATGCATTATTACCTCTGGTTGCAGTCCAGGAGGTGAGGTTACACTTTTTACAACTTAAAGCTGTCTGGTTAAAAGAGACAAGTGTTAATTAATACCAGCTCTGCGGGGCCTCCTAATATAACTTTTTAATGTTTCCTATCATAACTGGATACTTAACAGATCCTGAAATAAGATCCATCAACTATGATCAAAAAAAGAGCAAAGATTTGTTATTATTCCTTGTTTTTTAGAATAAATACTAAGATATATATCATTATTAATATATTTAAGACATCATATTTCACCCTTTTAAGATGAAAGGTAATTTCACCCTTTAATATGGAATTATTTTCCACTCATATTTTTTAAGAGTCAAATATTGAAATATTAAAACTATATGTAATGCCAAAAGAAAGTCCAGAAAGAATTAAACCCATCTAATGGCGTTATTGTTCATTTTTGAAGTTGCTTAAGAAAGTGGCCTGATATCCTGTTCGATCTCTTAAGTCAGCAGTGTCACTTGAATTTCTTTTTATATTTGGAAGTTGGTCTGAATTTACCTTTTTAAAAAAGTCAAAAAGGAAATTCTATGTGTTCCTTTGAGTCTCATTGAAGACTATGGCTGATTTTTCTATATAATAAACTTAGAACTGCCTTGATATGCCAATTACACGCAATTAAAACCGCGATTAATCGGAGTTAACTATGAAGCTTCTGCAATTAAACAAATTAATCATTTAACAGCCCTAGTAAATCATTAAATTTGCCACAAAATAATGAAATTTAATATATAAATATACCATTTACTTATGTATAACATGTTTTTTTTTTGTTATTTCCAACTTCTCAGATAAACTGTTGACTTTGGAATGAAAAACATTATATCTGAATAAATTAATTTAAAGCAATTACCTTTATTTATCTAACGTCAAAATTTACAGGTAATATTTAATGGCATTTTGAGTTGTTTAATTGATCATTTTATCAGAATTGAATGAGGCATCGAATTATTTTATTTTACGGTATATTTAATAGTTTATCTATTTATTTAATCTCACATTTTATTGTAGATTTACATTATTTTTAATACATTTACACCAATTTATTTAACGCTACATCTATTTATCTTTTTTATTTTGTCCCCTTTACCCCTCCATACAAAAGATTATACCATTTATTTGCCGCATTAAAGCTGCCCAACCAGTGAAGAGACTGAGCTCAACTCCTACAGAGCTGAAAATAAGAGCTGACGAAGCCCCATCTTTCAGCAGAAGCTAGTAATGCTGCGGGCCAACATGCTAATGGGGGCTAGCTTGTCTGCTAGCTTTTTTTTCGTCGCTACTCCCTAAAGGTAGAGCTCCCCCTAAAGGTTTGGTGGTTGAGTAGATATTATCCAGCTTAGGGATAATATCATATATAAGCTTAGGGATACATCATATAATAATATTATATAATATCATATACAAGCGTATATTAATCATATATATATATATATATATATATATATATATACATACGTTTCCAATTTTTTCAAAAAAATGTGTTGGCGCGACATATAGTGTATAGTGTATATTCTTAAATGTGTGATATAAACTTGAACATCTTTTGTTTGTACTTGTAAATTGCTGATTTTTACTAGGAATTTGTGAAATAAACTCATAAATACGTGATTCATACATATCAATTTCTGAATCCTATTAGTAAATTTGTGATTGGAACAAGTAAAATGATTTTCTTATTTGCAAGTCTGCGATTTGTATTAATATATTTGTGATTTATAATTAATACTTGTTTTGTTGCCAAGCTGTTGCTTTGTAACTTTTAAGGTTTCAGAGTTGAAAACAAGGAATTCATATAGTTTTAAATTTAGACTATTTTATTGAATCACATTTTGACACATACACATGTTGAAGTTATCTTCAACACATATTGTTTAGCTCTAAAATATTGTGAATGAAACAAATACTGATTATCTGAATATTGTAACATTAAGCTCCTTCAGTTCACTTTTTTTTAAAGCTTGTTTTTGAAAAATCAATATAACTATCATGAGATTTAAGCGTGAAACATTTAAAAAGTTCTCTCCATTTTGAACCTTTAGCCTTAGCTCAGTACTATTCCTCATGAAGCCAATAATTACTGACTTTTCTTTGGCCCCAAATAACACCTTTGAGTGTCTAATTTGGTTAATCTGTTGTCTGACTCCCATCATGCTTTGTCATTATATCGCCCAGCCGGATTTTGTTGGAGAATGTGGCTACAGTTCGATGCCATGATTTTCTAATCAAAGAGGATTTTCTGCAAAGAAACCTACTATTTCTAAAACCACACAGTCCTGAAGCATCGATTCAGTTCTGCTGAGGTACCATCCCGACTTTGGCCTTTTCAAAGGCAAACATTTCATAATTTCATTTTGGTAAAGCTCCTTACAGCTTTCCAGAGATTTAAACAGACAGACAGCAGACACTCTAGGATGAAATAACTATAGTTCTTGGCATCATAAACGTGTAAAGAGTTATGAACATTTTATCTGCTGAAAAGTGAATGTGTGCAGAAAAAAGCCTGAATTTACATATTGAGGGGCATATTAATACTTAAAGGAAGGAGCCAAAGTCAGTCTTTTTAGGAATTTCATCTGTCAACATTGTTGAGGTTTGATTTGATAAATTGGTGTTATTTTCCAGCAATTAAATCCTATAACCCCTTAGTTGTGGAGCTTATACATGCTCCTATTACTGCTGTTCGGTATGGTTGGGAGGAAGCTCTAGCCGCCCACAGAAGCGCTGTAAATGAGGCCTAACGCGGGCAACTCACCACCTCCGTTCTTCTGACACAGGTAGGGGAACCTCCACACGTTACCCAGGCCTACAGAGAAGCCGACCTGGGCCAGGATGTACTGGAGCTTGCTGTTCCAGGCTGGGCGCTCCTCATCCTCGCCATCCGAGGCCCCTTCCTCCACATCGCACTCCTTGCCTTCGCCTTCAGGGTCGTCGACAATCAGCGAGCTCTTCTTGAAGGAATCGTCGCAGGCATCCTCATTGGAAAGCAGGTCCCTGACAGACTCCGTGACATCGTCGTCAAGCTCTCTCTTGACGGCCTTGCTGTTTTTGGGCATTTGATAAAGCAAACACGGGCGAGGGGTTTGGAACGTCTTCTCGTTTTTTTTTTTTGTTTTTTTTTATAAGTCTTGGTAGGTGGGCTTCAATGGCAGAGCCTGCAACTGGTGAAAGTCAGCTTAGAAAATATCTGAGTCCGGGGAAGGGGAAAAGTCTGTGAAGGTTGAGTGGTTAATAAACGCTTTACTTCTTCATTATCACCAAATGTCTGTGGAGCAGAGAAAGAAACTGTGAATAACAGTAATAATAAAACATTCCCCACTAGCCTTTACTCAGCCTCCTCATCTATGACTGTAAAACTATTTACTCTTTTTACAGAACATCTTGCATTATAATGAAAAGTATTGAAAAACATTGGTCAGGATGTTTATGAACAAGTCTGCAAGTATTTTTGAAAGCGCTATATTGGGTAAGTACTGTCAATTAAAAACATATGCTCATGTGTCTAAATTTGTAAAGGAAGTCGACAAGCTTCTATATAAAAACTATATTCATTCCTTGCTGTCAACTCATCAGATGTTTCATTTGTGAGAATAAAAATCTTAGTTAGGATTACAAGTTACGAAGCTTGGTAACAATACAATTATACAAAAAAAGTTACAAATAGACTAAATGTACAAGAATGTTTGTGTTTAAATAACACAAATAGTACAAATTCCAAATGGCCAAGTACAAACATATTATAAGTAGGAAAGACAAACTTACAGGTATGAGTCACAAATGAAATACTATGAATTTTGAAACAAAGATGTAACTTCTAAACTTGTGACATCAGTAAGAAACATCTGACGTTACATATATGTGCGAGCTGAAAAAAACAGAAGAAATACGAGTCTTAACTTTATTCATCAAGGAATGAGTTCATCATCATAATTCAAATTAGCAGCTGGTTCTTTTTTTTTTCTTCACAAGTCTGATAAAAATGTTAGGTCCCCAAAATTAAGCTGAATTTGTTGCACATGATGAGTTAGTTTCCAAATGTGATACCCCTCCATTCCCACTGCTGTGCATTTCCTGTCAGCTGGCTGAAAGAATAGTACTCAACTTTTGTTTTTTTATTTTTTTTAACTAAAATGGTGACCATTTGTGACTGCACCTGTGCAGATAGCCTGACTAATTCACAAGCTAATTTCCATACAGGCCAAAAGCATATAGCAATCATTTTGTGTAAAGTAGCACTTGAAAGCACAACTTAAATTTTATTTTTAGTTAAAATTATTTTCATTGAATCTAAATAATGCAATAGTTTGCATTACTTTTATGGAATTATTTTAGCACCACTACAAATAAAATTACTATTTTCTATTTCTAAAATAATTTAGTTTGAGTTTTTTGTTTAATAATATTTTACTCATAAATACAAGATCCTCATCCCCATGGCAACGACTAGTGTGATCTAAAGGATGCCCCCCTCACATGGAAATCACATGGCTGGCATGGGCAGCAATGAATGGGGATCATTTTGTTCTGGGAAACTTAGGGCCTGGGAGCGGTTTGTGCCGGGACAGGTGGAGCCCTCACGTTTCTCAGCCTCCTGAATATTTGAAGAGACAAAGCTGCATCCAAACCCAAACATCCTTATTTCTGCTTCTCTCCTGAAAACCATCGGATTTTCTTCCACCTTTCAACCCTCCTCTCCAAATGAGCGTAATTTATGACCATTGCGGGTTTGGAGCCTTCAGGGTGTCTTCATCCAGACAGGCCATCCACAGGAGGGGAAGGTGCGCAGCCTCCTGGTCTGCCACAGTCCAGCTTCAGCTTTTATTTTTTATTTTCTTAAAGGAAACGACGCGCGTGGTTTATTTTATACCCAGTGCAAAATGATGGGGACGGGGGGCAGAGCGCGCTTCCCGCCCACCGACCACAGGATTAAACGGTGATTAGATTAGATTAGATTAACACTTCCAGTTTAGGTGTCGAATAAAGGATAAAATGCTTTCCCTGCTTTCATTAATTTTATTCAGAACACGAGGATGTTGAAGCGCAACATCTCTGGGTGGTTTCAATTCAACACACACACAAAAAAAACAATGTCTAAATTTTCTACCCGGTAATAGCACTAAAATATCAGGAAAAACGATAAAAAATGTAAATAAACAGTAATATGAATAGTGATGCCATGTGCGCCCACTGAGCACAATTTGTTCTGGGAGGAATGGGCATAAATTAGAGCGGTTGCGCGCGCCTCATGACATCCATGTGAGGTGTTTCATCATTCACCGCCTTCAGCTCCATCCTGCTGCACTGGTACCCCACTCAGCCTCACACACACAGACACATCCTCAGATGCCTTTGTCCTAAATAGATAAAAACAAGCCCCTCCATCATCCGCGATGTCAAAACGTCTTTAAGTCAGTCTTACCTGAGCTTAATGAAATTTTCTGCCACGATGCGTATCAAGGGATGAAGTTGTGAGAGGACATGCACGGGGAAGACATCATCACTCGTTTCGGTCCGACCGCTCTATGTGCCCTCATCCGACTCCAGCGCTCAATTTCTCTCCAGTTCACCGCCCAGTTTAGTGGAGCCCCCCCCGCCCCGCTCACACACCCATCCTAACCCACCGTCCCCCCCGATCTCTTTCTGTTTACATTTTAATCCGCTTATTTCATTCACAACAAATGCATTTTTATGTCTTTATAAGGAGTATATTCGAGGATTTCATATTTTTTTGTCTTCTTAATGCACCCCTACTGTCAGGTGCATTGGTTTAACCCACGATGGTACTACTGAAAGTGGGCTGGCTCATGTGCGCGTGTGTTTAGAAACGCTGTATAGTGCGACAATGGCTGCGGATTGCTTTGGATATTTCTGTTCACACCTTCAACAGTTTATGTGATAATAAATGTTTCCTGTTTCATCAGAAGGAGGAGAAAATTAAGCCTCTTTTGTTTGCTTGTGGTCGGAATAGAGTCCGTCATCCTCCTCCACATCTCTCAGGATGTCGCGATGAAACACAAAGAGCAGACAGGCAGCTCCATTTCACATTAAAAGATGCGCTGGATTCATCACACACGTGCTGCCACCTGAGTATTCAATAAATACAACATATATGTTGTTTCTTTGACAAATATTAAACACAGAAGACATTTACAAGGTGTCATATTTTAATAATTGAATATGTAAGATTTCATCCAGCTTGATAATTGATGGTTTTATTTTATTAATGCTTTGACAATAAATCCTAACAACAACAAAAAAAAACTATATACACTTAAAAATTCTGTGCCAAGAGTGGGTTGTTTAAACTCTAACTACAGTCGAAATATTGGGTTAAACTCAGTGGCGGTTCTAGACCAAATGTTCAAATGAATAAAGAGAGCTACATAAAGTAAAATTTCTATTCAATTAAATGTAATTAAAATTCTATTTCTTATTAGGTCGATATAAATTCAGGATTTAGGGATTTTTTAAGTTAAAATTACAGTTTTTTATAAAATCTGAATTAGAACCCATGAAAAGCTGGTAAATTCAGCTGTACAAAGTAGAGAAAAAAAAAACATTTAGTAGATGAAAACTGGGATCCTTTCTCAATACCACTGAAGCTACCTTATTGTTTCTTTAAAAAAAAAAAAAAAGTAAAACAGAGAAAAATAAAGTAACAAAGTATTATGTCTTCAGTACAGGGGCCATGACAGGGGCCAGGACATGATCTACAGGGGCATTGGCCCAGTTGCCCCTGTCTAGAACCGTCCATGGTTAAACTGCATGCTTTTACAGTAACAAGCACTGCATGAAAAGTGAGATTTTCGTCCCCGTAAACCCCCGTAAACTCCCGCAGATCTGCCTGATTTTCGTCAGTTTCCGACAATTTGCAACCCGTGCTTGTCCGCGTTTGTCGTGCCACAAATTGTCGAAAACGTACCGTGACGTATGTGGAGAGCGATCAGCTGTACTAATGGCCCTAATTAGCATATGAATGCAGCAAACCCGCGCGGCTGGCCAGGTCTGGCTTAAATAACCTACTCAGTATTGGCTGAAACCACTATTCTCAAACAAATGAAATCGCTCGTGATTGGCAGCAAAACCACACATGGCCACGCCAGGCTTTAATTTTCTTACTGAGTATTGGACGGAACCACTTCTTTTTAAACAAGTAAAGTCGCTCGTGATTGGTTGGCATATATATATATATTTACATATATATATTTATTCATATATATATATATTTATTCATTCATATATATATATATTTATTCATTCATATATATATATATTTATTCATTCATATATTTATTCATTCATATGGTGTGTATTTATGTTATCCTACACTACTACACAATTATTAGGCTACCATCAAGGACACGAATGAATTTATACAGGAAATGAACATTTGCAGGAAGCTGTTTATGCAAAGAAAGAGCTTTATTAAAACACACAACTATATACAACGCGTATCCAAACACATGCGTTTCTAAAAATTAAAAGTCCGTGAAGGGTCCGTTTGCTTCCTCGGGGTTGGAGGTAACTGGCAGCATTCCCTCCGAGGCAGGTCCGATGTGCAGACGCCTACTGTGCGTGGCCCTGTACTTCGGCATCGCTTCTAACCGGGACTGCAGCTTAACACAGAGTTCAGTGAGATCCGGCCTACGAAATGGCGGCGACCGTACAATCCATCCAGAGACACCGCCGAGGAAGGCGGACTTCCAGAGTTCCACTTCCTCATCTGTTAGCACACTCTGCCTCGCTTTCAGCAGCTGAAAAAAAAAAACAATGAATCAGCGCACTGCGTATGGACACAACACATCTATTAATGCACCTGAAAAATAGTCACCAAATAAAGTCTTACCCTCTTTCTTCTGGCCCGACTCCGAGCAGATAGCCTCCGCACGCAGCGTGTGGCTGGCAGCCTATATCTGAAGCTCCTGCGTACCGTCTGAAAATACGTCTTACAGGCAGCTGGAAAACAATTAAATGAGAGTGGTATAAATAAAAAATCAAACGCAAGTCACAGTAACAAGGAAGGAGAAAACATTAAAACAAGTCACTTACACACAATGTCGTCTTTATCAACATCGTGCAAATCTGGACTTGCTGATTATGGCTCCGAGCAAATAGGAGGTCACCGCCTCATTGTGAGGCGACAGTAGTCTGTGAAAACAAAATGTAAAGCTATGATCGGTATCTATCCGTATCCATTGCCTTTTACCGCAGAATGAAAGCATATTCTTTAAATCTTACCCTTGCTCCGGTTCATAGCGCCTGCAATTAGTCTCCGAGTTGTGAAGACGGCGTACTGCTTCCTGTAATCACAAAAAATACACTTTAATAAAGCTTGTTCTTGCAAGGCTAGGCTAGATAGGCTAATAGCTAGGCTGCTATTAGCCGTAGCTTAGGCTAGGCTGCTTTTAGCTTAGCAGGCAGTAATCGAACATATATTTACCGCTAGCATCTCTTCTTTGAGTTCGTCTTGTTCGATGCAGAGTCGCCATCGCGTCCAAGAGGAGTTTTACCCCGAAATCCAGACGCTCCAGACCGCCTGCACAAAGCAAAGCAGCATCCTCCACTGTGGATCCAGACCCCGCCGCTCTAAGTTTCTTGGAGATTGTACAGAGCATGCGCGAGATGAACCAGAGTTTCCGCGGATCAATAAAAATAATTAAAAAATCATTCTTTTTTTTTTTTTTTTAAATCAAGGCCTTAATTGGCACTAAAATTATTTAAATATGTTTATCGTAGTATTTATAATTCTTTAATAAAAAATGCTTATAAAAACAATTTCGTCAGATATATTATATCGCTCCAGGCGGAGAAAAAGCTAGAGGATATATATATACGTATATATGTGTGTGTGTGTGTTTACATACATACAGGAGTCATGGAACTCTGCTTACAGCTCCTTCATATTTCATGTACACTAATAACTTGTGTACATGATTCTTGTTGATGGCATTAAAATCATTTCTAATAGCATTTAAATAGCATTAAATTAGAGTCACTCATTCCTGTATGAACACTGTGAACGCTTAATTTAATATGACATATTAAAAAAATCCCACCATCATCCAGCATATGTTCAGTTTCTGCCCAAATATATATATATATATTTTTGTAGATTTTTGTAACGGGGATAAGGATAATTCAAAACTGCTTTTTTTTTAATGAACTTGTTCACTACTTCCAAACTCAGCATCTCTTTTCATTCCTGTAATAAGAAGTTTCTTTTGAATGGATTTCATTAAAGTTTAAGTCCCTCGGTATAAAATAAATATTTTGATGGAGATGAGAAATCTGCTTCCTCGTTGGTGAATAACCAATAGTTTGGATCCAATCATTTAAATAAACGGTGTTAGTTTTTTTTTTTTTATATATATATATAAGAATTGTGCTATAATTTCTAGTCACCGATCTGTTGCTGCTATATTTTAATTTGACGAACCGGAATTTGTCGATGTTCTTTTTCCTGTTTGGTGCAATTGCAATTGCGGATCTTGACCTGGCCGGACCTTATGACCACAGTGTACCAATCTTCTGATGGCTACTTCCAACAGGATAATGCGCCATGTTATAAAGTGAATCATCTCAGACTCATTTCTTGAAACTTTTCCACTTAAGTAATTGTGAATTGAGCATATTGACAGACAACATTTTATTTTTTATCTTAAATGCAAATTTTTAAAAAAATAATTACTGCTCTAAATGTATTGCTCTGTCGGCTAAAGATCTGTTTTGGTCTCTATACTTTAATTAAATAAATCAATTCAAGCTAAAATGTGAGAGGCTATACTAAGCCTGATCTCTTTGTATCAGAGATTTTCTTCCTCAGAAAGATGTCACTTGGGGTAAACCCCCCCCTGCAACCCTGGTTTGCATTTGTATAGCTCACAGCATGTTCATTTACATGTTAAAGCCTCCCCTAGAATTCCATGGGGGGGAGGCATGGGGGGAACACTGCCTAAGAGAGTCCACGTCAATTTCTGACAATTTACGGGAGTTTTCGACGAAGCCTGCAAATTGCCGTAAACTGCCGCTAACCTGAAGTTCCACGACAATCTACAGTGCCGTATATTGACGAAAATCCCACTTTTCATGCAGTGAAGTAAATTAATTAAGTTTGCCCAACTTAATTTATTTATTTATATAAACTTAATAATTTCTACTACTGTAAAACCAGCAGATTCTGCCTGTAGATGATTACTTACACATCTCTATGCCGAATGTTGTGCATTTTATCTTATTTTATTATGAATATTTATCAATAATTATAATAGGGGATTATGATTAATAATTTATTAATAATTTGCACAGTTCGTGGTACCATGGTATTGCAGCAAAAAGCATGAGCTCAGTTCCTGGCCTGAGGATTTTCTGCATTGAGTTTGCATGTTCTCCCATGCCTGTGGGGGTTCTCTGCTGGTACTCCAGCTTCCTCCTGTTATCCAAAGACATGACTGTTAGATTAATTGTTGACTCCAAATTTTTATTACCGGTAGGTGTAATTCAATTGCTTTTTACGAGTTGAAGCAATTCATTTAAGTTGGATTCGCATTTTAGTTTTAGAGCACTAAAAGTTAGGGTGAAAAAATTTTTATTTACTTAAAATTTCACCAAAAAAAAATGGATTTAAAAAAGATTACCACTATTAGATGTCATGGTCTTGGTTCTGTTGTGCTTTACTTTGCTCCTTGTTTTCTGGTTTTATTGGTTTAATTCCAGTTTTGTTGTAATTTCTAGATTTATGTTATTTCTCATGTTTTTTCTGTTGCCCTCTTGTGTGTGTGTGTTCCTTTCCCCTTGGCTCCTTCGTTGTCTCCTCTCACACCTGCTCCTTGTCAGCTCGTTAGCCCTCCCTTTGTCTCAGTCAGCTATATATTCTCTCCCTCTGCTCTCACTCTTTGTTGGTTCCTCTGTTGTTGCTGGTCCTGACGTCGCCGTTGTCCTCTCACCTCGTCTCTCCCTGGCTCGTTGTGCACTTTTTCCCTTGATGTCTCCATGGTTCTGGTCTGTTACATTTTTAGTTGGATTTTTGGATTGCTGCTTTGTTAACTATTTTCATCATTAAAACTACAAGTATTCACCTTAGCCTCTCTGCCTCTGCATTTGGGTCATAAAAACCTCCAAATAAATCGTGACATTAGATACATACACAGAATTCACAAAATATATAAAGCAATGGAAACTAAAAATATACAATGAAAAGTGGAAAAAAGAATGAATTGAACATAATTTAAAAATCCCTCTAGAATTCACTCTCTCCTTTATTGGTGATACTGATACCTTGTTGACAAATGCATACCTCCATAGATCGCTTGTTCTGTTTTTATCACTCTGTATTGTTGATCATTTTTGTTGTAAAGTGTTTTGGGTGTTTTGAAAGGTGTTTTTAATGAAATGTACTGTCATTATTATTGTTATCATTATTGTTAATTATTATTATTATTTATCATGCTGTGAATTTTAAACAGATTTCTGTAGTGAAAACAAATCAATCTCTAATTTAAAAGGGAAAAACTACTGGCCAAATTGAAAATCATCAAATTTGTTCCGACCCAGAGGCGGATCTACAGGATGGGGGGGCAATGCCCATGCTGGCCTCTCTACTTTAATGTCCTTAAAATACCAGGAATTACTGATCATGTTTTTGTCCGAAAGCCTCCCATAGCCTTCAAATAAAACATTCATTTACAGAAAAGATCAAATTGTTGATATATATCTTGTTAAAAAGAACTGCTGTGAGGTCAGATTTCTACCCAAAGATCGCACACAATAGATACTGACATGTTTTATTTAAAACACAGAAAGTACTTGCTAATGTGGAAATATTTCTTTAGAGTGTCCTTTGATTGTACTTTTTAAGCTTTTGAATTTTTTTTTTATTAAAATATTTTATTCTTTTCTAATAATTTATCACTTTTGGAGCCTAGTCACACATTCAGCCTGAAAATCTATAGCAAACCTTGCCTGCATCTCCTTACTGCCATGTCTTCTGGATCTTATTTTATCATGATAAAAAGCTATTTTTTGTCAAGTTATATAAAGTGGCTATACATCTTTAACAACTCTGTGTTCTACTCGTTATTTTGAATCACATTATGTAATAAAGTATTTTTTAGTTTATTTTAGTGGCATGTTACATGAAGATTGTAGATTGTATTTTTATGATGAAAAGATTCAACTGCGACTACGTTTTAATCTGGTTTTAATGTGAACAAAATATCTGGTTAATCTTAAACGACCCGTTAGGACATTTTTCTTCCTGAAAATGTTTTAGACTGTTTTAGAGCTAAAATTCCTCCAAAATGCTTGTGATAAATTGTCAAATTGTTTGACGTAATCTAGAAACTTTTCTATTCTATAGAACTATATAACTCTTATTTATATTCCGGGAAGCCAAGTTCATTGTTTTATTTATAATCCATTAATGCAAGTCTTTCCTGGTGATGGGAAAGCAGCTCATTCACTATAATTGTTTCAGTTGCATCATCATCAGAGGTCCAATCATGCCTCTTTTCACTACAGAGTTCCTCTGCTGAGGGATAAACATTTACCACACATTTTGCTTCTCTGTACTACTGACCTGAATACAACTCGTCACCATTTCCTTGTTTTAACAAAGCACCAGCTCCCAGCTCTTTTTTCCTTTCTGCACAAAGGCTGAGTAAGTAGCAGTCTTATTGATCACTGCTAATAGCTTCTATCGTCTCTGCAAGGAGGGACAGAGACTCTGAGCACAGAAGGAGAATAGTCACTGAAACTGTTAGTATGATTACATTTTGCTTCTACTATCAATGACAGCTCAGTTTAGCATATAGAGTTTTGAGGTTTGTGTCTAAGTTAAACATGCATGTTCTTATAGTTTTTTTTAGGATTGTTGAAGGTTGATTTCTTTCAGTGTACGTTTTAGGACAAATGGAGTTTGGAAGCATAATGATTTACTTTCTAATAGTTTCACTGTCTTTAAACCACCAGGATTTAAGGATCCACTATTTCTTACAGAAGTATACACACCTCTTTTTTCCGCTTTTTGTTACCTCACAGTCTGGGATATTATGCAACCGACCAACAGCACACCACACTGCATAGAATCACTTTTCTCAGTGATTGCAAAGTTTTCAGGGGAATCTAACTACCAACTTTGCTTTTTTAGAGATCTAGGAATAATCTTCCATTCTTCTTTGGAATCTACTGTAGCTCAAGCTCAGTCAAACTCAGAAAATTATATTTTAGGCATTGAAACAAATTCTTAATTGGATTGAGCCTGGGCTTTGACTAGGCCATTCTAATGTATAAATATGCTTTGATCTAAATCAATACATTGTGTCTTTGGATGTATCTTAAAGGGCCAAAATCAGCCCAAAATAGTTTTGCCTGTGATTGATAAATGA
This sequence comes from Cyprinodon tularosa, assembly GCF_016077235.1. Classification (NCBI taxonomy): domain Eukaryota; kingdom Metazoa; phylum Chordata; class Actinopteri; order Cyprinodontiformes; family Cyprinodontidae; genus Cyprinodon; species Cyprinodon tularosa. The sequence goes on from NW_024039401.1 coordinate 123,948, forward strand.
CTGACTAAATTCTGCTCTGTTAGCAGCAATCTCCAATCCCTCCATCCTGGAAAATGAGTTGCCCTGATTGTTTAATGTAGGAGAGTGAATCCTTGCCTCCTCCAGGAAGCGCCTACCTTGGTCTTACTGTGCCTCGCTACTACACTACACCCTTACTTTCTCCAGTTGAGATGTCATCTGTTCTTTTTCTGTTAAGCTCTCAACACCAAACGTGTTTTTAATATCAGCGCGTCTTAATGTTGCATCAGACACACTGATGCAACATTAAGCCGCATTAAGACACTCAAAATACAAATTAAGTTTCCTGGAAGCCAGAAATAGGAAGTGAAAGAGGAAGTTAATCTAGACAGAGCCGCTAAACTATTAGCAGAGGTCAAACTAAAAACAAACCTTTAAAGTCTTAGTCAGTCTACAGCAATATTTCATCATTAGATTTGCTGCATTATGCATTTTTACTAGTGGAAATAATTCAGATTAGTAAGCAAGATTGTGAAGAGAAACCAGCAGATTCTGCCTGTAGATGATTACTTACATAGGTCTATGCCGAATGTTATGCATTTTACATTATTTGATTAATATTTATTAATAATTATGAGGAATTATGATTAAAAAAATATGATTCAAAACAAAAACTAATTAGGAACAAATGGATAATTTAGATAACTGTGGTTGAAAGCAGGCTGCATTATTGCACAGTTTGTGGCACTTTTTGTATTGCAGCAAGAAGGCATGAGCTCAATTCCTGGCCTGAGGATATTCTGCATTGAGTTTGCATGTTCTCCCATGCCTGTGGGGGTTCTCTGTGGGTACTCCAGCTTCCTCCGCTTTTCCAGAGACATGACTGTTAGATTAATTGTTGACTCCAAATTTTTATTAGGTATAATTCAATTGCTTTTTACGAGTTGAAGCAATTCATTTAAGTTTAATTTTTCCTTAGGTGTGAACATGTGTTGCCATGTGACAGACTGGATATCTATCCACAGTGTACCCTGCCTTTCGCTCATAGACTGCTGAAGATGAATCTGGCGGATAGTTTGGAAAAGATGGACGGATTTTGATTGAGGGCTACCACCCTTTAATATTTATATTGAGTAATTTAGATTATCAATCAACCATTAATTAATTCAAATCAATCAAAACAATGTGGGGGTTTGGGATTTAATAAACACAATAATTCCATGTTATACGCAATTATTCTGTTTAATATTACTTAACTAGAAAACAAAAACCTACAGGAAGAACAAACAAAAGGGTTTTAGCAGATTCAGTACAGAATAATTATTAAACTCACATCATATATAAAATAAACAGCAGAGAGGTAAATTCGAAATGTGGAGAAAATTAAGGTGGGACTCAAGGTTCTGGCTTTACAAATGCTTCACTCATCAACAATATGGTAGCTGCCATTCAAAATGGCCCTTCCCAGTCAAACGCCAACTGAATGGCAGCCATCTTCCCTGCAGTTCCCAGCAAAATCCTCTCCAATTTCCAGCCACTGGCCTTCTCCTGCATATTCTTTTACTCTGACTCCACCCTTTCACTGAATTACAGGGCCTGGCAGGAGATAACACTTCTCTTTAGATCTTAATGTCCACAAATCATGACAGAAAAAAATATTTAGTACAAAGATTGATGTTTAAAAAGGAATTATAGGGGACCAGCCAAGAACGAGCCAAGGACCCCACAAGGAAAGTGGTGAAATGTTGAATGGCTACTACTGTAGGCTGTGGACACGTGTGAATACAGTAGAGGTAGAGTGTGGTGGGCAAACAGCTAAAAGCTGAGCTAGCTGTGTGATCACCAAGGAACGAACATGTGGTCCACAAGATTAAAAAGAGAGAAAGAAAAAGTTGAGAGACAGAGAAGGACGGAACATTGAATAGTAATCAAACTTAGCTGAGAAATTTACAGAAAGCATTCAAAGAGTCCAAGAGCAGTGTATGCTTAGCGATTAAATTTCTGACCACACAATAAAAAGCAAAGAAATTAAAACAATTCCTAATGGAGGAACTAACCGCCTGCCCAGTCACAGTTTAAAGTATTAAAAAAAGAGAAAAAAACTGCCTTTCCCTACATTTATGACCTTATTGAACAAATTAAATATATTAAGGGCTTCTTTCTTAAAGTGGTGAGAAGATGTTGAATTGCTGTGTTTTTGTTTTTGACCTTATCCATAATGTCAGTGGATACAGCTGGAAACATTTCCCAGGCTGATAGGAAACCCCTTTCTGTTTGGTTTCCAGAATGGCATATATAAAGTAACTTCTTTATCCTGATGCTGTGGGGAGCATTTTGGTAACTTTTTTATGATATTTCAATGCTTAAAACTTAAGGGTATAGTGGAGGATTTTCGCAAATTTTTGAAAAGACCCACACTCTCCACAAAAAAAAAAAATGCACATGCACAACCCTGTACAGTCTCCTGAGAGGGAGCACCAATTAAATGCTTGCAAAAAGCATGTATGAGCCCATTTATCCTTCTGCATGCTCTGTTTAAAAGTTATTGTTTGCACTGCACATACAAGCCAACTTTCCAAAAGAAGATTAGCCGTTTTTTTACTATTTCAGATTCACCACCGTATTATGCCAAGAAACACCTGCATGCTGGGAATTACCTCCCCCCAACACACTAATGATAAAATGCATTGAAATATGAAAGAAAATACAACTCATAAACACATTCTTAATATTTTCATATTTCTTATGTAGGGATGCCCTAAAACTGAGAGTTTTGGTGGACAGATAAATGCAGAGAAATTTCTGCTTGCCAAGACTTACCTCCCCTGTCTCGGGAGCATAAAACTCTCACCCATTGCTGAAAAATGGATTGAAATCTGAATAAAAAAGGGAACTTTCAAACATATTCTTAATATTTTGTCAGAAATTATATTAAATGGTATTGATAGCAAAAGTGGGAAATGCTATCCATGTCATGAAGGTGGACAGAAAAACCCAGTATTCAAGGCGAGACAGACAGTGGGATAATTTAAAACACTTACTTTTTTGGCTAGGGCGGGGCACCGCCCATCACTGGATACTCTGGTGGAGGAAAAACACTGATAAGTGACCATGGTAATCTGACGATTAATGATGATTATCCATGTGAGTCACTTACCTGGTTTTACAGTTCATTCCATCTTTATTTAACGCGGTAGAATCCAGCCAGAGGCCTGCCAACTAGATGCGGCGGGGGCCACCCAGATTCTCCCCGATGCTACAGTCCCAGAGGTCAAGCATGAGTCCGAGCCAGGTCAGGGAAACAGATCAGAACAGGAAGGTTCAAAGTTGCAAGAGTCCGTAACCCACTCAGGGAATCCGATCAGAACAGGAACAGGCGAGTAAAGGGTTCCAGGAGTCCACAGACAGTTCAGGCAGAACGTTCAGATGGGAACTGGCAGACTCAGTAGTTGAGAGGCAGAACAGAACAGGATATCGGGAACAGTACGAAACACTAAAACCGCTCTCTCCACTAAGCCAAGACAGGCCACGCTCAGTGGATAAGAGTCAGAACATGATCAGAAACACTACGAAAATGCTAAAACCGTCTCTCACCACTGGCCACCGAGAACAAGAACATGAAATATGGCATCAGCAATAATCTAAACCTCAATGATCTGGCCCAGATAGCAGGTATTGAGCCTTATATAAAGAAGGAGAAGCAGGTGCGTACCTGGAAGAGATAGGCAGGTGGATGAAATGAGCAATCAGACCAACTTCCAGAGCCATGATCATGACAATCCACTGAGCAGAGAATAAATTAGTCTGACACTGACTGTAGCACATAGACTTAAACTTGTAAAAATCATTGTCATTCAACTTTATATGTCCATCAAAACTGAATTTTAGGGCATCAATGTATAAGAAATATGAAAACACTAAGAATGTTTAAAAGTTCCCTTTTCGTTTGTATTTCTATGCTTTTTTTTTTTAAAGGTGTGCGAGAGGGGAGGTAATTCTCACCAGCCAGGTATTTCTCGGCATAGGCCTAAGTGAAAATGGGGGCGAGCACGTAGGACATGATTGACATGATATAATATATGTATAATGTTTTACTAATGTATTGACACAAATATGCTTTTTACACTTTTAATAACATTTAGCCTACAATAAATGTGTCTACTTTAGTGTACCTTTATTTAAAGCAATGTCAATAGAAAATATACTAAAAGACATTTATATGGGGAGAACAAGTATTTGATATAATGTTGATTTTACTGGTTTTTGTCAAGGCTCAGAAAATAGGACCCAGAATTCAGGCAGGCGGAACGGAAGTGCTTTAAAACAAAACACTTTATTACTGTCAGGATTTGGTTATTGAGTGTAGACCCAAAAGCAGAGGCAGAGAGGCAGAAGTGAATCTGTTGTGGTTTTAACTATGACTTAACAGAAATCTGAGGCTGGTTATCCAAAAATCCAAAGGAAAACAAGTCCAAACAAACAAGAAACCAGAAGTCCAAAAATCCTAAAAATCAAAAACATGAAAACAAGTCTAACGTACCAGAAACCATGGGGACATCAGGGGAATCACAAACATAACGAGGTAGGCACAGAGAGAAGGAGTTGGAGCATGCGGACGGTGGGTCCGTAGGGTTCAAGGGGATAAGCATTTCACACGTCAAAAGCTATTTATAATTTGAATTCATGGTTTGCAAATACAGAAATCAGACATTTTCTGTAGTTCCTGTAGAGGTTTACAAACACTGCAGACCTCTCCTCCATATGGACCTTCTACTGATCCTTCATGATATGAACTTTCAGCTCTCTTGAAAGACTTTCAACTGGTTACAGGACTACAGACCGGCTAGGTGACTCCAGGACCTTAAGATGGTTCTTACAAAGCCACACCTTCATGCCTGAGGTGTGTGCTTCAGGAAGACCCAGCCTGTACCCGTTTTCAATGCCCTTACTGAGGGAATCTTCTGATTGGAGATCTTAGCCAACAATCTTAGCCATAGGAGTTCCACGACTGGGATGGTGTTGTTTGGGGTTGTACTAATTTGTCTTTCTCCTCCAAACACGACGAGAGGAGTTTAGACCAAAAAATCCCTTTTTTTGTCTCAGAGCACATGACATTCTTCCTCTGGATCATCCAGATGGTCACTGGTAAACTTCAGATGTGCCTGGGAACCTTGTGTGTGCTGCAGGATTTGTTTTTGCTATGGTGGCATATTCTGTTCCTAATATTTTTTAGGCCATTGCATAGGGCCTGCTGTGTAGTTCTAAGCTGATCCCTCACCTTCCTAATGATCACTGATGCCTCAAGAGGTGAGATTTGCATGGAACCCCAGACCAAGAGATTGAACACCATCTTGAACTTCTTCCATTTTTTATAAATGTGTCAACAGTTTTTGCCCTTTCCCCATACTGCCTGACTATTTCCCTAAAGCCCATCCCACCCTTGTGCAAGTCTGTTTTTATGTTTAATCCCAGATGTGCTTACAGAGCTCTTTTGTCTTGGCCCTTGTGCAGTTACAATTAGTTTCATTTAGCATATGGAAAGGTGTCTTTTTATACAGATAACGAGTTCAAACAGGTGCAGTTACTACGGTTAATGAGAGGAGAGCAGGAGGGCTTCTCAAAGAACAACTAGCAGGTCTGTGAGGGTCTGAAGTTTGTGATAAAATGCAAATCAGTTAATTAAAAATCGGAAAATATGATTTTCTGTGTTATTGTTTTAGATTATGTCACTCACAGTTGAAGAAAACTGTTGATTGAAAAATACTTTCACAGGCTTTCCAAGTGGGAAAACCTGGAAAATAGACGAGGTAGCAAATACTTGCTCTTACCCACTGTAGATAAAAAGTATTACCTAAAAGTGTTTATCATAAAACATTTAGTAAAATACATCAGTTTGTTTAATAAAAAACTGCCTTTGATGATAACGGATGCTAACCACATGGGATGGAAATATAGTCTCTAATCTGTTTAAGTATATTTTCAAATGTTAGGTTCAGATTAGTTTTTGCATTTACAATAAAATTTAATAATGCAAAACTTTAATAAGCCTACAGCTATACACAAAACAGAAATCAGACTGAGAAAATGTGAAAAGATGTAAATATAGTGTGAGCTTAAGGCTTTAAGATTACAGTGCTGGGTCCAAACTAGACAGTTTACTTTAGTTAATCCAAAGGCCGACATAAACTAAAGAGGAATGCATTTAGTGGGCATATGGAGTGAATGTTATTCCTTTATTGTTGGAAGCAAGGAACATGTTCTGTAAATGGAATTTTAAAAACAATGCAACCCATAAAAAAGTTATGGGGAGTAACTTTGTTGTTTTCTCAGATTTAATCTTTTTTATGTATTTTTTGAATGAATTTTACTTTTGCATATTATATTTTATATTTTTTAATATATTTTCACATTTTCCTTTTTCTTATTTCAGTTTTTCAAATTCCATTTTCTAGATCACATTCTCTTTACTTCTGGTGGCAGCTTCTCCTCTGCAATGAGGAGCGAAGACACGTTTTCGTTGCATTGGTTGAAGCAAAGCATTTGTAAGGGGTTAAAGAGAAAAGAATGTGATCTATAAAACACAATTTGGAAAAAATAAAAGTGCCAAAATGCAACTTAAAAAAGAGAAATAAAAAAAAAATTAAGAAAAATTTTATAAAATAAAGTTTCATAAAATAACATTAAAAAAATCTTATTTGAAAAAAATATATATAAGATAAGAGCAAAGTTACTCACGAAACCTTTTTTTGATCACAAAATGTGTTCTTTGCTCACAACAGTAATGGAACAAAATTCCCTTCATATCGGCACTAACATACAGTAAATGTATATGTGTCAGAAAGTTGGGTGTATTTGGAAAACAGTCTATATATGGGCATTGAGAGTTTGTAAATTCAAAACTTGAATGATTTGGACCTTTAGCTTTTAAACTGTAGGGCAATATATACCTACATCGCAGCAAACCGCTATATAAGGCTATTATGCAGCTGCTTAGGGCCTAAAGGTGAGCAGGGGTACCAAAATGCCAAAGTATTACATTCATTCTGGAGAAGCATTTGGAGAATGCAGACCTCAGCTAAACAGCATATTTTGCCCCATATTGGGACTTGCAAATATAGCTAAAACCCACACATAATCTGGATCATAACCAAATTGTTCTTTGGCCGGAAGCACCACCTCTGGTAAAAAAAAGGGCATAACAATCTTTTCATAAATTTTCAAGTAAATCCTGCTAACAAACTAACATGACCTAAAGCATGACCTCCTTGGCAGAGGTATAAAATGCTGGTAACCAGACAGCAGAAAAGTATTTGTAAATACAGATAGAGACCAATTGTGTGCTACTTTTTTTTGTCAAATCTGCCAGCCTGTCAGCCTTCCTCTTTATTTATAAAAGACATACAATTAGAACAATATATATATATATATATATATATATATATATATATATATATTTGTTCTTATTATGTAGAACATACATGTTCTTTATATGTGTGTGTGTGTATATATATATATATGTATATATATATATATATATATTATATATATATATTTGTTCTTATTATGTAGAACATACATGTTCTTTATATGTGTGTGTGTATATATATATATATATATATATATATATATATATATATATATATATATATATATATATATATATATATATATATACACTCACCGGCCACTTTATTAGGTACCCCATGGTTGGACCCCCTTTTGCCTTAAGAACTGCCTCAATTCTTCGTGGCATAGATTCAACAAGGTGCTGGAAGCATTCCTCAGGGAGTTTGGTCTCTATTGACATGATGGCATCACACAGTTGCCGCAGATTTGTCGGCTGCACATCCATGATGCGAATCTCCTGTTCCACCACATCCCAAAGATGCTCTATTGGATTGAGATCTGGTGACAGTGGAGGCCATTTGAATACAGTGAACTCATTGTCATGTTCAAGAAAAAAGTCTGAGATGATTCCAGCTTTATGACATGGCGCATTATCCTGCTGAAAGTAGCCATCAGAAGTTGGGTACATTGTGGTCATAAAGGGATGGACATGGTCAGCAACAATACTCAGGTAGGCTGTGGCGTTGCAACGATGCTTAATTGGTACCAAGGGGCCCAAAGAGTGCCAAGAAAATATTCCCCACACCATGACACCACCACCACCAGCCTGAACCGTTGATACAAGGCAGGATGGATCCATGCTTTCATGTAGATGCCAAATTCTGACCCTACCGTCCGAATGTCGCATATATATATATATATATATATATATATATATATATATACAGTGCTGCTTGAAAGTTTGTGAACTAGTTGAGTAGTTTAGATTTTTTATTTTTTTTATTTTTTTTTTTTTTACCATGATTTTCTTATTTTTTCATCACCAGTTTTTGTATATGAAATGTCAGGTTTATGTTCATCAATTCCATTCATTTGTTTTGAGGAAAATGTGGGAGTTGAGAGCAAACTAAATGAAAAACGGAATCAGAGCATCTGCAAAAGTAAATGAACCACAGCTGCAGTGGTAAAGACAATCAGGTAAATGACTCAGGTGAAGCACATGTTAGTGCTTGAGTAATCAATTAAGCAGACCAATCAAATGAGATGTCCTTGGGAAAAGTTTGGAGGTGCACTGGTTAAAAGGGAGACGAAACCAAACAAACCACTGTTGTGTCAAGGCATAAAGACCAGATCAACAATGCCGAGAGGAAGGGAGACATCTGAGGATGTCAGGAAGAAGGTGGTGACAGCCCATCAGACTGGGGAAAGCTATAAGACCATCTCCAAAAGATTCCAGCTTCATCCATCCACTGTAAGACAAATCATTTACAAATGGAGGGCACTAGGCATCACTACAACTCTGCCCAGATGTGGACGGCCGTCAAAACTTTCACAAAGAAGCACCAGAAAAATAATGATGCAGGTAAAGGCCAACCCACGCATCACCTCCAGAGAATTGCAGACCTCTCTGTCAGCGTCTGGGATAAATGTACATGCGTCTACAATCAGGCGAAATATCAATAGACATGGCATTCATGGGAGAGTTGCTAGAAGGAAGCCTCTGCTCTCAAGAAAGAACAAAGCTGCATGTTTAAAGTTTGCCAGAGAACACTTGGACAAACCAGAGGCTTTCTGGAAGTCCATTATCTGGACGGATGAGTCCAAAATTGAATTATTTGGCCACAATCACAGGCGCCATGTTTGGAGAAAAGTAAACACTGAATTTAAAGAGAAGAACCTCCTCCCAACAGTGAAGCACGGTGGTGGAAATGTGAAAGTCTGGGCCTGCTTTTCTGCCTCTGGACCTGGACGACTCCATATTATCCAGGGAACCGTCAATTCCCAGGGCTATCAACAAATTCTTGATCAGAATCTCTTGCCATCAGTCAGGGAGTTGAAGCTGGGACGGAAATGGATTATGCAACAAGACAATGACCCAAAGCATTCCAGCAAAAGTACCAAAGAATGGCTTAAGAGAAAGAAGATTTACACTCTGGATTGGCCCAGTCAAAGTCCAGACCTCAATCCCATAGAAATGCTGTGGCAAGATCTGAAACGGGCAGTACATGCCAGATGTCCCTCCAACATCTCTCAACTGGCAGAGTTCTGCAAGGAGGAGTGGACAAAAATCCCCAAAAGCAGATGTGAGACACTTGTTTGTGGTTACAGAAGACGTTTAGTTGAAGTAATGGCTGCAAAAGGCGGTGCCACAAGGTACTAACTGAAAGAGTTCACATACTTTTGCACTTGGCATATTTTCTGTCTTTGACAGATAAAATACTTTTGTTGAATAAATAATAAAAAGATGCATCTTTTTTGTCTTTGTGTTCCTTATCTGGAAGGTCCGCATTACAATTTGAGCTTTGGATGTTCATTTTACATGATTATTATAATTTTTCTTTAGAAAACAATGGCCATGTTTGGATGGTTCACAAACTTTCAAGCAGCACTGTATATATATATATATATATGCAATAATGTAAAAAAAACTTGCTTATACAATAAGTTTTTTTAATTATTATTTTTTTAAAGCACTTTTAAAAAACTAGAATAAAAATATCCTGGTTTAAATTCCGGCCAATAATTATTCAAAAATTGTAAAAAAAAATTACAAAACTACAGAACAGTAAACAGTACTTCAAAAAACTCCATAAAATTAAGTTTTTTCTCAAACATAGGACAAAAATAAAGATGTACTGTTAAAATAAAGTGCACATTCCGTTATGAAATTCAGACTTAATTCAAATAAAATGAAGTTACTCACAAAATAATAAATAAATCAAACAAATTTACAATAACTGGGCTTTGCAGTCATCTCAACAACACAACATTTTACATGTAGAACATTTTCAAAATGCTTTAATATTCCTTTGGTCTGAACAGGAATTGCAGCAGCAGTGCATTCCACATGACTTAATTTATTTCTTTGTCTTGTTGGCACTAAGCCAGTGAGATGCTTGTTTCTTCTGGACAACATAGACATAGGACTCAGGTTTTGTCAAGACAGCCTTCTGGGATAACTTTAAAATGAAACTTATCATTCAGGATACCTTGTCTGCTGGCCATTTTTGCTCATTCAAAGCACGGGTCTGTTATGCTGCGGACTCTCCCAAAACTTAGCGTTCCTGAAGCTACGGAAAGCGCCGAGGGTTAAAACAAACTGTACAGCACACGGTGCATTTGTTTTGATGCGCGATTAACGTGCGTTAAAAAAAATGTCGGCGTTATAGTTCAAAGCAGTTAACGCGTTAATAACACCTTAAAACTGACAGCCCTAATATATATATATATATATATATATATATATATATATATATATATATATATATATATATATATATATATATATATATATATATATATATATATATATGCGACATTCGGATGGTAGGGTCAGAATTTGGCTTAAGGCCATACCGTCATATGTTGTGTGGAGAAGATTTCGATTCTTGTTCATAGTTGTTCTTCTTCTTCTGTTTTGTGTTGGTTGGCAAGCAACTTCCGGAGGGGCATTACCGCCAACTACTGGAATAGAGTGTGAATCACGATGTGCAGCCAGACGGAGATGACGCTTTCTGCTCATGCGCTCTTGTTATCAGAGAACCGAGCCATCAATTTGCTTTCCATTTACACACGATAAGTTATGTCAGTCACTGAGCTCTAACCAGTCTCGGCACAGTTTTTCAAGGGTATTGTTAATGGGGTATATGTCTCTCTGCTGGTCTGGGAGCACCTCAGGCTTCCCCCAGCAGGGCTGGAGGAGGTGTCTGCAGAGATGGAAGTATGGGAGTCTCTGCTGAGTCTGCTACCCCCGCGACCCGGTCCACGATAAAGCGGAAGACAAAGAGTATGAATACTATCTAATCAACAGGCTTTTATATTTTGCTGTTTTGTTTTTGTCTTAAAGATGATATTCATAAGGGTTCTGCTTTATCAACTGAACTTTATTCTTTTAATTTTTAACTAGTTATGTATAAAAGGATTTTATTTTTAATAATAAAGAAAGTAATGGTAACGGCACAAGAAAAGCCGCTGGGTTTGATAAGGTATACTTTTGGTCCCTCAGTGTGTGAATATAATGAATGAGTAAATATTGCTGCTACTACCTGCTGCTCTGTTCAATACGATGTTGAACCTTTTCTCTGTTAAGATTTGGCAGCTCTGTCTTGGCCATGCTATTTACAAGACATTAGCAGAAAAACAGCTTTCCTTCTAAAGATCCAATATATTTTTGGTTTTAAAACTGTTTTCTGATCCAGCCAGTCACAGATGGCAAACCTGTAGCTGTCTAATTCCTCATTAACCGACTCCAAGTTTGGTAACAAAACTGATTCAACGGGGGTCTGTCCTCAGCAGTTTCTCCTCCTAGATGTTAAATGGAATGAGAGGACACATTGCCTTGTGTACAGAGTTATAGAAGGCAGTATTCTTCCAAAAGTAAACTACTTAGAACTTATTCTGAAGACAAGGGGGTTAATTTAATAAAAGGATATTAAAGGTTAGTATTATCCATTTCCTTTTCAGTTGCAGGTAGAGGCTTCACTCTTTAATGTCTCTATATAAGGCTCTTTAAACCCTTCCTTTGTACCTGAAGGAACATTCATTACATTCCGTGTCTAAGACCTGCCATGAAACGAGATAACACTGTGTTCTGTGAGAGGCAATGTGCAGCTCTAACCTGATTTGATTAAACAAAAGAAAGCAGTCGATGCTGAGGTAACAGTGACGTTGGCTGTGGGAGCCTTGACGGTGTGTTGTGTATTCAAAGTCAGATCCCAAGGCCACATCAAGCGTTGTTGGATAGATATTATGTGAGAAGAAGAACAGGGGATACAGATTTATATCCTTTATCATGTTACGTCTGAGGATTCCAGTTCCTACTGATTCTGGTTTAGATATTCTTTCTCATTTGAAGTTATTTTTTATGTTCTGGAGAAGAAGCCAGTGCCAATTCTTCAAGTTTCATGTCTGATCTTTCTTTTCGATCCTAACAATGTTAAGATATAATAACAAAAAGAGAAAAAAAACACAATTTTACTAATAGACACTAATTAAACTAAGTAAATCTAAATGGCTTTTTTTTTATTTTGCAAAAGTGGAGCCTCGTCTCTTCTTCTTCTAGACTCTCCTCTCTGAAAAAAAATCCAAAAACAATTCATGGGACCAACATAGTACATCTCACCAGTGATGGATGCTGCTTTATTGAACTGTATCTGTTATTACATCTGGATTTCTCAGCATGTACCCTTCCAGAGTACAAGTTCAGTTTCTGTCTGTTTTTCATTAAACACATTTTTCAGTCAATATTTTTGTTAATGTAAGCTGATAAGGTAATGAATTGGATCAGCATGAATTAATTTGTATTTGTAAAAAAAGATTTAAAAATGTAAGTTAATGAGGCCAGGGCTCTAGAGACTTCCTCATAGGTTCAGAGGTAGATCTGATTATTCCTCATGTTGCTAACAGAGTACTTAGCTCTAAATCTGCAAGTAATGGTTCAGTGAATTTTTGAAAGCACAATGGGAGACAAATACTTTAGTTTTCATTATCCTCTTGTGGAACCAACCATCAGTTTTAGCCCATGAGGCCATCACTCTGTCTACTTCTATGGCTAGGCATAAAACCTTACTTTTAGATAAAGCTTATAGTTTGAGTGGCTCAGGTTATCCTGAGCTTTGTCTATAGTCATGATGCTATAGACATATGCTGCTGGAAGACATAAGGATCGCTTTCTATTGTTTATTTCTTTTACTATCCAGTTCTGCATTATTTGCTAGTTCAAATCCTAACTTTATTTTCCTTCTGCATTTCCACAAAATCGTAGCTTCATCTGGCTTGGCTCTTCGCTTAGCTTTGATATCATCCTGGTGGAAAACATCAGCTGGGCTGCTGCCCCCCTCCAGGATTGTGCAAGAAAATAAAGTCATCCATGAAGAATTTCCTTATTGATGACTTTGGCCTTTTTTTCAGTATTAGTCCTGTTTCTCTCCTAGACGATATGGACTTAACTTTTACTGCGAATAATTATGTGTGCCTTCTTTCATCCTTTTTGACATAAAAACGGTTTGCCATCTGTGGAACTAGTGCTTATCTGCTCCTTTTGTCTGTCTGTTTCTGTCTCCTTGAATCCCCAATATGCCTCGGCAATAGGCCAACCCCTGGTGGTTTCTTCCTATTAAAAGGGAGTTGTTCCTCTCCACTGTTGCTGCATGCATGCTCGATGTGAAGGACTGCTGCAGCATCATCAACAAAATGCAAGCAACTCTCTACTGTTGCCACAAACACAATCAAGAGAAGCAAATCCTGTAAAGTCAGTGTCAGCTGTTTCCTCAGAAAATGATTAACTAGTGTTTTAGTCAAGACCTCACCGACCAAGACAAAGGAGTACCGAGACCGAGACAAGGCCAAGACATTTAGAGGCTGAGAAAAAGACCAGAACTAAGACCTTGTATGGTCACAGCCTCTACATGTCTTCGTTTTGTCTTGGTCTTGGGCTCTAAAGGCCTTGACCTTGTCTTAGTACTCCTTTGTCTCAGTTGGTGTGGTCTTGACTACAACACTACTTTAACCAATCTCTCAGTCTCTGTAGAGATCATTGATATGACATCATTGGTATTATATAAATAAACTGAATTGAAATAAATGTATGAAATCTTTACATTTTGTTGGTGGGTGCTGCCAGGGTTTCTTTTCCTGGTTTATATTTATGTGTTAAGTGCCACTGAGTGTCACAGGAACAATTAAGAGAGAGCAAAGTAAAAGTTCTGCAGTCATGAAAATGAACAAACTCATAACCCAGACATAATGGCACCAGTGTTATATGGCAAATTGGTGATTTTATTTTCTAGATTTCCTTAAAAGTATTCAATCCTACAGATTTGTCTTATGTTACTCTAGTTGACACTTTTCTGTAAATCTTAAATTCTGCGATGACTGCTATGGGAGAGCTGTCTCTCTGTCCTTTGCCTCTGCTCATTGAGATTCATTTGGATTCGATACAATGGATATCTGTTCTCTGTGTCAACAAAAAACACCCTATAGGGCTTGTCACATTTTTTCTAGGCTCTTCGGCTACAGTACAAGTCAGTCATTTAGCGAAATATACAAAGAGAGCTAGATTTCATTAAGCCCCGGGTGATCAGTGCCATTATGGCATGCAAAGAATTCAGTTTTGGTGTCTTGCGTTGTGAGCGTGCATACAGACCATGGTGGTTGATTGCATTACTTTTCGTTTTCTTTGAAACAATTGCACCTGCTTATTCCAGGTCTTTCTGAAGTTCTCCACAAGTAGTCTTTGGCTCCTGGACAACTCTTCTGACAATCATTTTAACAATTCTGTCAGAACAACAGAACTAACAATAAGTTTGTGGAGGTCTTGAGAAAGCTCTTTACTTTTACCCATCATGAGATGTTTCTTGTGTGATAGCAGAGAAACCTTTTTATAGGCCATCATTTGGAACTGAACATTCCATCCATCCATCCATCCATCCATCCATCCATCCATCCATCCATCCATCCATCCATCCATCCATCTTTCGTAATGCTTATTGCTACTGGAGTCACGACGGGTGCTGGTGTCTATCACCAGCTGTCAATCGGCGAGAGGTGGATACACCCTAGACAGGTTGCCAGGCTATATCAGGGCAACACAGAGACAAACAGGACAAACAACCATTCACCCACACATTCACACAGAGAAGTCAGTTAACCAACCAACAGTCATGTTTTTGGACTGCAGGAAAAGCCGTAGTACCTTGGGGGAACCTATGCATGCACAGGGAGAACATGCGAACTCTTTGCAGCAAGACCCCGGGCTGGGAATCAAACCCAGAACCTTCTTGCTGCAAGGCAGCAGTGCTACCCAGCGCTATCCACTTTGAACCAGCTCACATTGATTTGCGCTGACAAGGGGCAGGATTACTATCTAATTACTGAGAGATTTTGGCGGGTGTCTTGGATTTCCATGCTTTTCTGCACATCCCTTCCTTCACTTGTTCAGTACTTTTCCCTGTGCCGTTCCACATTAAAACACAGAACTCAATTTCTGGAAATCTATGGTTTGATTTCTCCCTTTGTGTGGATAGCATGGATTGTTACCGACATCTGGTGAAAATGTAATGCACAGAGGTGTCAATTAACGAAGTACAACTACTTTACACTTATTAGGTATCTGTTAAGGGTGCTCCAATTGATCGGTCACCGATCGTTATCGGCCGATAAAGGCTTTAAATAGTTTGATCGGCGGTCTCCATAAAGGCCGATCAGATGGGCCGATGAGACGCACTACTTGTTGGATTCACTCCTCCGATTCCTCTAGGGGCGCTGTAGTTGCTCTGCATTGGTATGCGACTGGAAGTGGGGAAGAAGAAGAAAACGGACGGTGGCCCGGTAGTGCATTTAGGTAATCTAGGCGCAGCTAAAATAAAATCTTGTTTGTTTAAGTAAATCATTTAAGTTTTATTTTTATTTTCAACCAAAAAAAAAAGGTATAAAGACAGATATTTCTCCGACGCACTCAGGCCCCAGATTCGCGGGCTGCTTTCTGATGTCCTTGTCCTGGAAGCGACTGGCACCGAGCCCCCAGAGAAAGTACCACGAGCTGGCTCCTTAAACGCTATGTATGCTGAGTTGTTGGATGAAGACGGGGAACATGGTGGCGGTGACATCAGCAGCTCAACATCATCGCAGATGAACCTCTACCTATCAGAGCCAGTCATCCCACGGAGCGGACAGCCGCTTGTTTTTTGGCGAGACAATAAAAGTCGTTTCCCCGCTCTCGCACAAGCAGCACGAGCCTACCTCTGGGCTCCATGCACAAGTGTAGATAGTGTGCGACTTTTTAGCACAGCAATGTTGGATTCAGAATTTTTCGAAATAGTTAAAAAGAGTGTCAGAATGTTTTTAAACTGCAGCATCTATACTTTTACTTATGTAACAAATGTGTGTACTTTTGACAACACTGGTACCTCTAGAAATACAATTACTGAGAAAAATCGGGGTGTGCTCAATACTTATTTTACCCACTGTTACTGTCAGTAAGAAAAGCATGCCTTTCTGTCTGGATTTGTAAAACCAAGTCAATAACATAAACAAATTTAAAATTTGCTTTTTGACATCAGATCTTCATGTTTGAGAATACAAGTTTAAAAGTTATCAGTACAAGTAAAAAATCTCAATAGAATACAAGCACAAATGACAAATTATCGAGTCCATAATCACAAATTATGACTCTCTTCAACCAAACATTATACTGCAAATGTGCACGTGTGTTGAAATCAGCAATTCAGCAATTTTCTTCCTTGTTTTAAAGGAAGTGGGTGATCAACCTTTAGGTGTGTTGGGAGCAGGAGAAAATCCCATCTTTCTCCAGCAGAGTCCGCCGTGGATCCTCTGAGGGAGCCTCCTGCACAGCTGCAGCTCATCTAGATCATCAGAGGATCCACTATATAAGCTGTCTTCAGACCTAGCCTCAACGCCGCAGTGTTGTTCCAGTTGGTCAGCGCTAAAGCCTAGATCTTTGTTGTATCTCCATGACTTCGAATCCAGGTTGGATTCTAACCACTGTCTCTGTGTTTCCAGGAAACCCTTGCCTCCTCTGTGAAAGCTCAGGAAGAGCTAACCTGCCAAGCCGACCCTCAGAGCCAAACCCTGAAGATTCTCAGAGAACCTCCAAGCAGCTCAGGACTAGAGCTGGGAAACCTAAGCCAAGGTCTGTTCAAGCTAGACGTGAGACGCTGAAGCAGCAAACGGACTCTGCTGATAAACTCTTCTCCAGAACCAACAGTGACTCTCCCAAGGAGAACCTCAAGAACCCTCAAGGTACAATCAGTGCACCTTTGGAAATCAAACCCAGTCAGCAATCAATAGCTGGGCTGTCTCTCACGCAGACTCCGGTGAAACCAGAATCCAGGCCCGAACCAGGAATCAGTACATTCTGTGTGTTGTGCAAAATAAACTGTTAAAACTTTTCATCCTTGTGTCCGTCAGTGGTGTTCTGCATAACTGGGTCTCCATTAGAGAAGCCATCATGACAGAACACTGCGGCCAAACTCAAGGCCCAGCAGATCACCTCACCCGTCGTTTGGAGGAGCAGGATGCTCAACTACAAGGACAAACCCAAACGCTCCGTGAGTTATACCATCTAGTTGGAACTCATAACCAAATGCTACAGAGTTGTGCTAATTTCCTGAACAGCGCTAATGCTGCATCTGTACAGCAACCATTTCCGGGTCCAGTCCCTCCTCCGAGGTCACAGCCTGTGACGTCATCAGAGTTCCGTCCTAGTCTTCCAGAGAAATTCTCCGGTAACATGAAAGATTGCAAAGGATTTTTATTTCAGTGCCGGTTGATCTTTCAGAATTCTCCTGGTAGTTTTTCCACAGATCACAAGAAGATAACGTTCATTCTTTCTCAGTTAACAGGAAGAGCCTTGGAATGGGCTCAGGCAAGATTTGCCACTGACGACAGTTTAAATTGCCATTTTTCTGACTTCATTGCTGAATTTACCCAGGTCTTCAACCAGGAGACTGACCAAACTATTGATTCCAGAGCTCTTTTCAACCTTAAACAGGGAAATTCTGCGGTGGCCGATTTCTCAATTAACTTCCGGGTTAAGGCGGCAGCTTCCGGATGGAACCAAAGCGCTTTGAAGGGAGCCTTCTTCATGGCATTAAACGAAAAGATCAAAGATGAACTCGCAACCCTCGACGAACCTGCCTCCCTCGAAGATTTAATCCGCCTCTCCATCAGACTAGATAATAGAATTCGAGCCAGAAACAGTTCTAAGAAGCAGAGTAATCTTTCTTCTGCCTCACATAACGTGACTGTTTGTTCTCCCTCTACAGAGCAGATGCCCACTCAGAGGTCTAAGCCCCAGTCTCTGCTATTGCCTGTTCAGGCCTCTCACTCGGGCGAAAGGGATTTCGAACCAATGCAGGTGGGACACACTAGGCTCACTCCTGAGGAGAGACAGAGGCGTTTCCTAAGTAAACTATGTATCTACTGTGGCGAGAGTGGACACTTCATCGCCTCCTGCCCGGCAAAATCAAAAGCCGGGGCCCGCCAGAGGATCTGAGGAGTCTGGCGGGCCAAACAAACACAATAAAATCTCCTAGATTGTTGCTGCCTGCCACGCTCTTCTGTGATAACCAAAGTCTCTCTTTCTCCGCTTTCATCGACTCAGGCTGTGAGCGTAACCTAATCGACTCTAACCTCGTCCAGCAACTCCAGATTAAAACCGTTCCTCTCTCTCAGCCTCTCTGTGTGTCCGCCATAGACGGAAAAAGACTCCACCGTGTTACCCACCAAACCCAGCCCCTCGAGCTACTTCTGTCAGGTAACCACCGAGAGACAATAACTTTCTTTGTTTTTCCCTCTGCATGTTCCCCGCTGGTCCTCGGGTTTGAGTGGTTGGAGAAGCATAACCCTCACATTAACTGGACTAAACGTCTCCTGGAATCATGGTCTACTACGTGCCACGAAACATGCCTTCGTTCTGCTGCCCCTATGGTGGGGCCTCCTAGAGTTGGGGGGGAGATGGACTCTCCTGACCTTTCTTCAGTTCCCTCTGAGTACCATGACTTAGCCCCTGTCTTCAGTAAGGTCAGTGCGACGTCCCTACCTCCACACAGACCATACGATTGCGCCATTGAACTTTTACCTGGTGCTCCTCTTCCTAGCAGCAGATTGTATAACATTTCCAAGCCCGAAAGAGAAACTATGGAAAAATACATCAACGAATCATTAGCTGCTGGAATAATTCGTCCTTCATCCTCTCCATTGGGCGCCGGTTTCTTCTTCGTGGGCAAGAAGGATGGTTCCCTGAGACCTTGTATTGATTATCGAGGTTTGAACCAGATCACAATTAAAAATAAATACCCACTGCCTCTTCTCGCCTCTGCTTTTGAACCAGTACAGGGTGCAACAGTGTTTTCCAAGCTGGACTTAAGAAACGCCTATCATCTCCTTAGGATTCGAGAGGGCGATGAATGGAAAACTGCCTTTAAGACACCCTTGGGCCAATTCGAATACCTGGTGATGCCTTTTGGTCTAACAAACGCTCCAGCTTGCTTCCAGGCCCTAGTAAATGATGTTCTCAGAGATTTCCTCAACGTCTTTGTTTTTGTGTACATTGACGACATTCTCATTTATTCCAAGGACCTCCATGAACACAAGAAACATGTTCGTCTTGTTTTACAGAGACTTCTGGAGAATAAACTGTTCGTGAAAGCCGAGAAATGCGAATTTCATCAACCTTCAGTCACTTTTTTGGGGTTTGTGCTCGAGGACGGCCAGGTAAAACCTTCAGAAGACAAGATCAAAGCAGTCTTGGACTGGCCAGTTCCTGAGAACCGAAAACAACTGCAGAGGTTTTTAGGGTTCGCTAACTTCTATCGTCGATTCATAAGGAACTACAGTCAAACCGCCCTTCCATTAACCTCACTGACTTCTATTAAACGAACTTTTCAGTGGACTCCCGAGGCTCAAGCAGCATTTGAGAAACTAAAATCCTTGTTTTCCAGAGCACCTGTCCTTATTCAACCTGATCCCGCAAAACAGTTTATCCTAGAGGTGGATGCTTCTGATTCCGGTGTTGGAGCTGTTCTCTCCCAGAGGCTCGACTCAGATCAAAGAATACACCCATGTGCTTTCTTTTCCCGTAGGCTCTCATCTGCTGAACAGAACTATGACGTGGGTGACCGAGAACTCCTGGCTATTAAGCTGGCATTGGAAGAATGGAGGCATTGGCTGGAGGGAGCTGAGCACCCGGTTCTTGTGTGGACAGACCACAAAAACCTGGCTTACATCCAGTCAACGAAACAGGCTAATCCTCGCCAATCCAGGTGGTCAATCTTCTTCTCACGTTTCAACCTAATCATTTCCTACAGACCAGGATCCAAGAACGTGAAGCCCGATTCTCTCTCTCGTCTCTACTCCGTCGATCATCCAGAGACACCTGAACCTGTCCTCCCGGCTTCATGTACCGTAGGAGTGGTCAACTGGGAGATAACGGTCCTAATCAACTCAGCCCTAGCCTCTGAACCAGATCCAGGTACCGGTCCAACTAACCGTACATATGTCCCATCTTCTGTCAGGTCCCGTCTTATCCAGTGGATGCATGCCGCCAAATTCTCCGCTCATCCTGGAGTGAGTAGAACAGTTGCTCTCATCTCCAGATGCTTCTGGTGGCCCACTCTCCACAGGGACGTAGAGGAGTATGTGTTGGCTTGCCCTACATGTGCCCGTAACAAAGCCTCACACCAACCTCCTTCAGGACTGCTTCAACCACTTCCTGTTCCCTCGCGTCCATGGTCCCATATCGCCATTGATTTCGTCACCGGTCTCCCTGTCTCTCGAGGTATGTCCACCATACTAACCATTGTTGATCGTTTCTCGAAATCCTGCCATCTAGTTCCCCTCAGAAAACTTCCCACGGCCTTCCAGACAGCTCAGCTGCTTATTAAACATGTTTTCCGGCTTCATGGCATCCCCCAGGATATCCTCTCGGACAGAGGTCCCCAATTCATCTCTCAGGTATGGAAGGCTTTCTGTTCTGCTCTCGGCTGCAAACCATCTCTCACTTCAGGTTACCACCCTCAATCGAATGGCCAGACCGAACACATGAACCAACAGCTGGAATCCACCCTCCGCTGCCTCACGTCAAATAACCCCGTGGATTGGAGTCAATACCTCCCGTGGATAGAATATGCCCACAACTCTCTCCGTTCTGCATCCACTGGACAGTCCCCATTCCAGGTCAGTCTCGGATACCAACCACCTCTTTTCCCCGCAGATGAGAGAGAGATATCGGTGCTGTCCGTCAACCAACACATCCGTCGCTGTCAGAGGATTTGGAGGGAGACCATCGCCACACTCAACCAGTCATCCGTGTCAGTTAAACGTTTCGCCGACGCCAAGAGACGTCCCGCCCCCGAGTATTCTGAAGGCCAGGAAGTGTGGCTCTCCACTCGAGACATCCCCCTCAAGGGGATGTCTTGAAAACTCTCCCCGAGATTCATTGGACCCTTCAAGATCTCACGAGTCATCAACCCCTCAGCTGTTTGTCTCCATTTACCTCAGTCCCTCCGAATCCACCCTATATTCCACGTCTCCCAGATCAAGCCTGTTTCTTCGAGCCCTCTGTGCCCACCGTCCGACTCCCCACCACCCGCCCTGGAGGTCGATGGCCATCCGGCCTTCACAGTGCGCCGCATTGTAGACTCCCGTCGACGAGGACGCGGATGGCAGTACCTCGTCGACTGGGAGGGCTACGGACCGGAGGATAATCAATGGGTCCCAGGCTCGTACATCCTCAATCATCCTGATCAACCTTTAGGTGTGTTGGGAGCAGGAGAAAATCCCATCTTTCTCCAGCAGAGTCCGCCGTGGATCCTCTGAGGGAGCCTCCTGCACAGCTGCAGGTCATCTAGATCATCAGAGGATCCACTATATAAGCTGTCTTCAGACCTTGCCTCAACGCCGCAGTGTTGTTCCAGTTGGTCAGCGCTAAAGCCTAGATCTTTGTTGTATCTCCATGACTTCGAATCCAGGTTGGATTCTAACCACTGTCTCTGTGTTTCCAGGAAACCCTTGCCTCCTCTGTGAAAGCTCAGGAAGAGCTAACCTGCCATGCCGACCCTCAGAGCCAAACCCTGAAGATTCTCAGAGAACCTCCAAGCAGCTCAGGACTAGAGCTGGGAAACCTAAGCCAAGGTCTGTTCAAGCTAGACGTGAGACGCTGAAGCAGCAAACGGACTCTGCTGATAAACTCTTCTCCAGAACCAACAGTGACTCTCCCAAGGAGAACCTCAAGAACCCTCAAGGTACAATCAGTGCACCTTTGGAAATCAAACCCAGTCAGCAATCAATAGCTGGGCTGTCTCTCACGCAGACTCCGGTGAAACCAGAATCCAGGCCCGAACCAGGAATCAGTACATTCTGTGTGTTGTGCAAAATAAACTGTTAAAACTTTTCATCCTTGTGTCCGTCAGCGGTGTTCTGCATAACTGGGTCTCCATTAGAGAACCCATCATGACAAGGTGCATACTGCGATCAACTGGTAAGGAGTGTAACAAATTCATTGGCGTTTTAGATTCTTGTAAATTTGTGACTTGTATTTTTGCAAAGTTTTAACTTTTTTACTGGTATTACTAACTGGTAACTTAACAAGTATGAATCTTAATTCTAAACACATATTTTTACTTACATTAACAAATTTGGCCACCTACATTTTTATTGACAGTTATCTTACTCCATATGTTTAAGACATCTGATGCTTCTGAGATGACTCCAGGTGATCATGCCTGATGCTATGCACATAGGTTATGTAGTTGTGTGTTTTAAAAAGATTAAATAAAGAACCATGATCATGAAGATAAAAAAAATGAACATATCAATCTTTTTGATAATAATTTTTAAGATTTATGTGCAGCTCTCCTAAATCCAGAATTTCTCCTCTCAAGCACATAATGTGTGCAAATCAGGTTATACACAATCTCCTTTGCTCTTGGAAGCGAATGATGTGGCTCAGCATTGAGATGACTTGTTTTTTTTTCTAACTCTGGGATTTACAAGGCCAGTTTGTAACCCCAATCTCCTGCCTGACTGATTGGATCCGACTGAGCTTGCAGAAAGAGATTATATTGCCCTTGCTAAGCTATCCACTCTCTTTGAACCTTCTCACTTTTTTTCAGGTTTTAATTGTTTTAAAAGGATTTTCTAACAGACTACCACAAGTTTTGCATGACTGTCAATTAAATTAAGTTATCAGTAAGATTATTAAAAAAACAGTAAATACTTCCTTTTTGTCAGGCCCCCCTCAGGCCCTTAACAGAGCAATGAGCCAAACGCTGCTGTAAGAAAATATGTTGAAAAAGCTGCTACTGCTCCACTAAAGGGCTATGTTTCAACAGCACAAAGACTGCCCTGATTAATGTGTTCAATCTCAAAATATAAGCGCAGACTTTGGAAGAATCAGTGTGCTGGTATGATTGGATCTTACAGCCGCATTCAACACTGATCACTCCATTTTATCAGCACACCTGGACAACTGGGTTGGCCTTTCTGGTACAGCAACGTACTGGTTTAGATCCTACTTGAAGCTGTTGGACATTTTTCCTTCAGAAACCATAAAAATGTCATGTGGTGTTCCTCAAAGGTCTACCTTGGGGATCCTAGTAGCTCAGGTTATAATAAAACAATGCCAAAAGTTACCATAACTATGCAGATGAGACACAGCCATACATTCTGATCTCACCAGGTGATTATGAACCCTTTCCAGCGCTGGGTAAATGCATCAAAGAAAATAAACTTCACCTGAATTCACCTAAATCAAAGCAAAAGTAAAGTACTTTTTGGAGCATTTTAAAGTTAGTAAACAGCTTCAGTTAATCCAGCTAGTAAGCAGCAATCAGGCTCTAAATCTGAGTGTAGTGACGGATTCAGATCTGGACCTTCAGAGGCTCATAAAGAGAGGAACAAAGTCAGCCTTCTAATAACTAAAGAACATCTCGAATATTAAAGAACTGATGTCTCAGCAGGACATTGAAAAAGAGTTCCCACTTAGTTCATCTTTAGTAGAACTGATTACTACAGGCTAGTCTACACAGAACTGCCTTAAAAGTGGATCAGACAGCTGCAGCTGATCCAGAATGCTGCTGCCTGCTTCCTCACTAGAAAAAGGAATGTGGAGAACATCAGTCCATTGGCTCCACTGCTTTAAAGTGCTACTCTGACCACATAAGGATTACCTGAGGACCAAATTTTATTGGTTATAATTACCTTGAAGGTCTGTGTTGTTAATTTTGTGCCGACCAGCAAGGTTAGTAATTTGTAAAGTAAGGATTCCCCAGCAAATGACTGACTATACTTTGCTGCACTCCAGATACCTGTGATAATTCTACTACAACTTGAGAACAATTAGGGGAAGACTCACTGGAACTTGTGAAAAAAGTAGACCTCATTGATCTTTGATCATGCCGAGCTGTTGGTTTTTCACAAGGCATTACAGAAAAGTCTGGACTTAGTCAGTAGCTGCATCGTTGGTAGGATCTGGGGTTCTGGTAGTTCGGTGTTCCTCCCAGTAGATGGCACCACATCTGTTTATGTCAGCTCACGGCGCCAAGTGCTGGGGTTCTATTTAGGCTCAAAAAGGATTTTCAAAAAACAAACGTGACAGACGCTTGCAGTATATATTCTTTTTGGTTGAGGCATAAAATATAAATACCTTTAAAAGAAAAAACAAGACATGAATCATTTTTTCCCCACTCCCAAATTCCGCTCTGATACATTAAAGTTTGTAGGTGTAGCGTGACACAAATATGTGTGTTCAAGCCAATAATGGAAGTTAAGGCATTCAACTGTTGCAAATTACTTTTATGGATCATTGATATTTGCACACTTGCAACCACAGAGCATGCCAAGTACTGTATAAAACTAGAGGTACTGTACATTCTAGTCACATTTGACACCCAATCCTGTCTTTCGTCAATCCCTCCAGATGGAAATGATGGGCTTAATACGCCCAATGATAGTGGCTACAGATGAGTAACAGAAAACCCTTGGCTGAGTCAACACACTGCTGCTATCCAAACTGGTGCTGCGTTTTGGCTTGAGAAGCCATTGACTGCTGTAATCTGCTGTGTAAATCTGCAGTTTGGCCCTGTCTGGCTGCTGTCTGAGTTCTGTGCACTTGGACAAAAGCGAGGGACACCTTGCCCACCGACAAAAGCCCTGGCTCTAATGGGAGCAGACAAGGCTTGCTGATGGAGGCTTTTTAGGCAATTGAACTTGTTCAATAATTCCAAGAGGATCTAATGAAACATAAGGGACACACAGTTGGACTTTAAAAACAACAGCAGGACCTAACTGTCCTGTATCTGCCCATCAACTGCTGGTTAGAAGTTGTGTTTTCACCCATACTGCCCTTTAACAAAAATATGCCTCCGCTGAACCTTTGAAGACTGAAGGTGTCGGCATTCGTGTAAGTACAGATTGTAGACGCTTAACTTGTTGTCATAGAGAAATTTGTTTCAAGCCTTGGAAGCCGAACTGACTCTGAACTGATTCCCCTTTGTTGTGTTATTTTCATCCAGGAGTGTCACCAAAGGAACAAGCATTTTTGTTTTCAGACCAAACACACAGGAAAGGACAAACTGTGTTCTTTTTCCCGAAAGTCTCAAGAAGGAGACTGAGACCTCTTTCATCGAGCCGCAACAACTGTGCACGTTAAAACCTGTGTGGGCCACTGGAATCTGCTCAAAGTGAAGGAGGGTGCACCACAGCAGAGCTCTCACCACAGGAAAGGAACAGGTCTTTTTCATTAGGAATACCAGAGGAGAAAAGTGTGCATTGTTCCCTCTCTACTGGCTTTTTGTTCCCCTACTCATGTGATACACCCACAAGGACTGAGCCTCTCTGACCCTGTTTAGTTCTCACAATCATGCCCACACACGTCACTGACACTGCATTTTCTTTTTCACTGAAGTTGGTAATTTCCCAATGCTTGTTGTTAATGTTGTGCCAGTTCATAGATAAAAAGAAACAAGCTCAAAGTTCAGTTCACACAGATTAAAATTAAACTATTGTTCACTTTTTCAAAAAAATTATGATGAATCACAAATCTATAAATGAACTTGTTCAAGTTCATCTGATTAATTAAGCCACAATCCTACACAATATAACCTCATATATCACCCTTTAAATGTGTGATCATAATATATAGAAAGAAATGGAAAATGCTCCATCCAGTCAATGTATACTGTATGACCCTTAAACAGAGACTATTCCATCCTAAAGACAAAACCCCCCAACTAAATATGAGCGGAGTGGTGTACAGTACAATACAGTGAGGCATGCTCTGATCTTTATATTGGAGAAACCAAACAACCTCTCCACAAATGCATGGCCCGACACTGAAGAGCGGCCTCCTCGGGATAAGACTTGACACATCTACCAGGGGTTGACGTTAAGGATTTTTACTTTCACATTGCATTTGCCCAGTAACAATAATGCTTGATAAATATAGTTCCTAATATTTATTTTTGTATAGATATCAATGAAACATCTTTGTTTTTTAAATGTTTTTTGTAATTCAGCATTTTTTAAGTTTCCAGGTTCCTGGTGTGTATATGCATGCGTCAGATAATGAACTCAAGCCTACATTACTGTGTTAACATGCCTTTCATTCCTTCCTGCACATTCTTTTCAAACTAAACTTTGCATTAAACTGTTGTGTGCTTGGAAAAATATAAATTGTAATGTTAAAAATCTAAAAAAAAACTTGACAGGTTAAAAACTTAAG
Organism: Cyprinodon tularosa; assembly: GCF_016077235.1. Lineage (NCBI taxonomy): Eukaryota > Metazoa > Chordata > Actinopteri > Cyprinodontiformes > Cyprinodontidae > Cyprinodon > Cyprinodon tularosa. The sequence goes on from NW_024039401.1 coordinate 150,712, forward strand.
ATAAATCACAAGACAGAAGTCAATGTCACAAATGAATAACTTTTATTTTAGAGTCACAGTATGTTTATACAAGACAATACTATTAATATAATGTGACTTTTCTAGAGAATCATTATACATAGTTATTTTACACAGGGTTTCCACAGTCTTACATAATTTCAGAATTCCCTGACTTTTAAATGACCCAGGATTAGTATTCCCTGACAAAATAAATGCAACAACAAGACAATAATAATAACATAACAGTTTACCAATTTAACATGTTTAGCTCTATAACATTTAAATGCACCTCTCCAATGTCTAAGAGAAAAAAATGTAATAAACATTTTTTAATGTATGACCTGCATCACTGTACAGAAGACTGCCATATGATAGCCATATTTACACTGTGGGCATGGCATACAATTCTGCCAATTTCCTTAATCCCTGAAAAATAATTTTTAATCTAGGGTTATCTGGGTAGTGGGTAAAATGGGTGGAGGGTAAAATAGGTGGTGGGTGTGTTACTGTACTTACATTTTTTTGCCTTGTTGTTGTTTTTTAGCCTGCCAAGTCGAAAAAAATGTGTCTGATTCGCTCCAATTCCTGGACAAAAATCACGCCATCTGGTGGAAAATCACGGCATGTTTTGTGTACAAAACAACAAAAATGGCGCGGGCAATGCTTCTGGGTCGTTTTCATCGAAATTCTGTGATTTTAAAGTAATTTTAAGTGATTTTTTTTTTTTGTTGCGATTATTGTACTTGCCCAATGGGCAAATGCAATGAAATTTGTAAATCTTTCAAAAACCTACAAGGCAGCGATACAGTTGATTCCTTCCTGCTATCATTGCAGCCCCCATCCCCCTACAGGGGAACAGAACAGCAATTTCCTCTAACGACCCCCTTTCAGAGTCATAGACAGGTATGGGGCATTGCAGGCTAACAAAGAACCCTAACGACAGCCCATTCCTAAGGGATGGATCCGTTCGTCCGGTTCAATTCGCAGGTTTTCTAAGCCAAGACGAGGCTTTGTTTATGGTCCACTCTATAAAGCCTCAAACTCACCACTATTTCTGAAATTTTGAATTGAAAAGCTTCCTGGATGGGAAGCGAAACGTCTTCAAACTTGGAAAAAAAGTCCAGTGGATAGCTTTTTAACTATTTTGGAATAGAATTATATAAAGACTAGTTGCCTCATGGGTCGCTATTGCCTATTGGCATTGTCAAAAACGTCTGTCTGTACAAACTGGTCAATTTGGTAGGAGGCTTCCAATTTGACCTGAGGGTCTCTAATTTGTATTCTGCACAGATGCTTCGGTACAGATGCTTCTGTACACTAAACCAGCAACTTGGTTATGACGTTCCATGTGTTCCTTTCCTGCCAGTATCTTACTCCCTGCCGTGAGATGTTGGATTGTTTCTGAGGTCCCTTTGCGTAGCCTGCTCCTGGGATCTTGCCTGGTCTGATAGCTCTGGTTATCATTGGTCTGTTCCAAAACAGCAGAGGGGACAGAGCATCTCTTTGGTGTATTCCATCTTTGATGGAGATTTTTGTAATTGCCTTGAAGTTGGTCTCAAGTTTGGTTTTCCACAGCTTTGTGGGGTTTTGCAAAAGGCTCTTAGGCTACGTTCACACTGCAGCCTGAAGTGACCCAAATCCCATTTTTTTGCCCATATGTGACCTGGATCTGATTTTTTCATGACAGTTTGAACAACACAGATCCACTATTTTCCAATGAGACCCATGTGGTCCTGAATCCGATATGAATCTGATCTTTTCAAAAGCGACCTGTGTATGAACGGCCAGGTTCATCTATCATGAACGCCATTAATACCTGACTTTGGTCACTCTGCTGCTTCATGCTACGCAGAAGAAACAACAACAATAATGGAGAAAAATGCGGAGAGTAGTATTTATGTTTAACCATATTGCAAAGATTTAATTTTTAAGGTTGGGAAAGATCCCTAGATGTTCTCCAGCACATCTAGTGTTTACTTCCGTAAACATAGAGCACACTTGCTTGTGACGTCATTGCGTCCTCTAATGCGCTTCCTGGACACTTAGGTTGATCACATAAAAGTCGCATATATTTGGAAATGAGAACATCATTGCAAAAAAATCGAATTTAAAAAAAAATTGAAATTCTCCTTGTGAGATCTATGATGTTCAATTATTGTTCAATTATTAAAGTACTTATTTTTGGCCTCAATATGATCCTTTTTACTGTCTTAAAACTGACTGACTTAAAACTGTGCTGTGTTCATCTTCTAACATCGGAGCTGGCTCAGAGCCGTCTGCCTGGCTGTGTGTTTCCTGGACGGGGCCGCCTTTTATAGTTCCTTTCGTATTTCTACTTCTGTCTCCTTGAACCCCAGTCGGCCTCAGCAGATGGCCGCTCACACTGAGCCTGGTTCTGCTGGAGGCTTCTTCCTGTTAAAAGGAAGTTGTTTCTCTCCACTGTCGCTACAATCATGCTTAGTGTGAGGGATTGCCTTTGAGCCAATGAGATGATGCAATCAACTGGTTTTCCTTAGATAGAAAACTTTGAATCAATTTGACTGGATGATCTGGTGAACTGTAAAGTGCCTTGAGATGACATGTGTTGTGAATTGGCGCTATATAAATAAACTGAATTGAATTAAAAACATTTGGTGATTAAGCCTAGCCCACATTTCTTTAACTCCTTCTTTAAAAATTGTCCTTAATACATTGAGATCACACATTTTCTCCTTTACTTTCATCCTTGGTTCAGCACAGAACTGACTAAATGTTATTTCACAAAGGCCCGCTAAGTAGCCAATCATGATTTCACTGGTTCTCATATAGACTTCACCCTTTTAGCCTGTCGCTAGTGGGCTAAAAACTGAGAAGTATGTAGTCTATGTGTCTGTCCAGACCGCAAACAAAGCATCTACTCACAAAGAAGAACTTTAGAAGAAGAACTTCAGTATCTCTAGATATGCGCTGCAAGCTTCCCTGCATAATCAGGTGACACAGAAGAGAAATAATCTCTGGTCAGATCAGATGCTTAGATTACAAATCTGGGGGTTTGAATAACGATGATAAAGGTTACAAACTGTAACAGTAGAAGAGCAATAGTAGAAAAACAAATTGAAAAAAATCAGCTGCAGGATCATGCATAACAAAGCAGCACAACAAGCCCTGGGTGCCTAACGAGCTGCAGCAGATAGAGATAAACTCTGACCACTCGAGGCTGGATGAAACCCAGCTCTAGTCAATGACCTACAAGTCCCTCTGTGGTGTTTTAGGCTCCTAGTCATTTGAGGCAAAAGATCCTTCTGCCATTTTAAAGATGCTCACCCCTAAAGAGAAAGTCCTTTCCCTTTGTCCTCTGGCTGCTTCTTTCCCACATAGCCATCATATCTACCATGTGGGCATTGTTAAACACTGCGGCTGTTTGTAGGATACGCATAATATTAGACAAGTTGGCTAATTAGTCCACGTAGTTTTGCTCCTTAAGTAGATCAGACCGCATTTATCAAATAAATATATATTTATTTTTTCTTCTTGAATTTGACTTTGTCCTGAAATGTAAAGTGTTTCAGACAAAATGTCATGAACGGGGACAGATGGACCCAGTATTCAAGGCGAGACAGTCAGGCTCAGTGGAAGAGGGTAGCCGAGACAGGATCTAGAACCGGAACTTGAAGCAGGACTTTAAACTGGTCTCCTCCCTGGAGCCAGGCTTACTGGATAAAAACTGAACCTCCCCACATATTGACCCAAAGACCCAGAGGACTCTGCGGGGTGGGGGGGGGGGTGGGGGGGGTACAGTGGACGATCAGGAGACGAGACAAACACAAAAAACCCTCTTTCCATAATTCTATATCTACAATTATTTATAGATTTTATATATATATATATATATATGTATATATATATATATATATATATATATATATATATATATACATATATATATATATATATATATGTATATATATACATATATATATATATACATATATATATATATATATATATATATATATACATATATACACACACACACATATATATATATAGTAAACAATGCACCTTATGGTTTTCTTCTTATTTAGAGTAGCATGGTTTCTTTTTCCAGTATTAGGTGCTAAGTTTAATTAGTTGTTGAAATTAAATATATATGCATTTATTTCCCTGAAGATACTTCATGTATTATCTTTGCTTTTGGGTAAACCCTGATATAATTATTAAATTAAAATTAAGAAAAACTCTTAGATATAAACATTTCTCAAGGGAAATTTGACAAAGGTTAAAATTGCTTTATTTTTTTTAACTCATTTGATATTAAATATTAATGCATGTATTCCAAGTAAAACAAAAATGTAATTCAACATAGGTATAATTATATTCTGAAGTCTTTTTAAAAAGGGCTAATGGATTAAATCAGTTTGTTAGCTGAGTTTTTACTCCATGTTTGTCATCGATATTATTTTAGCTTTAAACAAGAATTAAGTTTAGTCAAGATTATCGGTCAGTTGGTTTATTTGCATGAAGAGTAAATTTTCTGTATCTGATATAACATCATTGATAATAACCGAGGTGTGGCTTGAAATCTCGATTATTTCGGTTTTTTGGAGCTAAAGTCAATTTTCCCGCCTCAGAATCTCCTGGGTGTGCCTCTTTAGCCAGAAGCTGCTATGGGTTACCTCAAGCTAATTGAAATAGAAAACTTTAAGTCATGGCGTGGGAAACAAATTATTGGACCTTTTATGCGATTCAATTGTATTATAGGACCAAATGGTTCTGGTAAGTGAACATTTTAAATACTTTACTAACCTTTTTTTTAGCTAACCTCCAGATAAACTGGGTCAACTAGCAAACGGCTAGCTTGTTTAAATAATTGTTTCTCTTTTTATATTGTCGGTTTATTAGCAGGAAAATGTACCTTGTATACAGATAAAATAAAGCGAAATTAATTCCTAAAATATAACATAAGCTCGAAATAAACACATTTTCTTTGACATATTTAGCCTCACTATCCTATTTATAAATTTTCTGCTTTAGCTTGGTAGCATTTTATTACTAATAGCTGCTATGTGGTATGATAACGGTCAATAAAAACGTGAATACGTTTATATTTGTATTTTTAAATGATATGTAAATAAATCTGTAAATATTTTTGATTAGATTTGTGTTTATTCCTTGTTTTTAACTCCTAGATAAATCTGATATCAGATCTTCATCTACTTCATACTAGTTCATGAATAGAAGTAGGGCTGCAACTAATGGTTATTTTACAAATCGATTAATCTGTTGATTATGTTTTTAAATAAAAGATTAATAATTGGCTAGTTAAAATAGAATATTCCTTAAAGAATATTTTTTTATGAAATTAAACCAGGTAAAAACTAAAACTTTCCACTTGAGGAGTTCTGGATAGAGCATATTTGACAAAAGGAAAGCTTTATTTGAACTAAATGCAAAATGTTTATATAGTTTTTTACAATCTTGATATGAGTGCTCTACATTGGTTGCTTTATCAGCTAAAGGCATGCTTTGCTGTCTCTATACTCCAGTTAACGATTTATTGATAACTAAAATAGTTGAAAATTATTTCAATAATCGATCAGTCTGCTTAATTGTTACAGCCCTAAATAGAAGACAGCTACAAATCTGTAATAAATCAAGAACAAATCTCAAGAATGCATGAATATGAATCACAAATTCATACTGGCAGATTTGTTATTTGTACCTGTAAATTTATGATTCATACTCGTTAATTTATATACTCATAAGTTTTTGATTTGTACTCTTTAACTTGGGATTTGTACTTGTAAGTTTCTGATTCTTAGACATGAAATTGTTACTCATACTCCTAAATTAGGCATTTATACTTGTGAATAGTGATTTGTACCGATAATTGTTTATTTGTACTGTAAATATCTGATTCTTATGAATAAGTATGTCACTCATACACTTAAGATTGTGCGTTTTACTAGTTAAGTTGTATACACACATACATTTTTTATTTCTACTCCTAACTTTTTTATTTCTTCCAAAATACTAAATATCTAGCTTGCTCTAATAAGTTTTAAATAAGCATTACTCTGGATGAAGAGCTGTTGTCGCATGTATCCATGTAAGTCAACTTTAGCACTTTTCAATGACAGGGGTCACAAAGTGCTTCACATATGACAAAACAAGTAAAACAGTATTAGTGAGTCAATCTGTGAGTTTAGAAGAAGGAAAAAACACATATCCTAATTTTAATTACATTATTAACTTAGATTTCCAAATGTTGACACCTATGAATCTTTTTTTACTGCCTGTTTTCCTACCCCTTACCTGTTATGTTTAAATTGTTTTAAGGTAAGTCCAACATCATGGATGCGCTGAGTTTCGCCACAGGCGAGCGGGTCGCCTCTCTTCGGGTGAAGCACCTGAGTGACCTTATCCACGGAGCCCACATCGGTAAACCTGTGTCCGACACCGCCCTGGTGGCCCTCCACATCTGCGATGATGAGGACCATGAGAGAATCTTTTCCCGTACAATAGCAGGTTAGTGTAGGAATGAAAGCGGACATTTCTGCTTAAAAGCTTAAAATCCAGGCTCTGTACAGGAATAATTAGACTGAACAACACCTTTAAAATGTACTAAGATAAGATAGACTTTATGGATTTCACTTGTCATATCGGCTCAATAGTCAAAAGAAGGACTCAAAAGGATGAAAAAGTGCATATATACATTTTTAACAGGATTATTGTAAAGGGTTTACCACAGGGTAATAAATAATAATTGCAGAATAGTTATTGCACAAGTTATCTCAGTTATAGTGCTGCATTGTTAAGTCTGATCATGTAACTATACAGAATGGTGAAGCTCATTCCTTAAGACAGCATTATAGATATAACTATAAGAACCCATTGGAGGTAGGGTGCTGTTTGAAAAATGGTTTTAATGCTGAATTGATTCTGCCACCATTAACTACCTTTACTTAATTATTCTACTGTACAAAGTTAATATAAGCTGGTATGAACATGTTAGATAATTACAGTCATGTAATTTAGGTAACAGCTAAAAAAAAAAAAATATAAGATAGGACAGGCAGTCTAATTGGAGATCTTAAAAACTCATTGTGTGTCTTAGAAAGTCATGATCTTTTGAAAATATTTGGGGATCTTAATCATGAAGTAGTCATTTGTGGAGATGATGAAACATTTTTGCAGATATATATTTGGTTGATGGAGAATATTTGGTATTTTAATAATGTCTTTTATTTAATTTAAATGTTTGGTTTAGTACCACTTAAATGACAATTAAGCATTTTTGCTTCAAATAGATCCACAATGAAGGACCTGATTGGACACTTTATACTGTATTGGTCTTCTGAAAGGTTTGTGATAGTTTTCTAGTGTGATGTTGATTTTAAATAAAGTTTCACATTCTGGCATTGACATAGTGGTAGAAACTGAGCTTTACACCAAACAAAAAATGAGTTGTCTATCAGATAAGATAGACAACACATTAATAAAGAGAAGAAAAGTTGTTAAATGTTTTGGAAATTATATTTTAAGCACATTTTGTAAATGGAAATTTGAAACAAAAATGCTATACGCAAATGAAACTTTAAAAAAAACATGAAACTTTCCTTTTTTTCTCAGATTCGTTTGTTTATAAGAAATGTTTTTGCCTTTATTTTTCTTATTCTATATATGTTTTTCTAAACTTGCTTTTATAGATTTTAAATTTTATTACTTTATATTGTCAAAACAATTTGTTTCTAATTTATGTACATATTTCCATTTTTCATATTGAGTTTTAGGAATTACATTATTTTCAAATAGGGTTTTATACATCAGAGTGAAGAGCATAGAGACATTTCTATTGGTCTGCTGAACGTTAGCAACAACATCTTCTTGGTCAATGTGTGCTTCAAGAGCGAGCGTTTGGATTGGGTTTATTGGGATGAATGATTTTGTCAAAAATCAAAATTGCGATTATTTTCAACCAATATTGCGATTTTTTAAAAAGGTTTTTCTTTTTCACTAAAAAGAAAATTGCCAATGTTTTACTCCAGGGTTTCAGTTTTTTCCCTGACTTTGAAAGCCTGCTTTTCCAGAATCCAGTGCTGCAGGACTTTGCTGTAACATTTGCATCAGAAAGTTCCTACCTGTAATATAATGCATTAGGCCTGGGCGATAATTCAATAACGATATATATCGATCGATAGACGTGTGGCGCAATAGAAAAAAAGAGGGTCGATAAAAGTTCGATAAAAAAGAAACGCAGTTTTCCTTCCTTCTCATTGTAGCCTAGTATGTAGGTTTATGCTAGTCACTGCTTCCTCCCAACCAATCACAATCGCGGACCCAGGCACGACGTCACCAAGCGCCGCCCTCTCAAACCACAACACAGAGCACATGAAGCTGTGCATCAAAGAGAGGCGGAGGAAATTGTTTCAAAGAAAGGTTTTTGTAGTTTGGCAGTCTGGCAGTATTTCGGTCATGGCAAGTCGGACCAAAAACAAACCACAGTCATCTAGAAAATGTGTCGGGAAACAGTGAAAACCAGTCTGATAACGAAACCAACTTTTTTTTTTATCATCTCAGCCACTCACAGCCGCAGGAGTACGAGCTGTGTAGGCCCCGGCGCGGCTCTCCTCCGAGGAATCTTCGGAAAATATATATATATATTTTCAGTTCTGGGCAGTTTCCCACGTAGTTCTAACAATTGAGAGAAAAATGCTGAGGGGCCAGAAACTTCAAAGTAATAACTCAGGTTAAAGCAGGAAACGGGGGCGGCGGTGGGGGGGCATTTATTTATTTGTTATATTAATTTTGGTCACTTTTCTGGTCACTTAAGTTTATTCTTTGTCAGTATTTAATAACATAACTCAGGTCTCTTAAGTTATTTTTCTTTAAAACAATTCTGTTATGGTTAAAAAAGTTGGTTAAATAAAGATTTAATTCGAAGTCTGTGTTTGTGTTTTTTTATTAAAATTCAATCATTTAGCAATATTATAGAAAGTCCAGGCAGAGCTGCACATAAAATATGGTTTCAAATCTTTTCAATAATTATCGATATATATCGATCAATATGCATTTTTTTTTATCGATAAGCTTTTTTTCTATATCGCCCAGCCCTATAATGCATAGATCGAGGTGCTAGCTGCAACTCTCCACCCAACGCTCCTTCTTCTTACCCACTTTAATCCTATTACAGTCACCTAAGGGAGGAATTTGGTGTCTTACTCTTGTTAAATGTATTGTGACTAAAATTGAGCGCCTCTGTAATTTGAAAATTGCATTTTTCCAAATTGCATTTATTTATTTTTTTTATTCAAATTCTTATTTATTTTACAACTTTTACCAAGATCTCAACTGCAGCAGTCATATAACTTACAACCTTACATGTTTTATGGGCCCATAACTTATTTAACAACCAAAACAAAAGCCTGTACATAAGGTGTACCAGATAAACATTCAAAAAAGGAAAGAAAAAAAACAAAACCGAAATTTTATCCCAGTCACGTTTATAATTAGTCAATCTGCCCCCCAGGTATATTAAACGTATTACAGTCATTTATTCTCTTGACATTTTTTTCATTTGAAACTAAATCTAAATTTAAATTGCGATTCTATTGCAAATGCAAATGATTGCCCAGCCCAAATTTGAAGTGAAGTGAAACTCAATCTGAAAGAACATAAATAGAGAAATAAAAAAAGGAATAGATAAATTCTAAAAAAAATGGAACAAATAAAACTTAAAGTCGCAGGGAGACGGCTGTTCTAACGGTTACAGTTCTGAATTCTCCCGAGTGGTTTTTACACAAGTGAATAAAGTGAATATTATTGGGCATTTATCAAGGGGGCGGGATTATTGTTGCCGGAGGTTCGCAAGCAAGTTTTGTCTAAGCATCTTGCTAACCAGTTAGCAACTTAGTGCTAGTAGTGCTTCTCAGATTTTGATATTTTAGGTTTTTTTTTTCAAACCTGTTTTTTAAAGTTGTAGGGAAGTCATATGTAAATAAATAAATCATTTTGGCTTAAACATGTATATAAATGCACTCTTTATCAGACCATATTGTCCCAAAATTTAGAAAATTTCAATAAAAAAAAATCCTGTCTTAAAATCTGTGGTGTTTTTTTCGTTATCTTATGCAGGCCAGTTAGTTATACGTCAGCCTGTACACCTAAATTTGGCCAATCATATACCAACGGTCATCTGTCAATCTAAGAATCCTTTTCTTTACCATTGAGTTCTTTCCCAGTGTTCAGGGGGATGGACGTCTGTGTCTTCAGCAGGCGTAGGGCTAACAGAACTGGCATTATTGTGAGGCAAGGGCTCAAACATGTACGGCTGTAAGCCCTCTACAACAAACCAAGCCTTTGCCGCCCTGGCGTCCTCTTCCACAGCAACTCTGTCCCTACTTTCCTTCTCTAAATAAAAAATGTATGACGGAGACTCATCCACGACCTCCGACACAAAACTCTCCTCCTCTTGCATGTTTTCGCTGTCCATAGCGTTTCTTGACAGTGTCGTTGCTAAGTGCTACTTGATCCCAATGTAAATTCCCGTTGGGAACCTACTAGCAATAAGTTGCTAACTGGTTAGCAAGATGCTTCGAACAAACCGGTCACAACTAAACTCGCTTGCGAGCCGTCTGCCACAACAATCCCGCCCCCTTGATAAACGACCAATCACATTCACTTTATTCACTCGTGTAAAGTCGTGCACCACTCGGGAGAATTCAGAACTGCAACCGTTGGAACTGCCATTTCCCTACGACTTTAAATCTAGTACAGTGTATCCCTTTTTTTGTACCTATAGTGTTTATTTTTGACGGTTCTATGCTAACAGCTCTGCAGGAGCAGAGATCATGCCTTAGATGCATGGCTGCCTTCCTGCCAGCTTCCAGGTCAGCTTCTCTGATTGGTTGGTTTAGAAAAAAGTCACATTTTACAACTCGAACATCTAAACTTTGGATGCACTTGAAGCGCTTCAATGCTTGGCACCAAGACGCACCGTACCTGATAGTCAAACCGCTTCAAGGTGCACCATGGCAGACAGTCATGAAGTGCTTTAGGACCTCTCTACGCCTCTTAATGCTTGTCCACCATAGACTTTGCTGCTGCCTCTGATGCTGAAAACATGTTTGGTGTGAATGCAGCATAGGAGGGGGTAGGAGGTTGATCAGGTGGAGCCAGGGACCATTTGCTGGATTGGGCCTGGAACCCATTCATAATTACTGGTTTTGTTTTGTAAAAGCATAAAGATTTATTTGTTTAATTATGTATTTGTTAAAAAAAAATGGTGATGGTAATCTTTACAATAAGATGGGAAAGAAAGTGAGATGAGCTTTGAGCCCTCTCTTTCTTTTGGCACATATGGAGAGATGGGAATGCCCTAAAATGTCCCTAACTGCTTTCCATTGCTTTTTTTTCTCAGGTCACTCTTCATCATACCAAATTAATGGAGCTCAGGTTTCATATGCAACCTACATCAAGGAGCTTGAAAAGGTCGGGATTGTGACCAAAGCTCAGAACATTCTGGTGTTCCAGGTAAGATGGTCGCCTCGGCTACTTCAACCCGTTACGTTTCACTCAGGATTGTAAATTCTCTCACATGGTTTAACCTGGAAAACTAATCAATTCTACCTGCTACAGCTTTGAAGTTGAGCTGTTCTAATAATGAAATGTAACATCCTGCAGGATTAAAGATCCTGCAGCAGGTGTTGCTGCAGCAGTTAGAACGTCTGTCAGGTTTCAGTCCTGCAAAGCTGTGGGTGATAAAGCTCCTCTTGTTATTCTGGAATCCCCCCAAAAGAAGGAGTTCCTTCACGGTTTTTATGACTGAGAAAACTAAGCACACATCAGTCATACACCCATCACAGGCTGACTTTTCCAGAAAATGTCTGCTCTAGATTTGATTTTACTGTGCATTGAAATCCAATTTGGCTCTCAGTGAACCTGTAGCCCTAAATATTCCCCCACCCCCACCAATGATTTACTCTCATTCTCTCTTAACCTCTCTAAATCTATTAACCATTTCTTTCCTAAACCTTACATCTTACATTTTTTGTCTTACCACCTATAAATCAGAAATTATGACATTTAGAATAAATACTCTATGACTTTGTGTCATAAAAACACTTTCACAAACACTTTCTTTGGAGCTACACTTGATTTAATGCGATGTAACTTCAGGCAGAAATTGTCGTTAAAGAGCAGGTTTGCCTGTGATCACCGAAGCTCTATCAACTTTAGACAAATTTTTGACGTCGTTTATGATGTAAACATGTCATCGTTGCGCTGCTGTCTCTAGGGGGCAGTGGAGGCCATTGCTCTGAAGGAGCCAAAGGAGAGGACTAAGATGTTAGAGTGCATCTGTCAGTCCCAGCAGTACGCTGCAGAATACCAGATGAAGAAGGAAGCCCTGCTGAAGGCTAGAGAGGACAGCAAGTTTCACTTCAACAACAAGAAATCTGCCATAGTGGAAAAGAAACAGGTCTCCCAAGAAAAAGAAGAGGTAAAGTAGCAGATCGTCTGGTAAAAATGACCGCCAACTGCTCTGCTGGATATTGTGAACATTTCTGTGTTTAAGTACCGAAAGCTTGTAGTAAAACGGCTCCAGGGCCGCATAGGACAAGCTTCAGCCTTATTGATCCTCTTAACGGTTTTATTAAGCTGCTGATGTCTTTATTTAATCCAGAAATAGTTGTTGAAAATTGGGATGTGTTTGGTCGTTCTGATTTTGTCCCACTTTAGTCCAATAATAGACGTCGTTTGGACTTAAAACATGTTATCTTTTCAACCAATCCTCCCAAGCAGTGATGGGAGGGGCTAACACTCTGCTCTCAGCGGTCTCACTTACTCTCATCAACAATGTTGTAAATTTGTCGACTTATTCGCTAGGGGTGCAAATCACACCCATCATGGCGATTCGATTCATTATCAATTTCCTGACCCAACGATTCGATTATTTTTAATACTCAAGAATACACCACGATACGATTCGATTAATTGGCCTAGGTGAAGTACAACTTTGCTACTTTTGCAAAGTTGTACTTCACCTAGGCCTATGAAAACCTCATTCACTGAAAAATAACAATCCCTCTTTGTTTATGCGAGTAGGGCTGGGTATTGTTAAAAAATTTACGGTTCCGGTACCAATACTGATACCTTCAGTTCGATACTGGTTCCTGAACGATACTTTTTTCGATACCAGTTTTATAATATCAATTCGAAGAAAAAGAAAATTACACAACATAAAGAAAGTACAAATCTTGAGTTTTATTTTAAGCTCTGATTTTTCCATTTACATTTTTCCTCTTACATAAAAAAATCAGTGTCTAATATTCACTGTTACATTGTGAGGACCTTTTTACTTAGCAGTTTTCCTTTAGAAAAATTACCATGTCTGACAAACAAGCCCGTTGAATGGGATCCTACTGACAGCGCACCGCTGGTATGTGGGGGTCTGAGCGGCTCCGACAGAAATATTGGAAGGCAGGATGAACTGAACGCACTGATTAAGTTTTCAGGTGGATTTTCCCACTTAAAAACATAATAAAACTACTTTATCCTTTCTTTGCCTTGCAGCTATATTTGCTGTGATCAGTGGGAATAGAGTCACTCCACCCAACACGCGTCAGAGCCACTTTTCGACTGCGCAGCCAGAGCAGAAAAGATGCTTCAGCCGCGCGTCAGAAGCTGGTACAAGCAGCAAAAAGGAAGCAGCAGACGTGATTTTGCTCCTCCTGCTGCGTTCAGTTTGAAAGCAGCATGATTCACTCCGCTCTGGCTTTGCACTGCCCACGGGCTGCTGAGAGGAGGATGGTCGCGCTGGCTGCGGTCCGCTCTTCTTGCAGTCAAACACCGAGCAACTTTCTGCTCTTAAATTGTTTCTGTGCACGATGTATTGCATTGTGCACTATTGGCATCAGTCTTAATAAAGTGAAGCCACACTTTTGACCTGGGGGGCATTTTAAAGGGGTTCCACAATGCTCGCAACCAGTTCACAACAGATACACATGAAACCTGGCTGTAGGCGGGACCACCTATATATTTTTCCTGGGTGACGCAATCACGTTAAGTGTTACAGCCAATCACCGAAACTTGGTACCGAAAGACGAGGCATGTTTCGATACTCTGTAGAACCGAAGCATTTCGGTCGGTACCATAAAAGAACCGAAGTTCGGTAGCCAGCCCTATATGCGAGTGTGTGTGGCAAGCGGAAAGAGGGTAGTGGCTGAAGGAAGTGAGGCAGGAGGGAAAAATAGGGTTAGCGCCACCGCAGCATGGGAGTCAGAATTACGTCCAGGAGCAAATGGATACATCTAGACCAGAGAAAAAAAAACAAAACATGAATCGATACTCTTGCGGACACGTCGATGCATCGGATCGTCTGCTGTTTGATGGATGCATCGATACAAAACGATTATTATTTACACCCCTATTATTCACTGTATTTAACAACTTTTCAGACCCATTTAGTTAATTTTTCCAGAAGTGACTAGTGATGATTCTAGCTGCTGCGGACAAGTGAAAACCACCAATCATGCTTAGTTTATATTGTTCAGTGACTGCAGCTCTGAGTCCCTCCCAGAGAGCCGATGGTCAGTTAGTCAGCATCACAGCACAGCAGCTAGGAGGAAATAAAGCGACACGTCTGTTTGCCCAAAAAGAATCACGCTGCATGAGAAAAGCTTCAACTTATTCCACCCAGATGAAGCGGGGTGTAAATATAATGTAACGTATATATATATATATATATATATATAAGGGCTGCAACTAATATTTATTTTGCAAATGAAATAATCTGTTGGTTATTTTTCCGATTATTTGATTAATGATAGGATGGCCAAAGATTCCTTAAAGATTTTTTACGAAATTAAACCAGGTGAAACTTTTCCTTTTGAGGGGTTCAGAATAAAGTATATGGACAGACAGAAATTTGTTTTATCTTAAATGTAAAATGTTTTGATATATTTTTACAATCTTGTTATAATTGCAGTTCAAGGTTTGTTTTCAGCTGAAGGTATTTTTTAGAGTCTTTATGCTCCAGTTAATGATTAATCGGTTAGTAAATTAGTTAAAATTATTTCAGTAATCGATTAATCACATTTTTGTTAGGTTTTAGCCTACCTAAATGCATGTTACGTCCACCAAGGGCACAACATATTTGAGGACACGAGACGAAAAGATGAGGGTTCAAAAAAATATTTTATTTATAAATTCTCCCCACTTTAGTTTTCTTGGCTCAGCTTCTTCTGATTTTCTGCGAAGAAAATAAAGTTAGAGGCCCTCAGATCCCGTGCCCCAAAGGAATCAAAAAATAAGAACCCAAAAGTAACAACAGAAAGTTGGACCTGGCAGGCCGATCAAACAGAACAAAACGGTACAGCAGGGGGCCAACCCTATTAAGGGCCGTCGAAGCCCCTACTAGTACCGGACTAACGCACAAAAATAACCTAAGCAAAAGAAAAATCGAAAATAGGACAACCGGTCCCACCAGGCCAAAACCACAAGAAAAAAGTAAGCAACGGCTAACCAAAATACCGCATGGCAGGCTGGAACGTCCGCTGCGGGCCGCAGCGACAAGACAAGCGCGCACCACGCACGGTGGAACAAGTGGAAGCAGGTGGAAAAGCGGCGTCCAGGCGAAGATGGAAAGGAACGCCTCAACATGCCGAAAGCCAGCCTATTTATAGGCTGACAACAGCACCACAAATTAACGTAATTAACTGACCAAAAGAATTATTCAACTCCCAAAATATATTAACAAAAGATCCTTCAACTAAAGTCTGTAAGAAAACAAAGAAAAGAAATAGACAAAAATCATAATGTGCCCGAAGCACATAACACCCCCACCCAAAGACTCTGAATGGGGTTTGAAGTAAAAAAAAAACTCAACCCATTCAGAAAAAAAACGGGACTAGAGTTGTGAGAGTGCGTCGGCCACTACGTTGTCTTTACCACGAACATGTTGTATAGAGATGTTAAATGATTGGAGTCGCAGAGACCAGTTCATCAAGCGGCGGTTTTTATTACGCATGCGATCCAGAAAAACTAATGGATTATGGTCCGTAAAAACAACCACAGATCCGCTAGAACCTCCAACATACACCTGAAAATGTTCTAAAGCCAGGACTAACACTAATGCCTCCTTCTCAATGGTGGAATACCATCTCTGATCAATCAGGATTATCATTTAAAATAGAAATCCTGAATGATACCTATTCTTACCTGCAAGCAGCATCTGAAAACAAACACTGAAACACTTTGATTTTGACATAACTGAGGATTGTTGCAGTATTTGTCGATGCTGCTTTATCTGTTATTGTTTACGTAAACTTTTTATTATTGAAGATTAAAGTAGTAGAAAAGATCCATTCTGTTCTTTGGTTTGTTTTAGTAGTCTTTTAATGTCTTTCTTTGAGATGAGTTCTTCTGGTGAAATCCTTCTTGTTCTTTACAGGTTTTAAATCTTTCCTCAATCTGTCCAGTCAATCTCTCCTCACTTCTATTTCAGGCCCTGAAGTACCAGGCCTTGGTGGATGACCTGAACCACAAACGTCTGAAGCTGAATCTGGTTGAGCTTTTTTATAACGAGAAGAGCATCAGCGCCATTAGTGAGACGCTGAGGGAGAAACAAGAGGATGCAGCGGGAAAGACCGACGAGTTGGTTACTGCAGAGCAACGCGTCAAAGCCCACAAAAAAGAGCACGGACGTCTCAGCAGAGAGCAGCAGCACCTGGAAAAAGAAATACGGTGTGTTTTTGCTCCAGCAACATTTACAAAGTTTTTTCTCTTTACATCTTTGAATAAAACAAACGCTTAAGCTTAAATAACAAATGATTGTTTTATAGATCAGTGTTTTTACCGAGGCAAAAATAATCACAGTATATTTTAATTTGAATACCTGGATGATTTGAATCATAGGCATCAAGACACTTATCAAACTACAAATCGCCACTTTTAAACATCTTTATAATTATACTCTCCCAACTAAAGTGGAAGCTTTCACTACAGTCACAGCCTGTGTTGATATAAAGAAATATGTATCAGTCTTAGTAAAGTATTAACTTCAAGGTAAGAATTCCTGTTATTCTGTTTCAAAGGGGTCAGGAGCACATCCTGGCTCAGTCCAGCTCGCAGTACGTCAAAGCCAAAGTGAACACATCTCATCACATAAAGAAGGCTGCAGAGATCAGCGCCGCTGTGATGAGGAACAAGAAGAAGTTGGAAAGTAAAGAGCAGGAGCTGGAAGAAGGTCAGCAGGAAATGGCTGAGCTTGAGAAGACGTGGAGGAGGTATGAGAGGCAGACCCAGGAAGAAGGAGTCGCAAAGGGAAGAGACATCAGTCTAGATGAGGATCAGGTATTTATTACAAAGATCACACCTGACTATGCTTTAGCTTAGTAGTTGTTTTTTTGTACAGCTTTTTAAGAGTTTTTAAAGTGAAAACATGTTTTAAGGAAACGTATTTACTGTATAACTAAAAAGATAAAAAGCATTTGATTCTAAAATGACAATGTGTACATTTGTTTAGTAAGACAGTCTGCCAATAGAAAAATATTATTTACATTTGAAATAAGAAAAAAACACCTCCATCATCTTATTTCAAGTGTTTAATAACTAATTATCCTATTTAAAGGGTAAAAATACTCTTTCCATTGAAAGATCATTTTACTGAATGAAATTCAAATACTCTTAATAATTAAAAAAATCTATTTTGCTTTATTTGGAATAATTTCCTGAAATAGATGCTGAGTAAATAACCAAATATAGATCATCACAAAGTATTAATAAAGCTTCATGCAGCTTCTTCGGCATTAAACTCCAGGTACCGTAGACCTGCAGAAAGCCTGTAAAGAACAGCTGAAAAGATAATTTCTCTAAAACCTAATGTTCTGTTGTTTGGTTTTGCATTGATCTGTGTCACAGTTAGATCAATATAAGGAGCTGAAGAGGTTAGCCCAGAAGCAGGCGGCTGTCCTCTTCCAGCAGGCTGAGAAGCTACAGTGGGAAGTGACGGCAGACAGTGAAAAGCTGGCTTTTGAGCAGCGCAGAAAGAAGGAAAAAGAGGTACTTTTATTTTTTCTGATTCCTGAAAATTCCTCTCTCTCTGTAGATTTATTGTATTTTCATTAGATTTGAATGGTTCCAAGTCTCTGAATGGTTATATTTGAACATGTCATCGACTGACTCATCATTAGGGTTGAGCATTGTTTGAATTTGAACTATTCTTATTCCTGATCTGATTCTAGTTCTGATCGATTCTTGTTTATGAATCTTTTATGAGGAAAAATTATCAAAGTTTCAATGGCATAAATGAGCTGCTAACCGGAGCGCTCTCTGGATGAGATAGAAACACATTCACATGTATCCAGCGTCTGATACTTCAGGTACCAATACAGCTCCTCATTAGTCTTGGAAGTAGAGATGTTTTACTTTTATGGGCAGAGGAACGATCAGATTTTCATACTCAGTCGTTCAGTTAGTGGGTTTCATTATATGAAAGAGAAAGAGAACTAAAAATAAACAATTAAAACTTAAAATCGTTATTAAATTTAGCAGATCTACAGTAAAGAGCTTTCTTTCTATCCAGAGCGTGCAGAAAACAAGGCAGCCATCTGTTAAATATAAAGTAAGAGGAAGAAAGTATAAAAAAGCTTCACTCTACCTGCAGACACTCTGCTATTTATTCACAGGGGAACAGACTAACTTGGGAAGCTGACCTTAAAACACCAGAGCAGCGGCTTTGATGAGGCTCTCATCCTGAGTTTGGCAGTGAATAATCATGTCGGCTGTGAGCCTTCCTTTGCATCAGTACTGCAGGAAGCCGACTGGTCATTAGGCTACGTTCACACCGCAGCCTGAAGTGACCCAAATCCATTTTTTTTGCCCACATGTGACCTGCATCTGATCTTTTAATGGCTGTTTGAACAACACAGATACCATTTTTTCCAATGCGACCCAGGCCGCTTAGCTGTGTGGTCCTGGATCCGATACAAATCGGATCTTTTCAAATGCGACCTGTGTCTGAACAGCCAGGTCGCATTCATCCGACCTGAACGCCATTAGCAACTGACATAGGTCGCTATTCTTTCTTTACAGAAGCGGCAAGAAAAACAAACCCCATGGTGGACGATGATGCGGATAAGATTGAGGTTTCAAGGTTGGGAGAGATCGCTAGATGCACTCCGGCATTACATCCATGTTTACTTCCGTAAACACAGAGCACGCTGGCTTGCGACGTCATTGCATCATCTATTCCGAATGCGGGACACTTAAGCTGTATGAATGCAATTCACACAGGAGATCACATACAGGTCGCATATATTTGGAAATGTGAATGGCAAAAAAATTGGATTTCACAAAAAAATCTAAATTGAGCATCAAGGCCTGCAGTTTGAACGTAGCCTTAATGGATTCCAGAAGAGCTTAAGGGTTAGATCCGGTTCTGATCGATTATTGATCCTCGGTGCCAAACCCTAATCATCATGTTGTTTCACAGGCTGCCATCAAAAGCTGCCAAACTCGTCAAGAAGATCTGATGAGTAGAGCTGAGAAACTGGAGGAGTACACCCAGAAATGCAAGTAGGTGAAATGTGTTTTGTAACAGAATGAAAAATTTAATTTGATGTGGAATTTTGCGTCTTATTTAATCAGGGCAGGTTTTTTCTGTGTGTTTTTTTGTTGTTGTTTTTTTTGTAACATAGAAGGAAACTAACCATCAAA
The DNA here is from genome assembly GCF_016077235.1 of Cyprinodon tularosa. NCBI lineage: Eukaryota > Metazoa > Chordata > Actinopteri > Cyprinodontiformes > Cyprinodontidae > Cyprinodon > Cyprinodon tularosa. Next base: position 170,407 of record NW_024039401.1, read on the forward strand.
GTATTGTGTGACTCAGGGATTCCCTTGAAGATTTTGATCAGCGGGGGGCGAGTCTGTCTGCAGAGCTTCAGCATGTGTCTCAGCGAAGCAGAGAGCTGGAGGAGGAGCTGCTGCAGGTGACGGAGGAACTAGCCAACGCTCGTCTGGACAGCCACGAGAGCAGACACCAGCAGCAGCGCCGAGAAATGCTAGAAAAGCTGCGCCGACTCTACCCAGAAACTGTTGTAAGACCCAAAACAAAATGGCCTTTAATAGAGACAATGAAATGCTGTTTCTGTCTGCAAATCAGTTAAAAAAAGAAATGATGCGGATGCTGAATAAGTCTGTAGTTTAGTTTCACTCTAGATTTAAGAAAAACTAAATAATCCCGTAAAGATTTATGGTCCATATATCCACATCAAATTGTTATACTCAGTTTAGGCTGAAATATATAAATAACTATTTACTGTACGCTAACTGGCTAACCTAAGTTGTCTCTAATTATAAATGTGAGTCCGGGTTTCCAGCTGACGGACTCGTGATGTGAACAAAGTAAAATCCATCAGCTGTTCTGACTCTGCTTTAGGTAGTACTGGCTGCAGAACATAGAAATGAAATCATAAAGATTATATGATAGGGCTAGACTATTACATTCTGTAGCCGCGCTTTTCTGCTATCCATTATTAATGTTTTTTTTTTTTGTTTGATAACATTCACTGTCATAGCATCACTCTCATCCTGTAAATGCTAGGAAACTGGAGAGAAAATATCGCTCCACAGGCCTGCGAGAGTCCTTCCTAGTCTGGAAAAATGGTTTACTGCTGTATAAGAGGACCCTTTGTAAAGCAAGAGCAGCATACTTCTCATTAATAGAGGAGAATAAGAATAATCCTAGATTTCTTTTTAATACAGTTGCCAAACTCACCCAGAGCCATAGCTCTGTTGAACCGTCCATTCCACCTGCTCTTAGCAGCAATGATTTTATGGGATTCTTTATAAATAAGATTGATCTTATTAAAAATAAGATCATAAGCACTCCTCTATCCGCGATTGTACCTGAGGTAGTCATGGAATCTGAACCGGGTTTAGACTGCTTTGATCCAGTTGAACTCTCTGAATTAGCAAAATTATTGTCTTCATCTAAGCCTTCAACTTGTATGTTAGATCCAGTTCCAACCAGGTTATTTAAGGAGGTATTCCCTTTGATCTCCTCCTCCATTTTAGATGTGATTAATCTATCTCTGTTACAGGGATATGTACCTAAAGCTTTTAAGATTGCTGTAATTAAACCTCTGCTTAAGAAACCGTCTCTTGACCCAGATGACTTGGTCAATTATAGACCTATATCCAATCTTCCTTTCTTATCCAAAATTCTTGAGAAAGTAGTTGCCAAACAAGTTTGCGATCACTTCCACCATAATGAACTTTTTGAAGAGTTTCAGTCTGGCTTTAGAGCTCATCATAGCACTGAAACAGCTCTGGTGAAAGTCACTAATGATATTCTCATGGCCTCAGATAATGGACTTGTATCTGTGCTCGTCCTGTTGGATCTTAGTGCTGCATTTGATACAGTTGACCATAATATTCTTTTAGAAAGACTTGAATATTTTGTTGGAATTAAAGGAACAGCACTAGACTGGTTTAAATCTTATCTATCTGATCGAATTCAGTTTGTTCATGTTAATGATAGATCTTCAACACGCTCAAAGGTTACCTGTGGAGTACCACAGGGATCAGTGCTAGGACCAATTCTCTTTACTTTATACATGCTCCCAATTGGTAGAATTATTAGACAGCATGGGATTAATTTCCACTGTTATGCTGATGATACCCAGCTATATCTGTCTATAAATCCAGATGAAGCTAACCCATTACATAGATTACAGGCATGTCTTGAAGACATAAAAACCAGGATGACTCTTAATTTTCTGCTTCTGAATGCAGACAAAACAGAAGTTATAGTCTTTGGACCAGAGTCTCTGAAAAAGAAACTGATTAGCCAGTCACTTCATTTGGATGGGATTAAACTGATTTCAGATAATAAAGTAAAAAATCTTGGTGTTATTTTTGATCAGGACCTGTCATTTAAATCCCATATCAAAGAGGTTTCTAGAATTTCCTTCTTTCATCTGAGGAACATTGCAAAAATTAGAAATATCCTGTCCAGGGGTGATGCTGAGAAACTAGTCCATGCATTTGTTACTTCAAGGCTGGACTATTGTAATTCTTTACTATCAGGAAGTCCACAAACTGTAGTTAAAAGCCTTCAGCTGATCCAAAATGCTGCAGCCAGAGTTCTAATGAAAATGAAAAAGAGAGATCATATCTCGCCTATCCTGGCTTCTCTTCATTGGCTTCCTGTTAAATCAAGAATAGAATTTAAAATCCTCCTTCTCACATATAAAGCCTTAAATGGCCAAGCTCCATCTTATATCAGAGATCTGATTGTTCCTTATGTTCCTAACAGAGCACTTCGCTCTCAATCTGCAGGTTTACTAGTGGTTCCTAGAATTTCTAAAAGTAGAATGGGAGGCAGATCTTTTAGTTATCAGGCTCCTCTCCTGTGGAACCAACTACCAGTTTTAGTCCGTGAGGCAGACACCCTGTCTACTTTTAAGGCTAGGCTTAAAACTTTCATTTTTGATAAAGCTTATAGTTAGGGTGGCTCAGGTTATCCTGAGCTATCTCTATAGTTATGCTGCTATAGGCTTAGACTTTTGGAGGACATAGGGACCCCCATTTCATCATTCTGCTTCATTCTCTCTCTGTTCTCCTATTCTGCAGAATCTGTTAGTTCAATCTCTAACCTTCTGCTCTCTCTGCTTTTCCTCAGAGTAGCTTTGCCTCGTCTGTTCCTGTTTGGCTGTGACGTCATCCTGAAAAAAACATCAGCTGTGCTGCTTCTATCAACACCCTTGTTAATAGATGTTGGAGATCGGCCTGTTTTCCAGTGTGGTCCTGTTTCTCTGACCGTGACTGAGTGGATGTGCTCTCTTCGTCCTCTGGCATGGGAGCTGCCTTGGAGCTCGTCTGCCTGGCTGTGTGTTTCCTGGACGGGGCCGCCTTTTACAGCTGCTTTTTGTATCTCTGCTTCTGTCTCCTTGAACCCCAGTCGGCCTCGGCAGATGGCCGCTCACACTGAGCCTGGTTCTGCTGGAGGTTTCTTCCTGTTAAAAGGGAGTTTTTCCTCTCCACTGTCGCTACAAGCATGCTTAGTGTGGGGGATTGTATTTGAGTCAATGAGTCAATGCAATCAACTGGTTTTCCTTAGATAGAAAACTTTGTATCAATTTGACTGTATGATCTGGTTGAACTGTAAAGTGCCTTGAGATGACATGTGTTGTGAATTTGGCGCTATATAAATAAACTGAATTGAATTGAATTGAAAATTAAATGGAAGAAGAAAAAGGAATATTGGCTCTAAGAATCAGCCCATTAATATCTACAGCACATATTGGATTTTAGCTTAGACTGGTGTCAACATAAGCGCCATCAGCTTTAGGAAACCTGAATTGGTGGATCTCTTTTTTTACTCTACCTTAAAGAAAAAGGTGACAAGATTGTCAGCTTTTATTACAGCACGTGGAATTGTTTCACTAAGCTTTTGCAGTGTCACAAGATCTATTTCCACCCAGAGGTGCATTAATTTTTCACCAGGATCTTGCATTGATGATGGTAGAGTCGACCTTCTCCTGCACATCCCAAAGGTTTTCCATGAGGTTAAAGTCTGGACTATGTGGCGACCCATGATGTCTCATGAACCACAAATATAAATATGAAAAACTGCAACACAACGTGGGAGAAGCAGTCAACCTACTTTACGCTCGACTAGATCGTTCTGTTGACTGATGGCTGAACTTTATATAAAACATGGAAATAATATCCTCCATAAATGTTAGCTCTAATATTGTAAAACATTTAGTCTTATATGACTTTTAGACAATTAATGAACAAAAGATCTGAAAAACAAACCTTCCTCCATAAAAATCCTGAACGGTTTGGTGAAGGAGGAAGTGATGTCACAGGTAACATCCATGATAAAAACCCTCAACTTTCCCATAACTATAACTGCTTTAAATCATAATTTCAAGATAGTAATGACAATTCAATGTATTAAAAAAATATATATATTATCAAAGCTGATGAGAGGAATTTTTGGTGGAATGAATTGTGTTTTCTTTCATGTTATACCTGGACGTAAAGAACCGTAACTAACGGCTGATTGGACTAAAATGGGTCATGTAAAAAAGCCAGTCAGAATATTCTGATTGGATTCAACAGGTAAAGAATCGATTTGTAATCCAGCTTAGATTCGTGTTTTATCCTGACTGACAGTCCAATCAGCATCCATGTAAACACTTGTTTCAACTGAAGGAGGCAAGCTGATATTAGAGTGTATGTACACTTTACATGGCTAGACGTAAGTAAGAATAATCAGATCAGCATGACACGTTTTATTCAGATTACTTACTGTATGTTCATTTAAAAATTTCGTCCTGATCTTCAAATTTTGTGTGTTTAAACATAGCTAGCACGATCAGATCATTGTTACCGTCACAGGTAGTCCTTCTTGGATAATGATACTGGAAAAACTGAACCTATTTTTGATCCAAGATTCTCCCAGCAGCTTTGGGTTTTTCATGTTGATGTGCAATAAGGCAGGTAAATGTTTTCTGCCTCCATTTGGCTGATTGACAGACAGGCGGAATGTATGTACACAAATAAGTGTGAGATCAGACAGGAACCTGTCATTTGACATCTGTCTGTTCTGTTGCAGTTTGGGCGACTGTCTGATCTCTGCAGCCCAGTCCATAAGAAATACCAGCTGGCTGTTACCAAAGTGTTTGGCTCCAACATGAATGCAATCGTTGTGGCGACTGAGAAGGTCGCCCGCGAATGCATCGGCTTCCTCAAGGAGCAGCGAGGCGAGCCAGAGACCTTTCTGCCCGTCGACTACCTGGTGGTGAGTGGCTTCATTTACCTGCAGGTGATTGACGGAGGAGGTGGTCAACCTCATAGCTCTGATAATCCTCATTCCTCTGTGTGCAGGTGAAAACACTGAATCAACGACTCAGAGAGATCCCAAATGCCAAGATGGTTGTGGATGTGGTGCGGGTTACTGCCGGCCCAGGCGCTGCTCTGCTGGAAAAAGTGATGCAGTACGTCTGCGGCAACGCCTTGGTGTGTGAAACCATGAAAGTTGCCAGGAGTGTGGCCTTTGACAGACAGGAACGAGTTATGGTAAGCAGGAAATGGGAGCTGTGTGGTCTTCAGTTGTGTGGTTCCTGTTGTGCTAATCAGCAGTGATGCGTGTAGACTGTCACCTTGGATGGGACGCTGTTTAAAACTTCAGGCGTGATCTCTGGAGGTTCCAGCGATCTGCGGACCAAAGCTCGCTGCTGGCAGGAGAAGGACATGATCCGTCTGAAGGAACACAAGGACGAACTGATGCACGAGTTACGGGTGAGTTATGGTGTCCAAACGCCATAGTTTCATCACAATACATGCTGTCTGCTATCACCCTATTTATTTTTTCTTCATCTTTGTCTTTTTGCAAATTTTCTGTAAACATTTAGCTAAACAATCTTCAGTTTTGTTTGTGTTTTGGCTGTTTGTTATTCTAACAGGACTTAGTGAGGCTCAGAAGGAAGGAGTCCAGTCTAAAGCAGATCTTGGCTGAGGCTCAGGGAGCTCAGAGCCGTCTGAAGTACAGCACAACCGATTTGGAAATCCTTCGGGACAAAGCCATCCCTGACTGCAGAGCGGTAGGACAGATGTGCTGTGATCTCACATTCAGTCCAATAACTAAACACATATTCTGTTTAAGCACAGATCATCAGTCAGAACCCAGCAGAAGCCTGTTTGTCTTGATGGTTGTTTCTTATGCAGGGAATTTTGTTCTCTTATTGTTGTAACAAAATAACAAGTGTTGTTAATGATGAGTGAATTAAAATATTCTCCAGAAATGAAACTTTGCAAAACTTCCTTAAAAAAAGGTTTTCCTCAGATTAAATATTTTTCTAATCCATTTTCTTTTCCAGAACAAGTTTTTTTCCTAGTATTGTTTCGTTATTGTTACAACTAAAAAATGCATTTGGTGAATGGAAACTTGGAAGAAAAGGACTCTTGAAATAAACTGAAAAATGTCTTTAAAGAGAATTTTTTGAGTGAAACTTTACTGTTTTCTCAGATTTAAATATGTTTTCTGTGCTATTGATGGCTTCCAGGAAATCTCCTGCCTGAAGAGTGAGCTATCAAACCTTAAGTGTCAGATTCAGATGCAGCAGGAGAGTCTGGAAGCAAAAGACGCAGAGATAAAAAGAATCAGACAGCAGATCGATCAGGTACAGCCTTTCTATTCTAATACTATGAACTGCTACATTCTGTTCCCACTATAAGAAAAGCTTTAAAATAAACCATTTTTAAAGAAACAATTAAAACTATGTTTTTGGTTGTGTTTTTAGATCGAGGATGAGGTGTTTGCAGACTTCTGTGCCCAGATTGGTGTGGGAAGCATTAGAGAGTTTGAACAGGAGCACCTAAAGCTGCAGGAAGAGGTCGACAAGAAACGGTAAAACAAAAAACTTTTTATTACTGCATCTGAAATTCAGTCTAGCTAATGGAGCTAAAAGACTTAAATGAGATCCTTTAATGCCTTAAAGAAAAGATTCCCCCCTGACAGATGTCTAATGTTTTACCTCTTTTTACACTTTATGGTTTCATATCATCAAAAAAGACGACTGGCCTTCTCACTCCAGCCCTGTAGTTGTAGGGGTTATTTTCTCTTGAAAATACACAGCTGAAATAAACCAGGAATAGCTCCACAATGATCAGGTGTAGTTAGGGCACTGTTGGCTGAGTGTCTGAGTTGGAGGAAAAACAAATGCAGCAGGAAGGCCTCCTAACAGAGTTTATACCCTCGGCTGAGTTTACAGCTCATCAGTTCCACTAAACTAGACGTGGAAGTAGAGATGTTTTACTTTTAGGGGCAGAGAAACGATCAGAATTTAAACTCCTTCGTTCAGTTAGTGGGTTTCATCAAAGGCAGAATTAGATTGCGGGAATCTGTTAACATGTAAGGTAAGAGGAAGAAAGCATAAAAACGCTTTCTTCAGCTTTAAGGCACATTTTTAAATGCCGCCGCACAGAGTGTCAGGTTAATCCAGGCATACACTGTACATTGTTTTGCCCTTATTGGGACGATTCTCCAGTTGTGCGAGAATTTTTCCATCGGGCCAAATTTCAGCCTCCTCGTGTGTCCTGCGATGTGTAGTATACAGGGTGTAACCAGGGGCGATTAGCCTCTCACCACCACCTCCCGATCAGGAATCGTAAGGTTGGGAGAAATTCAAACATGTTTGAAATTCAGTCGGCCATCATAAGGAGTTTGTGGGCAAATTCTGCTGTTAAAGCAGATCTATGAGCAGATTTACCAGAAACTCGAGCACTGCGCATGCACAAACAAGGGAGTTCTTCTTCTTCTTTCAGATTGAAGAGCCAGCGCCATCTCTCGCCGCTAAATCCGACGTGTGGTTTTTGGACATACAGTGTGAGCAATTAGATCGCATCAGAGCGCTGGGCAATACAATGAGAATATGCACCCTGAGCCGTCAACTTTTAAACCCTTCGGTTTCATCGTGCAGTTTGAGCTGTAGCTGCGTGCAACAATTGAAAATATTGCACAGTGTATGCCCACCTTTAGTTATCTCCATTGTTCTGTTGCTGCACAAACAGATTAGGAAGCATCTGTTTCTGATAGGCGGACTGGGATCGGAACTAGGAATGGAAAATAACGTTGACATCTTTCAGTAGGAGAGAGGAAATATACCTATTTCTAATCTTGTGTGCTTCTTCTCTTTGGTTCTCACATTTCTCCCTGTAGCCTGGAGTTTGAAAGTCAGCGCGACCGCTTGAAAGCGCAGCTGGAATATAATAAGGAACATCTTGTGCAGGAGAAGAAGAAGCTGCACTCAATGGAGGACAAAGTTAGCAAGGAGGAGCAGGCCATTGCTGAAAGCAAAGAGGTAAACATATGTTGTTGCTGCTTTTATGCAGCAATGTAGGACCAGTAGGAGTGGAAAGTGGAAGTTTTAACCTCTCAGTTATGGCTAACGATACGTTTATGCTGCAGATCATCACACTGGATTTCTGCTTTGTTTTATTGTAAAGCCTTTATGTTGTGTGTTATTCTTTCATCTAAGCCAGTTTTTGTTGTTTTTTTCTCGTCAGGATGAGAAGAAGCTTCTGCAGGTAGTAGAGGAGGGTCAGAATAAGCTTCAGGAGATGAAGAACCAGCTTCTCCTTAGAAAAAAACAGGTGGCTTCATTGAAAGCTGAGCTCAGCCAAAAAACTCAACACCTACAGGAGATCAACAAGTAAAAATCCCCTTTACTATGCTGTTCACTCTGCACCACTGCTTATTGTGATACATAAGCAGGGCTGTACACTTTGCTTTGTTACCAACAGCATTAGAGCTCTCAGATGAAAACATTCAGGAGAACAGAAAGGAAATTAGCGACACTCAGAATCTGCTTAAATAGCAGAATTATAAAGAAACAAAACATTAATCTGGGTAATAATTCATGTTTCATGAGGCTGTCTTTTTTAAATGGAGGTTTCCATTCATGAATTACCTGCCTGCTTCTGCTCTTCATCCTCAAACTCAAGCCAAGGGAAGAGTTGGATCCAATCTGATTTAAACCTATAAACCTTGTTAGCTGTGTTTCTAAAAATCATCAGAACAGTAAATGCTGGAGGCCTTTCCTGTTTGCTGACATGTCCAATTAAAAATAACAATAAGGACACCTTATCTTTATCTAATAACTCATTATAGTTTTACCTTAACTTTGTCATATTGGGTTTATTACACTTACTTTACTTTAAGACCATTATTAGCTGAAACTAAGTTGTTTTTATATTACTAAATTTACCTTAAAGGGGAACACTGTTTTTTTTTACATTGGCCCCTTGATTTCACGTTATTACATCGTGTTCTACTCACTGTCAGGGTTCAGTGGTGGTTTGAGGACCCAAATGCAGAGGCAGAGGTTGAGGAGATTTCTTGCAGCTTTAATGAAATTAACAGAGGTAACAGAGGTGGGAATCCAAAAATCCAAAATCAAACATGAAAAATATAAAGTAAACCAGAACTATGGAGACATCTGGGGAAAACCAAACACGAGGAGCCAGGGAGAGATGAGGAACGTAGACCACAGCATGGGAAGACAGCTAAGAAAAGGAACCAACAAAGAGTGAGAGCAGAGGGAGAGCATATATAGCAGAGAGAGACAAAGGGAGGGCTAACGAGCAGACAAGGAGCAGGTGTGAGGGGAGACAACGAGGGAGCCAAGGGGAAAGGAACACACACACACAAGAGGGCAACAGAGGACAACAGAAAAACATGAGAACTAACATAAATCTTGAAATTACAACAAAACTGTAATTAAACCAATAAAACTAGAAAACAAGGAGCAAAAAACAACAGAACCAAGACCATGACACTCACCCATATGAGTTTTGTGTCATTGAACAGCTTGCCTACTTTAGACTTAGTTTTTAATCAACCCGGTGTTTCTGTTTCTGCTTTTCAAAGGGAGCTGACCAAACTTCAGCGAGAGGTCATGTCTGCTGAGACGGCCCTGGAACAGAAGCGCATGGCTCGACACAACATGCTGCTCGCCTGCAAAATCCAGGACCTGCCGATCAGTCTGCTAGTGGGCAGCCTGGACGAGATCAGCCAAGTGCAGGAGGTCCGACCTCTTTAAAACATAGATATTAAATGGGATAAAAACTCAGAATGCATAAAATTCCACCGGTAAAATTTTTACCACTATAGACATCATTGGAAAGCTTAGATTCTCCACACTTCAACCAAGATCACTTCATGTACAAAGCGAGTACCAAAGCACAATTAAAACAGATATAGCAACATGTCAAAATGCAAACAAACAAAGCAGCCACAATTACATACCTTTGAAGGCATCCAGAAGCTGTTTTATAAATCCAATCTTCAATTATACTCCATTCATCCATAAGGGTCCAAAGATGAAAGGTAATCCAGCATATTAGTAATAAAAATATTCCATGATGAGAAGAACGCCCATAACGTCCAGTTGTTGACATCAGAAGTTACCTGCTCATAGCTTATTCTCAGCATCTTGCTAATATTTACTTCTAATACTTATTTTCTCAGTTGTTATCCCACAATGTTTTTTATGTTTTTTTTTTACATCATCTTCTTATCTACAAGACATAAGTGTCTGCATATTTTTATGACGCAATTTGAGTGCCATATAGTCCCCGAAATCTCACCTCCGGTTCACTTGTGGTCCACTTCCTGCCAGCCAGTGACGCGCGATATTATGCCTTATTATTCTCTGCTTTTATTGGTTAAGACCACGTGGGGTGTTGGGCTTTGTAGCAAATGGAATAAGGTTTCGTACGAGCCCAAATGTGTGTGGCAGCAGCTGTCTGTGTGTTAGAGAGACACACAGACAGCTGCTGCTGGAGCCATTGCGCGCAGCTCCAAGCTGACACCAAAAGTTCAAATCCCCACAGCTCTGAAACTGTTGTAGCTGGAGGTCTGAAATTTTCTGCAAGTAATACAATGCAATCCGCCTTTTCTCAAGAATGTCTTTATTACTGCTGTTCTAAAAACACCTATAATTTCTGAGAATAAAAAAAAATAACTTTGAGTCATGTTTGAACTGATGCAGGTTGGTCTGTGTTCCACTCACCCAATTTATTTTTGAATGTATTTCCAATTTCATTTTTTTTTTGTTACAAAATCACCCTCAGAACAGTACACGGATACAGGAACTCAATGTATTTACTTTTTATTTTAGCTTTTTATCTTTTTATTTTAGATTTTTCATTTTTTAATTAGCTTTTTCTATGAGGTTTTTACTTTTTATATGAGCTAATTCACTTAGACTCAACCTTATTTTTCCCTTGGATTACTCCTTCAGGGGAATTCTGGTTCCAGTGGCTTATATAGAGAACAAAGGGCAGAGTTAAAGCAAGATGCCATTAAAGACAGACAACATTTAACTTTGCCTTTCTGCCTTATTTGCTGATAAGTGCTGTTTAAATCCAAGTTACCAAAAAAGTCAACTTAGATGATAAATGTTTTAGTGTGTTTGATATTAGTGAGCGGTTTCTCTTTCATACGGTATAGAACAAAAGCAGAAACCAATCAAACACCTGGTTTGTGATTTTTACAGCTTGGAACAGATTCAGAGAGCACCACAGCCACCATGGATATATACGAAAGAGAGGCGCAGCTCACCATCGACTATTCAGGGCTGGAGGAAGAGCTCACGGTGCGACGAAGAATCCTGAATATTCCTTTTTCTTTTAGTTCAGTTTAATATTCATTGAGCAAATGATGGATTAATTTGTTGACAGATTTTGGCTGAAGATGAAGAGATAGACGCTCAGATGGAGAAGCTGAAGGAGTCTGTGTCCTCTGCAGAAAAAGTGCTGAGTTCTACTTCCACCCCTAACCTGAAGGCTCTGGAGAAGAAGAGGGAGGTGAAAGACAAGTTGGAGGCAGTGACTGAAGGTATTTATCTTCTCATGTTTGTAACTTTCTGTTGATCATGTTTTCCCTAAATAAGACTTATTTCCTGTCTTTTATCAGTTCATTTTGTTTTCGTTCATTTGAAAAGGATTCATGCCTATTTTCTCTCCTTCATTCAGCTTTCAATGCGAGCACCAAAGTAGTCCAAAAGTGCAACAAGGAGTTTGAGGAAGTCAAAACTCAGCGCCTCAAGCTCTTCAATCAGTGTTTTGAACACGTGGTGCTCGTAATCGATCGCATCTATAAAAAAATATGCAGAAACAAGGGAGCCCAGGTGAGTCCAGAGATTAAACTCTGTAAAAACTGAATATCACCAGTTACATGTCTGTTTACAGGTGGGGTATGTTTCCTCCCTCTTATATTAACCCTTTAAAGGTTAACTGTTTCAGATGTTCTTTGTGGAATAATCCACAGCAAATAGTTCTTATATTTCAGACACAATCCTAACTTTAAACTGAATCCTTGTTTCTTTTCTAAGTCAGTATGTACCTGTTCACTGTGTTCTTTTTGCCAGCCATCTTAGATTTAGATTTGCGACTTAGACTATTATTGGTCTTAGTCGCATTTTAGTCATTACCATATGTGATAGTTTTAGTCAGTTTTAGTTGACTTAAACTTAAAAAGTTTTTATTCAAGGTATATTTAAATTCACAGGGTTTTGATATAAGCAAAATACAGAAAGAACCTCCATAATTGCCATGTAATGCCATGGTAATGCAGATTGAATATGCTAACTAAAATGTTGACATATTCAAAGGAAACATAAAATGTTTTAATGACAATACAAGGAAACGTTTACATCATATTTAAATAGATAGAAACGAGAACTATGAGAAAGAAATATTCAAAGATTTATGTACCTTTTTACCTGGGTCTTTATCCAAAAATACAAAAAACAGAATGCAATGAAATATTTTCTTTGGATGTAATTTAGGGATTCCATTTGGTAGAAATTAAAGAACGTTTAGTATCACCTCTTGTGAGCTGGAAAAAATTTAATATTGATAGTTAGACAAAGGTTTTTTTTACGCTTGGCAGAGGATGATCAGCCACATATAGTTTATTAAGTTGCGAGAGCAAGAAGAGCCATACTGCTGAGAGAGAACCATTAGAGTGGAGTAAAGTGCAGAGTCTGAGCTAAGATACATTTCAGCTCAGCTGAAAGATCAGAGCAGTTTGTCAGAGTTGAGCCCACAGTACCGGACCATTCCACTGCTGCTGCCATCATCCATCTGTGCTCATGCAGAATCTGCTCCGCTTCTCGTCAGGTGGGCTGCGTAACCAAACCAGACGCACAACGGATACTGCTTAGCTTGTCTCACAGATTACAAAAAAATTATGCATATTAAATGTCTGTCCGATGACCTGCTAATTTTTATAGTCTCGCTCGTTGATGAAAACTTAAACCTATGACTAGTGATGTTTTAGTCATCAATGATCCCCGTTAAGCTCTGCAGTTTATGTTATCATCATAAAAAAAGGAGCACCAATGAAATTATTTTGTCATGTTGACAAAAACAACACTGTCTGTTCAGCAAGCCTCTATTAGGGCTAAAACAATTAATCATGATTAATTAATTTGAGTTTCGTCTGGTTTAATTTCGTTAAAAGTACTTATTTGAGGAACCTTAGGCTATCCGATTATTAATTTTTTGAAATAATCAACAGATCAATTGATAAGCAAAAAAATTGTTAGTTGCAGTCCTAGAAGCTATAAGGAGAGATCACCAATCAGAAGGGATGCCTCATTTCTCTATTGCATGGAAATCTACCAAGAGTTTTATAGCACAAACCAGATCTGCTGCCATCAGTTTTCACTGGTAAGAAGGAAAAAATAATTATGATAGTATTTACCCTTGATAGCATCATTTAACAAACAGAATTTGCTAACTTTGGGGGAAATAGTGTAAATTCCTCTGAATCATAATGTGAATCCAGCAGGGAAACCAGCTAACAAGAAACAAAATGCTATTTTCTACCCACTAGAGTAAACTTCTTAATTTCTTTATTCTGTGTAGGTTTTCCAAAGCTAAAGCTTTAGGAAAGCAATGAGAAGAAAAGGTTTGATCATAGAAACATATGTAAACCTTTCCATATCTGGTATAGACACAGATTGATGTGAAATTATTAGGGGCATATATTATCTTTTAGGGAAATAAAGGGTTAAAATCAGTAATATGATTTAAAAAGTCAAGAGAGTAAAGTGAAAATATAACGAGACAAAAGTTATATTATTTAGAATTAAAAGGTAACATGAGACAAACTCATGAAAATAAATCATGATAATAAAGTTGGAACGTCAGGACAAAAAACATCAGCTGTGTCCGAACGTCCGCCCCTAACCCTTAAATCCCTCAATCAGTATATAGAGCGGGGACGATATAGGGGACTTTATAGTAAACTCAGTTAACTGTCTGTTTGGACAGATGATCACTACTTTTTACTCCCCTTTGGTCAGGTGACTCCGCCTCCCCGCACGGCCATCTTTGTTATTTGTCGCCACTGTCGGGTAGCGACAGTCTGGGATATATCAGTTCTTCTAGTGACCATGGATGATCACTACTTTTCACGTTGCATTTTGGGAAGTTTCGGGTCCACTACTTTTTCATCAACTAGATGTTCAGACACTCATCTAAAATGGCGTAACCACTATATAGTGCCCTTTATGGTGATTAGTGCCCTTTATAGTGATTAGTGCGAAGATTTGGACACAGTCATAGAGTCATTTGCAGAACCAGTTCAGGTTCCTGGTGTTATTAGGGCCAGGCTATAGAGGATTTTATTTTAAATCATGAGATAGGTCCTAACATCAGCAGAATAAAGCCAAATCAATACAGTCATAAACTTTTATTAATAAGAAAATTTTTTTTAATATTAGGGAGGGATTTAAACTATATTATGAGATAACAGCAGGTCTGCCACATCCAACATAGCCGTGAAGCCTAAGAACATAAATATGTCCTCGCCTCGACCTTCGGGGTAAAAAATGTTTAGCTGTAAAATAAAAAAGGATGCAGTTCCTCCAAAAATCATGGGAAAAAACAAATAAGAAAACTGAGAAAATGTTTAGTTTTTGCTTGCTATTATATCGGAACACATTTCTCTCCATACACCACCAACAGATTCCTGAAGATTAAAAAAAGAAATGTTTGATGAAAATGTGATTATCTTATAAAGGAATTTCTAATAGTTGAACCTCTGTTTGCTCCAGGCCATTCTGAGTGCTGAGAATCCTGAGGAACCATATTTAGGCGGCATCAACTACCACTGTGTGGCTCCAGGGAAGCGCTTCATGTCTATGGACAATCTGTCTGGTGGAGAAAAAGCCATCGCTGCTCTGGCTTTGCTGTTTGCTATAAATAGGTAACTCCATTTTGACCACAGATTTTACCTTTCAGTGCATTTTCATTGTTGATTTTTATTATTATTATTATCGTGGCGTCTCTGTTAGCTTCCGTCCGGCTCCTTTCTTCATCCTGGATGAGGTGGATGCAGCCCTGGACAACACTAACATTGGCAAGGTGAAAGCAAGCATGACGCTCTCTGTGGGGTTTTATTTGTTGTTACTCTACGGAGTGCATTTTGGTCCAATATTGTTGTAAACAAATAACACACTTTTTAATTAAAAATGTGCAATCCAAAAATAAAACTTTAAAACACTTTTCCGGTTTTTCAGATTTTCCTTTTATAAAATTATTTTCATTTTCTTTACTTTTTCTTATTTAAAATTGTATTCTTTTTAACTATATATATATATATATATATATATATATATATATATATATATATATATATATATATATATATATATATTTCTTTTTTTAGATTAAGCTTTATGAATGTCCTTGTTTTCTAATTTAGTCGTAAAGATCAGGTTCTCTTTACCTCTGGAGGCGGGCTTTCCTCTGCCAGGAGTGAAGACGCATTTCTATTGGTCTGCTGGACATTAGCAGCATTTAATTGGTGAAAAACAAATGTTGTTGTTGTGGTTCGAGTGAAGAGGATCTTTTAAACACGAAAATAATCCAACATTTAAAATTCCATCTGAAAAATAGGTAAAAATACAAAATCTGTTTGAAAAAATAAAATCCAAAAAAGAAAATTAATTTGAAAAAAAAAAAAGCTGAGAAAGCAGAAAAATAACTCAAACCATTTATTGAAAAAAATTTTTTTTTTTTTTATTTCTGGGTTGCTTTTTTTTCCATTGACAAAATGCCCTCCACAGTGTGTCGGTCATTATATCCAAAATCAAAAGGATGTGTTGATTATGTCAGGAGAGCAGGAAACTGGGAAAACAGGGTCATCCTGTAACTTAATCGCTTTACTCTGACACTGTTTGTCCGTTTGTTTATAACGGATTGGCTTTGACTCCTCCAGGTGACCAGCTTCATCAGAGAGGAGTCCAAAGTGAACATGCAGATCATTGTCATTTCCCTGAAGGAGGAATTTTTCTCCAAAGCTGATGCTCTTCTTGGAGTCTGCTCCTATGTGAGGAACTTTCAGAACCCCCTCTGTTACCGGGCAGAACATTTTTAAACTGGTATGAATCCATTTGAACAGATGTTTTCCTTTTCACAGCTTGATCACTGCATGTTTAGTCGCATTTTGACCCTGGACCTGCGTCCCTACCCGCTGGCTGAAGAGGAAAACGACAAAGCAAGAGCTGAGGAGGCCAGAACCGACACAAGGCTGGAGTCTTCTACCCTGAAAAAGACTCCATGAAGTCATCGTTTCTTTGTGTTTTTACCTGAAAATGTTCTGGTTCTTAAAAGTTTTTATGCCTGCAGGTGTTTTGCTAATGGTAGCAACTAGTCTGTTGATAATTTTACTATGAAAAATAGAAGTAACCTGAGTTCTCTAAGTGTTTTTTTTTTCTAGGATAGGTTTCAATGTTTTTATTGACACCTTTGATTGTTAAGGTTTTTATTCATTTTAAGGTCGGGTGGGTTTGTAATTGTTAAATTTTGTCATTTCCTGACAGTAATACAAAAAAGTTTAAAAATTATTCGGTTTTTAAATAGCTTGTTTTCATGTTGGTAATGTTTGCTATATAAAAATACATTAAACAAAATACAGTATTCTTTTGTTTTATTCTCAGCTTGTTACTGTTTTAGATTTTCTATTTCTGAGTCAATGATTGAATACTTTAAAAATATGGACTATAAAGCAGTAAGTTTATCTTTTCATGTTATTTAGCATAATAATAATTAACTCAACTAAATGTAGAAATACCAGGTCATTGTTGAACCTGGTATTTCTAAGAATGGAGTCTTAAAGGAATATTGGGAAATGAAGGAAATAAAAAGGATAATCACAGATTAAGAAAAGCATTATTTATTTATCTACAGAATAAAAAGTAAAAAAATAGAATTAGATGTAAAGTAATGTTGCTACACACTCATGTACAGTAGATGCGGGAAAACACCTTAAAGTTGCTTGCGTTCCGCCATAATAGAAAAGAAGAAGAAGAACTCCGATTTAGTGCATTGATCAAGATGAAACATCCTATCTGGAGCAAATAGCTAGCAAACAGGGTTATGTCCATATTTCACCTCAGGCATTTATAATTTATAGAATTATGATCATTCATTTTTGTATACCATTGTTATGTTAATTAATTATTGAGGTACAATCTCACAAATTGAGAGTTATAAAGACAATATGGGTTTAAACTTGGGATTCGTAAAAGCAGTCCAGCTCCTGTCAACTACATGATGACAGCTCTTCAGCTTTCTCAGAGGGTTTCTACAGAATTCAGAAAGTGAAACGTGATTGGTCGAAAGTAAGCCCAAAACTGGGACGTGATTGGTCCAACAGAAGATTAGGCGTTCACTGATTGGCTGGTTGGAGGACGAGGATAAATGTTTGATCCCTGTGTAAGAACAAAAATGGCACGAATGCACAGGAAAGTAGTGTAGTAGTAAAGTAATTATTCTTATAGGGAATTTAGCTTATTTAGTTTTGGATTTAAAACATGATGTTTATCCGAAGCTGGTCTTGAACCCACGATTCTTGGTTCTGACTGCTTCCTTCCTCCGCCGCTTTGCATAGGACACAAAATTCACAAATTCTTTCATTCTTAGCATTAAATTATTTTAATGCTGTTTAATACAGGTCTACTGTTTTGGACAATTTATACTGAAACCTGCAATTATAACATTCATATAAGGGTAGCTCCAGAAGGTGAAACGTGATTGGTCAAAAGTGAGCCCAAATTAAGCCCAAAAGTGAGACTTGATTGGTCCACCAGAGGATGAGGTGTTCACTGATTGGCTGGTTGGGCTTCCTTTACTCTAGCAGTGCGATGGCTGCCCCGTGATGCCTCCAGGATGTCATGGTGCGGTGCTACTGGCGAAACAGCTCCCATCATCTCCTGCATTTGGGAGCCGGAGCAGATGGTAAGAAATCCGACTGTGGAACAATGTAAGGTTTCTCTGGTTGGTAGCGGTCATCCTCAAAGCGGAAACAAAGCTGTCATGGCCGACGAACTTTGTCAGTTTGTTGTTTATAGTTGCTAACTCTGGTCCCTGCTAGCATCCATGCTAGGCTGTTAGCAGGAGCACAGATGTGGATTTCAGCTCCATGAGGAACATGTTTACTGATAGAATGACATTATGGCCACACTGAGTTTAACTACATTAGCAGTAGTTTATGGAAAGAGTTCAGAGAAGAAAAAAAAAGTTTTATAATTAAATCTCAAATGCTGGTATTTCTGTTAATAAAACACTGGTTTCTTTCTCACTGCACCACTTTTCCTAAAATAGACCCAAACTTTTTTGGTTTGTTTTTCTTGGTTTGTACTAGAGCTGAATATTAATCAGATTAATTGTGATTAATTGATTATTGAAGTAAACATCCACTAATTTAGTAAATAATTAATCAGTAACTGGAGTATAGAGACTCTAAAACATGCATACAGACCAGAAAACAAGCATTCAGAAAGAAAGAAGACAGAAAAATCAGAGGGTGGAGTTAAACAGCACAGAACAGTTACACACAGGCCAAGCAGCTACCAGGCAGTGGAGCTGTTAGAGGAAAAGAAGCAACTGCTGCAACAATAAATTATAAACATGTTATTCACATCCAATGATATGTTGGGACAAGTAGGTTGGTCAAAAATTTTGGTAGGGACATGTTGCTATGGTCCCTATGCAAACTTACGCCCATGTGAAAATGTTTTAGTTTCACCTGATTTAATTTTGTAAAAATCTTAAAGGAACGTTTTATTTTCCAGTTATTCATAAAAAAAAAAATCAGATTAACCAGTTAGCAAACTAATTGATGTTTGCAGCCCTAGTTTGTACATATAATAAAAAAAAAATAAATTAAAAAAAAAAAAAAAAAAAATATATATATATATATATATATATATATAATATATATATATATATATATATATATATATATATATATATATATATATATATATATATATATATATATGGTTAGAACAAATTTATTGTATCACTGACACTGTTGACCTGCTGCAGGTAGGTTAGAAATAATCCCATTATGTGGTTTTAGGGGTATTGTAATGTATTCTAGTGTTAAACCTTTTATAATTAATTTCAGTCTTGCTTGATTTAGAAAAAAAAAATACATTTATGTCCTTTTCAGAAGGCAGAAGAACAGCTCAGGTGAGAGAACAGCTAGAACCAGTTTGTTATCATATAACACTGGATAATAATAATTTGTTCTGGTTTATGTGTGAATGCAGCACAAACAGGAAGAGACAGCAGAGACGGAGGAACAGGCCAGAATGACGAGACAGAGATGGAACAAGAAGCTGGTGAGAAATTGTAGTTCAATATTTTTTATACACAATGTCTTGTTTTCATGTTTCTGGGTCCTGTAACTACAGCATTAAACTTGTTCTGCATCAGACAGCCAGACTCAGGCCAACTTCTTACTGAAATCCTTTAATGTCTAGCTTCACCCCTGCTGCAGCTGCAGAGGCTCCCCTGGCTGGGATTTGAACTCTGGCTTCATTTTCAGGAATGACATTTGTAGAGCAGTGCTCCCCCTGGTGGTGGCTCTACGTGTTATGCTGCGTTCACACTGGACGCAGCAGAAGCAGCAAGTTTACATGCAAAGTCAATGGTTGACGCGCAGCAGGCGCAGCGCGTCGGGAGCGTTTAAGCATCTGATGTGGCGCAACCGTGCTGCTGCTCGACATGGATAATTTTAACTATTCCTGCTCGCCGTAGAAAAGGAAAACTGGAGGATGCGGGCATCGATCCCGCTACCTCTCGCATGCTAAGCGAGCGCTCTACCATCTGAGCTAATCCCCCTGTTGAGCCTGTCAAGGGTCTGGGGTTTTAGACACTTGGGGTGGGGGGGAAGGGCGTTCTCTGGTGTCCTGGGGGTTGGAGACATGCTGACAGTTGAGGAGAGGGAGGGGGCTGGTGTTGGGGGGGTCAACCCGTGTTAAACACCTGTTAAGCTCGTCTGCAAACTTCAGTGTTTGTTGCACATTTTGATGTCGTGATGACATGGGGTACAGCGCATCCCTGTGGGTGCATCTCGCCTTTCATTCGCTGGTTGTCCTCCCGCAGCAGTGTGTCGCAGTGAGCTTGTTGCAGACATGTTTGATTTATGCCCAATGTTGAAGCGTGTTCTGCTAGGGCTGGGCGATAATTCAATAACGATATATATCGATCGATAGACGTGTGGCGCAATAGAAAAAAAGAGGGTCCATAAAAGTTCGATAAAAAAGAAACGCAGTTTTCCTTCCTTCTCATTGTAGCCTAGCATGTAGGTTTATGCTAGTCACTGCTTCCTCCCAACCAATCACAATCACGGACCCAGGCATGCCGTCACCAAGCGCCGCCCTCTCAAACCACAACACAGAGCACATGAAGATGTGCAGCAAGGAGAGGCGGAGGAAATTGTTCCAAAGAAGGGTTTTTGTAGTTCGGCAGTCTGGCAGTATTTCGGTCATGGCAAGTCGGACCAAAAACAAACCACAGTCATCTGTAAAATGTGTCGGGAACCAGTGAAAACGAAGTCTGATAACGCAACCAACTTTTTTTTTTTTTTTATCATCTCAGCCGCTCACAGCCGCAGGAGTATGAGCTGTGTAGGCCCCCGCGCGGCTCTCCTCCGAGGAATCTTCGGAAAATGTATATATATTTTCAGTTCTGGGCAGTTTCCCACGTAGTTCTAACAGTTGAGATAAAAATGCTGAGGGGCCAGAAACTTCAAAGTAATAACTCAGGTTAAAGCAGGAAACGGGGGCGGTGGGGGGGCTTTTATTTATTTGTTATATTTATTTTGGTCACTTTTCTGGTCACTTTAGTTTATTCTTTGTCAGTATTTAATAACATAACTCAGGCCTCTTAAGTTATTTTTCTTTAAAACAATTGTTATGGTTAAAAAAGTTGATTAAATAAAGATTTAATTAGAAGTCTGTGTTTGTGTTTTTTATTAAAATTAAATCATTTAGCAATATTATAAAAAGTCCAGGCAGAGCTGCACATAAAATATGGTTTCAAATCTTTTCAATAATTATCGATATCGATCAATATGCATTTTTTTTTATCGATAAGCTTTTTTTCTATATCGCCCAGCCCTATGTTCTGCGCTGTTATTCCACACCACAATGCAAGAGGGACAATCAGGAACTAGCTGTGGGTCTAGATCAGTGGTCTCCAACCCTGGTCCTCAAGATCTACTTCCCTACAGTTTTTAGATGCATCCCTGCTTCAACACAGCTGAATCAAATGATTGATTACCTTTTCAAGCCATTCATTTAATTAAGCTCTGTTGAAGCAGGGATGCAGGACAGTCTGTAGGACAGTAGATCTTGAATACCAGGGTTGGAGACCATTGGTCTAGATCCTTAGCATCCCCCTGGTGTTGGCTCTACGTGCTACATCTTCTTCACCGTCTTTAACTTCAGAGGCCCTGATGTCCTCTTCCTGACAATTAGAGTTTGCTTACATTTCAGGACAAAATACATCTGGAGGAAACCATATGAAATATAACAAATCACAACATTAAAACGTTTTAGCTGTAATAGTGTAGGAAAATGTAAAAGCTGCGGCAGCTTTCAGAAACCAAAATGTCCTCATCAGTAGGTTTTCATAATTTGATCATTTCAACTTTAAGTATTTTATACATGTAATACACTACTGTATGTTAAGTATTCTAGAGTAATGGTTTATTACAGTTTATCTTTAAAGATGCCCCCAAATCCAAAGAAAAGAGTCAAAGTAATCGTAGAAAAGGAGAACTGGAGGATGCGGGCATCGATCCCGCTACCTCTCGCATGCTAAGCGAGCGCTCTACCATCTGAGCTAATCCCCCTGCTGAGAAATTACCATGGTCGGGGGTTCGATACACTCAGGGTGAGGGGGAGGACAGGTCTTTGTGTCCTGGGGGTGGAGACATGCAAAGAGTTGAGGAGAGGGAGGTGGCTGGTGTAACGGGGGTCAAACCGTGTTAAAAGTTTAGCTCGTCAGCAAACTTGATGTCCCTGCAGCCCTGCTGGTGGTGTTCCTCTGCCCAAAGCTGGAGGTGTTCTTCAGACCCCTCCACTCATCTCTGACATTGTTTTGTGCCAGTTGTTCCTCTGTTTTCCTCTTGTAGTCCTTCTCTGCTGCCCTGATCCTCCATTGGAGCTCTTGCTAGACTCTCCGCTGCTCTTCTCTGTCCACTTAGTTGAAAGGCCTTTTTTTCTGGTTCACGAGGACTTTCAGCTCAGGAGTCACCCAGGGATGGATGTTTGGAAAGCTCTGTAGTCGTCTTGGGGGCACAGTGCTCTCTACACACAGAAGGTCATGTACAGTTATGGCCAAAAGTATTGAGAATGACACAAATATTATATTTTCACATGATCTGCTGTCCTCTGGTTTTCATATGTGTATCCCAGATGTTGTCATCACATACAGAAATGCAATTGCAATCATATTATGAGTAACAAAAGCTTTTAATGACAGAATGATTTAATGCAGCAAGTCAATATTTGCAGTGTTGACCCCTCTTCTTCAGGCTGCTGCAATTCTCCCTGACATGCTCTCAATCAACTTCTGGACCAAACCCTGACTGATAGCAGTCCATTCTTGCACAATTAATGCTTGTATTTTGTCAGAATTCCTAGGTTTTGGTTTGCCCACCCGTCTCTTGATGATTGACCACAAGTTTTCAATGGGATTAAGATCAGGGGAGTTTCCAGGCCATGGACCCAAAATCTCTATGTTTTGTTCCCTGAGCCAGTTCGATATCACCTTTGCTTTATGGCAAGGGGCTCCATCATGCTGGAAAAGGCATTGTTCATCACCAAACTGCTCTTGGACGGTTGGGAGAAGTTGCTCTCAGAGGACATTCTGGTACCATTCTTTATTCATAGCTGTGTTTTTAGGTACGACTGTGAGAGAGCCGACTCCCTTGGCTGAGAAGCAACCCCCTCCATGAATGGTTTCAGGATGCTTTATAGTTGGCATGAGACAAAACTGGTGGTAGCGCTCACCTCGTCTTCTCCGAACAAGTATTTTCCGGATGTCCCAAACAATCGGAAAGGGGATTAAACAGAGAAAATGACTTTACCCCAGTCCTCAGCAGTTCACTCCGTGTACCTTTTGCAGAATATCAGTCTGTCCCTGATGTTTTTCCTGGAGAGAAGTGGCTTCTTTGCCGCCCTCCTTGAGACCAGGCCTTGCTCCAAGAGTCTCCGCCTCACAGTGCGTGCAAATGCACTCACACCTGCCTGCTGCCATTCCTGAGCAAGCTCTGCACTGCTGGTAGACTTTGTAAATATTAACATCTAAGATAGATGAGAATGACCAAGCTAAGATCCTATGGGACTTTAAGATCCAGACTGACAAACAGGTGATGGCTAACCAACCAGACATCGTGTTGATAGACAAACAGCAGAAGAAGGCAGTAGTGATAGATGTGGCAATCCCAAGCAACAGCAACATCAAGAAGAAAGAACACGAGAAGCTTGAAAATTACCAAGGGCTGAAGGAGGAGCTAGAAAAGATGTGGAAAGTAAGAGCAGCAGTGGTGCCAGTGGTAATTGGAGCACTGGGGGCTGTGACCCCCAAACTAGGAGAGTGGCTACAGCAGATTCCAGGTAAAACATCAGAGGTCTCTGTCCAGAAGAGCCCTTTCCGAGGAACAGCTAAGATACTGCGCAGAACCCTCAAACTCCCAGGCCTCTGGTAGAGGACCTGAGCTTGAGGATGACACATACCACCCCACGAGGGGCGAGAAAAAAGTTGTTGTTGCGTGCCAGATATTGTTTAAAGCAGCTCCGGTCCACCCCGCTGCCCTCCAGACTGCCTGCACAAAGCAAAGCCTACAGTTCCTTGGAGATCGTAGAGGGCATGCGCGAGATGATTAAATTCAAAGTAGCAAAACATGCGGAAATTATCCAGGGTTTCCGCGAATCATTAAAAATAAGTACAATTCATTCATTTTTTTGGATTTTTTCATTAATTTCATTAATGTTTATGGGATTTCGGTGTAACAATCAACATAATATAATTTTTTATGTTTATATGTTTTAAAAACAAAGCGGCGCGTGTATGACGTCATCCGCTCGCACCGGCTACCGGCGCTATTAGGTGTCTGTGTCCTGGGGGTCAGAGATATGCTGAGAGTTGAGGAGAGGGGAGTGAAACCGTGTTAAAAAACTGTTAAGTTTGTCTGCAAACTTCAATGTTTGTTGCACATTTTGATGCCATGATGACAGAAACATGGGGCTCAGCGCATCCCTGTGGGTGCATCTCGCCTTTCATTGGCTGGTTGTCCTCCCGCAGCAGTGTGTCGCAGTGAGCTAGTTGCAGACATGTTTGATTTATGCCCAATATTGAAGCATGTTCTGCGCTGTTATTCCACACCACCATTGCAAGAGGGACAATCAGGAACTAGCTGTGGGTCTAGATCAGGGGTTTGGCAACCCACGGCTCCGGAGCTGCATGCAGCTCTTTCATCCTTATACTGCGGCTCTGAGTGGCTTGGGGAAAAAAAATAAATAAATAAGTATTTAAGTGTATTTTATTTGTGTTAGTTCTTTAATATTTTAGTCCTAAATTGGAAGATTATTGTAATCTTGACATATTAGAATAAATATGTTATTGTTTTTCGTCGCTCAAAATAAACGTCATACTGTTTAGGTGCCAAACATACGGTTTAGGTGCCAAACAAACAGCGCTGTTCTGCCGATATGTGAACTCTTCTGGACCACAGGAAGAAATGGTTGGGCTGATACCACTAAAAGGCCAGACACGGGGGGAGGACATCTGTGAGGCTGTGCTTGATTGTTTACGAGCCAAAGAAATAAAAACAACCCACCTAGTGTCAGTGGCTACTGATGGGGCACCGGGTATGACTGGAGCGCACAGGGGCTTTGTAGCCTTGCTGCAGAAGTCACTGGATAGAAAGCTGCTCACTTTTCACTGCATCCTGCAACAAGAGGCATTGTGCGCACAAACCTTTCCTTTAGAATGCACAGAGGTCATTAATGTTGTCATTCAGATTGTCAATAAAATAATGGCAAAAGGTTTAAATCACCACCAGTTCCGTTCGTTACTGGATGAGGATGACAGCACATACTCTGATCTCCTGCTGCACAATAGAAAGATTCATCATTTTACTGTATTAATATTTAGAACAATAAAACAATCATTACACTGGATTTCTGCCTCATTTCTTCCCATCAGCTGTCAAAGATCTCATAAAATGAGCAACATCTATTCACTTCTTATTAATTGTGTTAATAAACATTAATTAATAACTGGTATTCATCATTAAATGCTGTACTATTAAAAGTTTACTAAAAAGTGCCCAAAAGGAGTTTTTCAAGCAGGACATATTAAATATTGAGCCAAATAAACAAAATTTGGTATATAATATAGTAATATATAATATAGTAATATACATAGTATAGTAATAGTAATATTTGCTATAGTATTAGCCCTGTTATTGCTGTATCATTATGCACTGATGAATCTACTGGTGCTAAACTATTAACCAAAGGGATAAAACTGAGATTTTTTCAACACAGAAGAAGTTATCATCTGCTGTCTTTGTAGTTTTTAATATTTCTACTAAATAAGTTAATCAAAGTGAACAGAAGACATAAACATAACACTGCGTGATGCACAGGAGTGATTTTTATTTCATTTAGCCATGGCTCTCAGAGGGTTTCTATAGCATCTAGAAGGTGATTGGTCAAAAGTAAAGTAAGCCCAAAACTGGGACGTGATTGGTCCAACAGAAGATGACGCGTTCACTGATTGGCTGGTTGGAGGCTGGGGATAAATATTTGATCCCTGTGTACAAACAAAAATGAGGCGAAATGCACAGGAAAGTAGTGATGTATTGAAGTGAGTAGTAAAGTAATAATTCTTATAGGGTTTTTGGCTTATTTAATTTTAAAACATAATGTTTATCCAAAGCTGGTCTCGAACCCACGAACCTTGTTTCCGACTGCTTGCCGTAGCTCTCCGAGATTGTCTATAGAATCCACAAGGTGAAAGGTGATTGGTCAAAAGTAAGCCCAAAGTAAGCCCAAAACTGGCACGTGATTGGTCCAACGGAACATGAGGCGTTCACTGATTGGCTGGTTGGAGGCTGAGGCTAAATATTTGATCCTTGTGTACAAGCAAATATGACGTGAAATGCACAAAAAATAAAAATGTTGATATAGTAGTGAATTAATGCCTCTTAGAGGGGATTTTAACTTATTTAGTTTTGGATTTAAAACATAATGTTTATCCGAAGCTGGTCTCGAACCCATGAACCTTGGTTCTGACTGCTTCCTTCCTCCGCCGCTTTACATAGAGCCTCTCAGGACACAAATTCTTTCAACCTTAGCATTAAGATTATTTTAATGCTCACGAACTGTTAAACACAGCTTTCCTGTTTTGGAAAATTTATACTGAAACCTGAAAATTTTGATGTAACATACAGTACCTGCCTTTTTGTTGATTTGTTGATACAGCAGCTTTATCTACAGCATATTGACATGCATGAAATGTCCCTTTCATGTTGCCGTAACTGCTGTATGTCAAGTTACTGAGGAACAAATGTGGTAAATGTGTGTTCAGAGTAAACAATACATGGATGTCTGGTACCTTGTTTGGGTGCCTTGACCCATTTATTTCTACTGTGTATTTATGCTGACTTTAGTACAGCTCAGTCCATAGATCTCTGATGGGTAACTTTTTTTTCCTATAGTTTCTTCTTGTGCAAATGCTGCAAAGCTGCCTCTCTCACAGTCAATCTCACACATCTGCAACTCAGCACCTGTGTCTTACCTTAATACCTTTCCTGTGATAATGCCCCTCTAGAAGTAGTGTTATAATTCTTCTATCTTCTATTAGGTGAAATCGCATTGTACGATGTATTTCTAATATGAACTGTTTCACATAAAACACTTACTCTACATACTATTCTCACTAAACTGTGATAACTGTGATTAAATTCAGTGTAAACAAATGCCATATGTTGCCACCCCTCAAAAATTCCTGCCCCCCTCTCGCCACCCCATAAATATTTTTCTAGATCCGCCCCTGCATATAATAAAAAAAATAAATATATATATGGTTAGAACAAATTTATTGTATCACTGACACTGTTGAACTGCTGCAGTAAGGAGGTTAGAAATAATCCCATTATGTGGTTTTAGGGCTATTGTGATGTATTCTAATGTTAAACCTTTTATAATTAATTCCAGTCCTGCTTAATTTAGAAACAAATTTACTTTTTTTGGTCCTTTTTCAGAAGGCAGGGAGCAGCTAAGGTGAGAGAACAACTAGAAAAGTTCAATGGTATTATACAACATTGGATAGTAGCAGTGATGGGAGTAACGCCGTTACCTTTTTTTAGTAGTAGAGTAATCTAACTAATTACTTTGACTGTAACTATAACGCAGTTACCATTGCCGAAACCCCGTTACTGCACGTTACTAAGGTCGCACAATTAACCTTTTTTTAATGATAGGACTTGAACGCGCCTTGTCATGAGAGAGGGGAGGATGAGATTGGCTGATGTATAGTGAGATTCCGTCTGTCAGTTGGGTAGGTGGGTGTTTCTGCTGGTGGGTGTTAACGTACAGCACACACACACACAGAGATGGAGAGGTAGGAGGATCAAGCAGCAAAACAGCGTTTTCCAGATGGAAATTTATCTGAAAGGGTTCAGAAGCCATCAGATACCGTTCCCCCCATATTAAGCAAGGGGAGCCGTATCTGACGGGGATTATAGGCCCGTCAGATAGCGTTCCCCCTTGATGTCATTTACGTTGAGTTGCAATAAATGCAAAACTCTCTGCAGGTTCTTGTCTTGGCTTCGTATGGATGAGAGGCTGGTTTGGTGAAAAATTTGTGTGTTTAGGCCAGGGTTTGACTTCGTGTGGACGGGGCCTTACTCGTTACATCAGCTTGGAGGAATCCCGTCTGGTCCGGAGGCTTTCCTCTGTCTAAGTCCCTTCAGCTGGCCTCTCAATCCAGAAGAGAATAGAATCCAGAAGGTGAAAAGTGATTGGTCCAAAGTAAGCCCAAAACTGGGACGTGATTGGTCCACAAGAAGATGAGGTGTTCACTGATTGGCTGGTTGGAGGCTGGGGCTAAATTTTTTATCTCTGTGTTTAAACAAAAATGACACGAAATGCACAGGAAAGTAGTGTAGTAGTGCAGTGACTAGTAAAGTAATAATTTTTATAGGGAATTTAGCTTATTTAGTTTTAGAGTTAAAACATAATGTTTATCCGAAGCTGGTCTCGAACCCATGAACCTTGGTTCTGAATGCTTCCTTCCTCTGCCGCTTTGCATAGAGCCTCCCTGGACACAAATTATTTCCTACCTAGCATTAAAATTATTTTAATGCTTCATGGACTGTTTATTACAGTTGTGCTGTTTTGGAAAATGTATACTGAAACCTGCAATTATAATATTCATATAATGATTCTAGAAGAAGAAACATGATTGGTCAAAAGTAAGCCCAAAGTAAGCCTAAAACTGGGACTTGATTGGTCCACCAGAGGATGAGGCGTTCATTGATTGGCTAGTTGGGCTTCCTTTACTCTAGCAGTGCGATGGCTGCCCCGTGATGCCTCCAGGACGTCATGGTGCGGTGCTACTGGGGAAACAGCTCCCATCATCTCCTGCATTTGGGAGCCGGAGCAGAAGGTAAGAAATCCGACTGTGGAACAATGTAAGGTTTCTCTGGTTGGTAGCGGTCATCCTCAAAGCGGAAACAAAGCTGTCATGGCCGACGAACTTTGTCAGTTTGTTGGTAATAGTTGCTAACTCTGGTCCCTGCTAGCATCCATGCTAGGCTGTTAGCAGGAGCACAGATGTGGATTTCAGTTCCATGAGGAACATGTTTACTGATAGAATGACATTATGGCCACACTGAGTTTAACTACATTAGCAGTAGTTTATGGAAAGAGTTCAGAGAAGAAAAAAAAGTTTAATAATTAAATCCCAAATGCTGGTATTTCTGTTAATAAAATACTGATATATATATATATATATATATATATATATATATATATATATATATATATATATATATATATATATATATATATATATATATATATATATATATGTGTATATATATATATATACCGTAAATTCTCTAATATTGGCCTGTATTCCAATAGCGGCCGGGACTCTAACATTGGCCGGTCTCGCTGTCAGAGGAGGTAAATAATGGCCGGTCTCTAATACAGGCCGGGGCTATAAACGTTTTTTCTGGGCATACCTCAACATTATACTTGTGGTAGTAACATACAAGTACCACAGCCCTGCGCAGCTGGACGACAGGCCCTGACTGCTGTCCGTCTGCGCGAGGAAGAGAACAGACACGCAGCAGAACAGGAGGAGCGCGAGTGATGAGGAGATTAAAGGGAGAGATGAAGAGGGGGAGGAAACTGAGGAGGAGAATTAAACAGAATTGGAGGATTTTATTATTTTTTTTTACTTCAAACCAAGCGAGACATGGTAACTGTGCTTTTTCAATAAATGAACCCAGTGTTTTATAGGTTCAAATAGACACAAAATCTCATTTTTATTCATTCCACTGGTAGTCTGTTTTGCTCAAATAGCAATAGAGGCCTGTCTCTAATTCTGGCCTCTATCCAATAAAGGCCTGGATCGCGATGCACTTGAGTGAAATAAAGGCCCGGGCCTATATTAGAGAATTTAAGGTATATATAGTTTGAACAAATTTATTGTATCACTGACACTGTTGAACTGCTGCAAGTAGGAGGTTAGAAACAATCCCATTATGTGGTTTTATAGGTATTGTTATGTATTCTAGTGTTAAACCTTTTATAATTAATTCCAGTCTTGCTTAATTTAGAAACAAATGTACTGTTTTGGTCCTTTTCAGAAGGCAGTAGAACAGATCAGGTGAGAGAACAACTAGAAACAGTTCAATGGTATCATATAACACTGGATAATAGTAATTTGTTCTGGTTTACGTGTGAATGCAGCAAAAACAGGAAGAGACAGCAGAGATGGAGGAACAGGCCAGAATGAGGAGACAGAGATGGAACAAGGAGCTGGTGAGAAATTGTAGTTCAATATTTTTTATACACAATGTCTTGTTTTCGTGTTTCTGGGTCCTGCAAGTACAGCATTAAACTTGTTCTGCATCAGACAGCCAGACTCAGGCCAACTTCTTACTGAAATCCTCTCACGTCTAGCTTCACCCCTGCTGCAGCTGCAGAGGTAACCTGACAACAGCCAGATGCATGTCTCGCTCCGCCTAGCTCCACTCACATACATCTGGGAACCCGCTCATTGAAAGTGATTTCCCCAACCGAATTTATGGTCTGTCCAATCAGGACGCAGGGTGGGTGTGTCCTGGAGTGGAGAAGCGACCGTGAGATTCCAACAACAATGGCGGCAAGCATTGAGGAAGCAAGCGTTAGCATTGATGCTGCTATTTCTTCTGTGTTGTCCAATCTATCTGATATTGTTTCATCAAAAGAACATCAGAGAAACGATGTTTTCGCCCTTCTCCCGACCGGATTTGGCAAGAGCTTGATCTACCAAATGGCTCCTCCTCTCACAGCGTCACGGGTTAGCTTCGGTGTGAGTGGTTGAAATAGCACGTCAATAAAGATGACAGACAAGTAGCTTATCCAATCATATGCAAGGCGTTTTGATAAGGCCCAGCCTTCAGTAAAGGCAATTCCTATGGCGGGTTCCCAGATGTATGTGAGTGGAGCTAGGCGGAGCGAGACATGCATCTGGCTGTTGTCAGGTTACTGCAGAGGCTCCCCTGGCTGGGATTTGAATTCTGGCTTCATTTTCAGGACTGACATTTGTAAGAGCAGTGCTCCCCCTGGTGGTGGCTCTACGTGCTACATCTTCTTCACCGTCTTTAACTTCAGTGGCCCTGATGTCCTCTTCCTTACAGTTAGAGTTTGCTTACATTTCAGGACATAAGACATCTGGAGGAAACTCTTCTTCTTGAATATAATAAATGACAACATTAAAACATTTTAGCTGTAATAGTGTAGAAAAATGTAAAAGCTGCGGCAGCTTTCAGAAACCAACATGTCCTCATCAGTAGGTTTCCATAATTTGCTCATCTCAACTTTATGTATTTTATACATGTAATATTATATATATACATATACACTACCGTATGTTATGTATTCTAGAGTAATGGTTTATCACAGCTTATCTTTAAAGATGCCCCCAAATCCAAAGAAAAGTGTCAAATTAACTGTAGAAAAGGAAAACTGGAGGATGCGGGCATCGATCCCGCTACCTCTCGCATGCTAAGCGAGCGCTCTACCATCTGAGCTAATCCCCCTGTTGAGCAATTTCTCCAAAAAAGGAGAACTTACTCCCTGTGCTGTGCGTCAATGACATACGTCTTCTTGCACCCACTAAAGACAGTCTTGTGGTCCCACATGAGACACATTTGACCACAGCAGGGTCACCTTACCAAGGCCTCACACTTGAATTAGCAATTCTGCAGTATTACTCACTGTGAACTTACAACAATCACCTGATTGGCTGACTGTTGGCGAGGAACGGGTGGGATTGGTCACTGACGTAAAAGAAGGAAGCTCCAGGGCAGCTGATAACAATAGAAATAATTGTCGGTAGTGACAGGCAGTAAATAAACTCAGACAGAAGCTGGAGGTTATTTTCAGTCAGCTGATTGATTGATTGACTTTATTGATCTCACAGTGGAGAAATTTAGTCGTTACATCAGCTTGGAGGAATCCCGTCTGGTGCAGAGGCTTTCCTCTGTCTAAGTCCTTTCAGCTGGCCTCTCAAATGCATAGCAGTGACTGTGAGGGGGGAGGGAGGCATGGCAGAGGGTGTGAGTGGGTGGGGGGTTGGTGAGAGTGGAGGTGAGGGTTGGAGACATGCAAAGAGTTGAGGAGAGGGAGGGGGCTGGTGTGAGGGTGGTCAAACTGTGAGCTCAGCACTATAGTCCCAGAAGTTGGAGTCCTGTGTGCTCATACTTTCAGAATATCAGATACAATATTCACTAACACAAAGAAATTTCCAAAAACAATATAGAACGGAGAAAGTAGGAAAGGAGAACACAGAGCCCATGTAACAGGCTGCTGCATGCTTGGCGCCATCTTGAGACTACTACTATTTCTTCTGTTTGTTCCAGAGCTGGTGAATTATATCCCAGCAAGAACAACAAATCACCTGGTAGGGAGGGGCCACAGGGGTGGCCAATAATTGGCTAGGGGGGCATGGTCCCCACTGTTCCCCCATTTAGATCCACCCCTATTTGACAATATTTAATTTCAAATAACAGCACAGTAGACTTGTTTAGCGGGGGAGAGGACTAATGTTGTGTTTGTTGCACATTTTGATGTTCTGATGAAAGAAACATGGGGCTAATATATATTCAAATATTAAAAACAGATGGATATTCTCCCACTCTGCAGAATCTGTTATTTCAATCTCTTATACGTCTGCTTTTTCTCATAGCTTCATCTGGTCTGTTCCTGTTTGGCTGTAACTCCATCCTGGAGAGAAATATCAGCTGCGCTGCTGCCATGAACGCCTTTGTTTATAGATGTTGGAGATCAGCCTGTTTCTCTGACTGTGACTGGCTGGATGTGCTCTCTTCATCCTCTGACATGGGAGCTGGCTCGTTGCTCGTCTGCCTGGCT
The DNA here is from genome assembly GCF_016077235.1 of Cyprinodon tularosa. Taxonomy (NCBI): domain Eukaryota; kingdom Metazoa; phylum Chordata; class Actinopteri; order Cyprinodontiformes; family Cyprinodontidae; genus Cyprinodon; species Cyprinodon tularosa. The sequence goes on from NW_024039401.1 coordinate 203,085, forward strand.
GTGTGTTTCCTGGACGGGGCCGCCTTTTACACTTGACTTTTGTATCTCTGCTTTTGTCTCCTTGAACCCCAGTCAGCCTCAGCAGATGGATGCTCACACTCAGCCTGGTTCTGCTGGAGTTTTTCCTCTACTGTCGCTACAATCATTCTTAGTGTGAGCAATTGCCTTTGAGTCAATGAGTCGATGCAATCAACTGGTTTTCCTGAGATATAAAACTTTGAATCAATCTTAGGCCCCGTCCACACGAAGCCAAACCCTGGCCTAAACGCACAAATTTTTCACCAAACCAGCCTCTTATCCATACGAAGCCGGCGTTTCTGGGGTCTGTAAATGATCTTTTTTTTATTCAGCCTTCAGAGTGGGAAGATTTTGAAACGCCGTTTTCGGGTTTCCATCTTTAAGCTCTAACCGCATTTTTTTTTTTTACACGCATGTGTCATAGCGTCGCCTCTAAACACGCATGCGCGACACAGTATCACAACAACAATGGCGCCGTACTGTGTTGAATGGTTGCTGCTAATGCTACTCACCCTGCTGTCAGGCTTACAACAGAATCTTCTTCTTCTGGAATATCTCCAGGAAGAACAGAACACCTGAATTTGACTGAACCACGAAAATGGACCCGCAGGGCAACCATGTATAAATATTAGTGCGCTTGCCCAACATTTCGTCGCCTATTTTTGCTTTGGCACCACAGCGCCACTTACAGGCCTTGCATACATTTTGCAGCATTTTCATGCATTCGTGTGGACGATCACATTTATTTTACTTTACGACAAACGTTCTGGAAAATATTAGCGTTTCGTGTTCGTTTTGACTTCGTGTGGACGGAGCCTCACTGGATGATCTGGTGAACTGTAAAGTGCCTTGAGATGACGTGTTGTGAATAAATTAATTGATTTGAATTGAATTGTGTGTCTGCTGTGGAGCAGGCAGGAGTCTCTCTCAGTCGTTCATACACATTTCGTTCTAAGCCATTGTGGCGGACACTCCACTTGGGGCCCCTCAGCGCATCTTTGTGGGTGCATCTCGCCTTTCATAGGCTGGTTCTCCTCCCGCAGCAGTGTGTCGCAGTGAGATTGTTGCAGATATTTTTGATTTATGCCCAATATTGAAGCGTGTTCTGTGTTGTTATTCCACGCCACAATGCAACAGGGACAATCAGGAACCAGCCGTGGGTCTAGATACGGCCGAGGCGTTGAGGAAGTGGGGTCAAGTTTGTGCAACCATAGAGGGACATGAGGGCGAAAAAGAGCGGGGATCCATGTGGAAAAAGAGTCCCAGCGTTCTCACACTGGGAAACACGCATAGTGTAGAGTGGATGTAGATTTGACCAATCAGAGGCCTCCTGTCCGCTGCACTCTCTGAGGTCACCTACAATTTTAGCCCCATTTACACTACCCTTGAAAAACCGATCCAGGCCCAGAACGATCCGAGCTTGGATCGGTAACCAGGCCAAGCTCAGTTTTGACGACCGTTCACACGTCACACTTATCTCGGTTATCTCGACTCCTCGCCTCCTAGTGACGATGTGCGGTATTACTGCTAGGATTGAAGGAGGGACTCAAGCAGCTGGTGGCGGTAATGCACCAAACGCTGTTTGTCAACCGCCGTAAAACCCAAGAAGAAGAAGACGAAGGAGGAGGAAATCAAGCAAATCAAAATGGCGGCGCCCGTCACATTCAGAAAGTTATGCTTGATTATTATTGCTGTACTTCCGTGTTTGCGGTGGGTCAGGCGAAGATGGCAACCTTGCGCGGATGTACTTTAATGGAGTGTGAATCGGCATGTTCAGCCAGTCGGCGATGACGCGTTCTGCTCATGCGCTCTTGTTATCAGAGAACCGAGCCAGGAAAAAACCGAGCCGAACCCACCTCGGGAACTGGTCTGCAGTTAGCGCGGTCCGGTTATGTCTATCTCGGTTCAGTTCAGGTTGTTTCCGTTCACACACGACAAGTTATCTCAGTTACTGAGCTCGGACCGGTCTCGGCTCAGTTTTTTAAGGGTAGTGTAAACGGGGTATTTGTAGAGGTGCAGCAGACTGTCTGCAGAGAGGGCGGGGAAACATTTGCATTCACTGCAACACATGCAGACAAACTGGTTTCTGAGTATAAATCAGCTCTAACCCATCTCTCTTTTAGCCTTACAAAATTACTACAAGCGAAAATGATTTCACATGCACAAAATATGCAAATATTAATTGAAATTATGACCCTTAGAGAGGATTTTAGTTAATTATTCTTTGGATTTAAAACATTGTTTATCCAAAGCTGGTCTCGAACCCACAAACGTTTCTGACTGCTTTGCTCCTCCGTCGCTTTGCATAGGGCCTCCCAGGATAAAACATTATTTCATCCTTAGCATTAAAATTCTGTCTGATTTTTGCTGTTTAACACTGTTTCACTGCTTTGGAAAAACTTATCTTGAAACTTTTGGAATGATAATATTGATATATGACAGCTAATAGTTTATATGTACCAGGTAAAATCCAGTTCAACTAGTGTAAAATGGCTCTTTTTAAATAAGATATAACTGAATCGTATAGCCTCTGGTCCAGAACAGCAGCTGGGTCCAGTGCTGTAGACCAGCCTCCTGAAAGCAGTCTACTCATTATCTGCAGCGACATGTTCCTCATTTCTGTTCTTCATGCTGTTTGTGTACTAATGCTTCCTTGCAGGCTGCAGTTGTTGGACCAGGATTTGGCCGAGTACCCTGTGTCCCTCCGCCAGGCTCTACCTGGACCAGCAGGGGGTCACAGAGGTCATCCGCCTGTGGTCGGTCTTTCCTGATGGGACACACTGACAGCTCTTGGTGGCCTGCTCTGAGTGGCAGCAGCAGTCACAGTGGGAAGCCTCTTCAGCATGTTTGCCTCCTACAGAGCCATGTTGGTGTTTGGCCTGTCCTTTGCCTTCTTCAGGTAGCTGATGAAAGCTTGGGTCATCTTCATGGACCTGCCCTTGAAATCCCTACACGTCACCATCAGACACCCAGACTCACCAGTACACTGGGCCTCCTGGATGGATCATGGCCTGTTTTTTTTTCCCAGCACACCTCCACAGCCTCTCCTATCTCCCTGATCTGGGAGGTTTACCAGAGGATCAGTTGTTTGCTAGCCTGGGTGCCAGTCCGAACTTAGTCCCGCCCACAAGGTTTGAGTTCGGGGAAGTTTGGTCTGGCTCTGCTCCATAGTAGCGCGAGTATTAAAGCCCACTGTCAGGCGTTCCAATCAAATTGTCAGGGCGGGCTTTATACGATGATGGACAGATGATCAAGAGTAACGTTATCAACCACGTGACCAAAGGGCGCTTGGGTGACAACAATAATGGCTGCCGCTGGAGAGTTTGGGTGAGTAGATTCTGCTATTAGGTCTGTTCTAGAAGATATCGACAGCAAATTAATTTTAAAAGAGGAACAGAGAAACGCGATCAAGGCTCATCTTCTTATTCTAGGCGTGAAACTGCACGCTTTGATTTTTGTTGACAACAACTATGCATGGCTTAACATACGTCACGCACTCCGTTGCTCTTATTGGTTGTAGGTCTATCCAGTTGAGTGCAGAGGCATTTTTTTTCCTGGTTCGTTCAAAACACGCCCCATAATCACAGCTCTATGGAGCAGCATCAGACTCATATTCTGACTAGAATTGAGTCGGACTACGTCAGGCTAGTTGTTTGCTGGTTGACAGCAGGTTCTCTCTCCTCCTCACCCCTGATGCTGCTGACCTGACAGACCAGGTAGCTGAGGGAGTTCTCCAGCAGCAATTAGAACCTCTGACCCAGGTGTTTCCCAAACTGGATCTTGGAGTGAACCAGGAAGTGGTCTCCAAGATCTCCTCTGTTCTCCCTCGCTGCTCCTCCTCCTTACAGCAGGCCCTCAGTTGGCCCCATGAGGAGACGACCCAGAGGAGTTCTATGCAACAAGCACCGTAAAAACCTAACCTGAAAGCAAAGATTCGTCATTTTACTGTATTAATATTTAGAACAATAAAACAATCATTAGACTGGATTTCTGCCTCATTTCTTCCCATCAGCAATCAAAGATCTCATAAAATGAACAATATTTATTCACTTCTTATGTGTAAGAACGGACTGTTTATTACCGTTGTACTGTTTTGGAAAATTGATACTGAAATCTGCAATTATAATATTCATATATGACAGCTAATAGTTTATATGTACCAGATAAAATTCAGTTCAACTTGTGTAAGATGCTCATTTTAAGATATAATTATCTTAAAATGAGCATTTTACACAATTATCTTCTTATAAAGATATAATAAGATATAATTGAATCGTTTAGTCTGGTACAGGAATACAGCAGGTCTAAATAATGCTTAAATTATAACAAGTAAATAGACTAGAATAGAATAGAATTTTTTTATCACCGAATTTTAAACACTGAATTTTTTTAGACATTAAGTTCCTTACACTTAATTTTTATCTGGTTTTTTTTAAACTTTTGCAGATGAATTTTTTTCTGGTGATTTTTTTTTTTTTTTTTACTGAAAAAAAGCTGTTGTGTCATGTGACCAAATTAGCTTATTTCATTGGCTAGAAGCTGCTCGACTCTTATCAAGTGTAGATTGCTTTGGCTTAAGTTCACTAGAAGGTCATCACATTTGCGGCTGAATTTTTGCAGCTGAATTTTTTTGCAGCTGGATTTTTTTCCTACTGATTTTTTTTCTGTTGAATTTTACCAGAGAAAATTGAGTGTAAGGAATTCAATGTCTAAAAGAAAAACCAGTGTTTAAAAAATAAGTGTTAAAAAAATTCAGTGTTTAAAATTTGGTGTTAAAAAAAAGGCAGATTCCAATGGAACTGTTTTTCTTCCATAGATCTGCATATAATCTGTGTAATAAATACATAAAAGAAAATGTAAAAGATTTTAACAAGAAAAAAAGCAGTATTAGGTATATTGCTGTTTCTATACCAACTGTAATATCATTTTTGTTTTTTGGCTCAGGGTAATGTCCATATTTCACCTCAGGCATTTATAATTAATAGAATTATGATCATTCAATTTTAATAACATTGTTATGTTAATTAGTTATTGAGGTCCAATCTGTCACATATTGAGGAGTTATAAAGACAATATGTTTAAACTTGGGGCTTGTAAAAGCAGTCCAGCTCCTGTCAACTACATGATGACAGCTCTTCAGCTTTCTCAGAGGGTTTCTATAGAATCCAGAAGGTGAAAAGTGATTGGTCCAAAGTAAGCCCAAAACTGGGAGGTGATTGGTCCACAAGAAGATGAGGTGTTCACTGATTGGCTGGTTGGAGGCTGGGGCTAAATTTTTTATCTCTGTGTACAAACAAAAATTACACGAAATGCACAGGAAAGTAGTGTAGTAGTGAAGTGACTAGTAAAGTAATTATTTTTATAGGGAATTTAGCTTATTTAGTTTTGGAGTTAAAACATCATGTTTATCCGAAGCTGGTCTCGAACCCTGAACCTGGGTTCTGACTGCTTCCTTCCTCCGCCGCTTTGCATAGAGCCTCCCAGGACACAAATTATTTCCTCCCTAGCATTAAAATTATTTTAATGCTTCACGGGCTGATTGTTACCGTTGTGCTGTTTTGGAAAATGTATACTGAAACCTGCAATTATAATATTCATAATATAATGATTCTAGAAGGAGAAACATGATTGGTCAAAAAATAACCCAACAGTGCGATGGCTGCCCCGTGATGCCTCCAGGATGTCATGGTGCGGTGCTACTGGGGAAACAGCTCCCATCATCTCCTGCATTTGGGAGCCGGAGCAGAAGGTAAGAAATCAGACTGTGGAACAATGTAAGGTTTCTCTGGTTGGTAGCGGTCATCCTCAAAGCGGCAACAAAGCTGTCATGGCCGACGCACTTTGTCAGTTTGTTGGTAATAGTTGCTAACTCTGGTCCCTGCTAGCATCCATGCTAGGCTGTTAGCAGGAACACAGAGGTGGATTTCAGCTCCATGAGGAACATGTTTACTGATAGAATGACATAATATGGCCACACTGAGTTTAACTACATTAGCATTAGTTTATGGAAAGAATTCAGAGATGAAAAAAAGTTTAATTAAATCCCAGGTGGGAGATTTGATCCCCTTTGCTTTTCAAATGCTGGTATTTCTGTTAATAAAACACCGGTTTCTTTCTCACTGGACCACTTTTCCTAAAATAGACCCAACTTTTTTTTGGTTTGTTTTCCTTGGTTTGTACTAGAGCTGAATATTAATAAGCATAATTGTGATTAATCAATATTTGAAGTAAACATCCACTAATTTAGTAAATAAATAATCATTAACTGAAGTATAGAGACTTTAAAACATGCATTTAGCTGACAGAGCAACAGATGTAGAGCAGTAACTATACCAACATTGTTAATAATTATATATATATATATTTTTTTTTTTTCTCTCAGATCATCTTGTCTTTATTTAAGATAGATTAAAAGACAACATTTATGACTAATATACTTATCCCCAAACATATTAACCAACACAATGATTATCATTGTCAATGGCTTGTAAAAAAACAGTTAAAGGAGAAGTTCGTTTTTTTACACTTTAAGCCCATTTTCTGTAGTGTCCAGGAGGAAATCGAATGATCGACACCAAAAGTTTGACAATTGCTCCTGTCTCTGCTTTTTTGGCTCATTTAGAATCACCCCCTGGCTGCTTTAGAATGGCTTGCATAGAGCATGTCCGATAATGTCCTTAAAACAACCTTAAAAGTTCTTTTTTTAAAATATGCTACTCACCGGGTCGTCAGCGCTGTTCAATGACGTTCCAAAAAAAGTTTCGTGAAGAAAAAACTTTCCTGTAGTGTTTTATTTAGCATTTTGTAAATCCCATTGAGTTCTGTAGGAATAGTCAATATTCCCCTGCCACCGGAAACGGAAATGGGGCCTGTTTACGCAGTTGTAGTCTTTTCGCTTCACTCTGTGTACTTCGACGTCGAGGTGCTAACGTCTCTGTTAAACACTTTAAAAAACTCTGAAAATGGAATACGAAAGGTGGATTCTTGATTCTCGACGTCGGAGTATACAGAGTGAAGCGAAAAGACTACAACTGTGTAAACAGGCCCCATTTCCGTTTCTGGTGGCAGGGGAATATTGACTATTCCAACAGAACTCAATGGGATTTACAAAATGCTAAATAAAACACTACAGGAACGTTTTTTCTTCACGAAACTTTTTTTGGAACGTCATTGAACAGCGCTGACGACCCGGTGAGTAGCATATTTTAAAAAAAGAACGTTTAAGGTTGTTTTAAGGACATTATCGGACATGCTCTATGCAAGCCATTCTAAAGCAGCCAGGGGTGGATTCTAAATGAGCCAAAAAGCAGAGACAGGACCAATTGTCAAACTTTTGGTGTCGATCATTCGATTTCATCCTGGACACTACAGAAAATGGGCTTAAAGTGTAAAAAACCGAACTTCTCCTTTAATCAAGTGACAGTCATTGATCTGATGGCTACCAAACATAAAAGATCAAATGAGAAAAATGGCACAGATATGAAAGACAAGAATACTAAAGCGGTGGCTACGGTTTCTGTATATAAATAATGTACGTACCAATATTTTAGTTAAAAAATATATTTTAGTTAAAAATACTGAGCTGAGCTCTTTTTGGCTCCGCTCGGGTCAGTCCAGATCAAGACCCACAATTGCAATCGCACCAAACAGGAAAAAGAATGTACAGAAGACCCGGTTTGTCAAATTAAATTATAGTAAAAACAGATCGGTAACTAGAAATTAGAGCATATTTCGTATATATCCAAAAAACTAAGAGCAATTAATTAAATAATTGGATGCAGACTATTGGTGCTTCAACAGACCAGGAAGAAGTTGTGAGATTCTAGAGCGCATCTCACAACTTTAAAAGAAAATTCTTATTGCAGGAATGGATAAAGAGATGATGAGTTTGGAAGCAGAGAACAGAGTTCATAGAAACTATGTTTGATCGTGTTTATCCCTGTTACAAAAACCCACAGAAAGAAAATATTTGGGCAGAAACTGAACATCTGCTGGATGGTGATGGGGATTTTTTTTAATATGTCATATTAAATTTAACGTTCACAGGGTTTATACAGGAATGAGGAACTCTAATTTAATGCTAATAGAAATAATTTTAATGCCATCAACAAGTATCATGTACACAAGTTATTAGTTTACATGAAATAAGGAGCTGTAAGCACAGTTCCATGATTCAAGTTTGTAGATATATCTATATACACTCACCGGCCACTTTATTAGGTACCCCATGCTAGTAACGGGTTGGACCCCCTTTTGCCTTCAGAACTGCCTCAATTCTTCGTGGCATAGATTCAACAAGGTGCTGGAAGCATTCCTCAGGGAGTTTGGTCCATATTGACATGATGGCATCACACAGTTGCCGCAGATTTGTCGGCTGCACATCCATGAAACGAATCTCCCGTTCCACCACATCCCAAAGATGCTCTATTGGATTGAGATCTGGTGACTGTGGAGGCCATTTGAGTACAGTGAACTCATTGTCATGTTCAAGAAACCAGTCTGAGATGATTCCAGCTTTATGACATGGCGCATTATCCTGCTAAAAGTAGCCATCAGAAGTTGGGTACATTGTGATCATAAAGGGATGGACATGGTCAGCAACAATACTCAGGTAGGCTGTGGCGTTGCAACGATGCTCAATTGGTACCAAGGGGCCCAAAGAGTGCCAAGAAAATATTCCCCACACCATGACACCACCACCACCAGCCTGAACCGTTGATACAAGGCAGGATGGATCCATGCTTTCATGTTGTAGAAGCCAAATTCTGACCCTACCATCCGAATGTCGCAGCAGAAATCGAGACTTATCAGACCAGGCAACGTTTTTCCAATCTTCTATTGTCCAATTTCGATGAGCTTGTGCAAATTGTAGCCTCAGTTTCCTGTTCTTAGCTGAAGGGAGTGGCACCCGGTGTGGTCTTCTGCTGCTGTAGCCCATCTGCCTCAAAGTTCGACGTACTGTGCGTTGAGAGATGCTCTTCTGCCCACCTTGGTTGTAACGGGTGGTTATTTGAGTCACTGTTGCCCTTCTATCAGCTCGAACCAGTCTGGCCATTCTCCTCTTACCTCTGGCATCAACAAGGCATTTCCGCCCACAGAACTGCCGCTCACTGGATGTTTTTTCTTTTTCGGACCATTCTCTGTAAACCCTAGAGATGGTTGTGCGTGAAAATCCCAGTAGATCAGCAGTTTCTGAAATACTCAGACCAGCCCTTCTGGCACCAACAATCATGCCACGTTCAAAGTCACTCAAATCACCTTTCTTCCCCATACTGATGCTTGGTTTGAACTGCAGGAGATTGTCTTGACAATGTCTACATGCCTAAATGCACTGAGTTGCCGCCATGTGATTGGCTGCTTAGAAATTAAGTGTTAACGAGCAGTTGGACAGGTGTACCTAATAAAGTGACCGGTGAGTGTATATATATAATTGCATTTAAGATTAAAAAAAACAACAGCAACAACATTTTCATCTGTCAATATGCTCTAAGCAGAACTCTTAAAGCGGAAATGTTTTATTTTCACCTGATTTAATTCTGTAAAAATCTTTAAGGAAGAGTTTATTTTCCAGTTATTGATTTAAAAAAAAACTTTCAGATTAACCAGTTATAAAAATAATTGTTGTTTGCAGCCCTAGTTTGTACATATGATAAAAAAATAAATAGATATATGATTAGAACAAATTTATTGTATATCTGACACTCTTGAACTGCTGAAGGTAGGAGTTTAGAAATAATCCCATTATGTGGTTTTTGGGGTATTGTGATGTATTCTAGTGTTAAACCTTTTATAATTAATTCCAGTCCTGCTTAATTTAGAAACAAATGTACTTTTTTGGTCCTTTTCAGAAGGCAGTAGAACAGATCAGGTGAGAGAACAACTAGAAACAGTTCAATGGTATCATATAACACTGGATAATAGTAATTTGTTCTGGTTTATGTGTGAATGCAGCAAAAACAGGAAGAGACAGCAGAGACGGAGGAACAGGCCAGAATGAGGAGACAGAGATGGAACAAGAAGCTGATGAGAAATGTAGTTTAATATTTTTTATACACAATGTCTTGTTTTCATGTTTCTGGGTCCTGTAACTACAGCATTAAACTTGTTCTGCATCAGACAGCCAGACTCAGGCCAACTTCTTACTGAAATCATCTCATGTCTAGCTTCGCCCCTGCTGCAGCTGCAGAGGCTCCCCTGGCTGGGATTTGAACTCTGGCTTCATTTTCAGGACTAACATTTGTAAGAGCAGTGCTCCCCCTGGTGGTGACTCTACGTGCTACATCTTCTTCACCGTCTTTAACTTCAGTGGCCCTGATGTCCTCTTCCTTACAGTTAGAGTTTGCTTACATTTCAGGACATAAGACATCTGGAGGAAACTCTTCTATTTGAAATATAATAAATGACAACAATAAAACATTTTAGCTGTAATAGTGTAGAAAATGTAAAAGCTGCGGCAGCTTTCAGAAACCAACATGTCCTAATCAGTAGGTTTCCATAATTTGATCATCTCAAGTTTAAGTATTTTATACATGTAACATTATACATATACACTACTGTATGTTATGTATTCTATAGTAATGGTTTATCACAGCTTATCTTTAAAGATGCCCCCAAATCCAAAGAAAAGGGTCAAATTAACCGTAGAAAAGGAAAACTGGAGGATGCGGGCATCGATCCCGCTACCTCTCGCATGCTAAGCGAGCGCTCTACCATCTGAGCTAATCCCCCTGTTGAGCCAGTTCTTGAAAAAAGGAGAACTTATTCCTTGTCCCGTGCATCAATGACAGATGTGTTCTTACAACCTCTAAAGACAGTTTTTTGACAACAGCAGAGACACCTTACCAAGGCCTCACACTTGAGTTAGCAACTCTGCAGTGTTACTCACTGTGAACTTACAACAATCACCTGATTGGCTGACTGTAGGCGGGGAACGGGTGGGATTGGTCACTGACGTAAAAGAAGGAAGCTCCAGGGCAGCTGATAACAATCGGTCTGTGACAGTGTACGTCACTTCCGCAAAAGCGCAATTCATTTAGGGTAGTTAGCGCCATTTCTGTGGTGAAGAGACAGCAGCAACAAACAAAAGAAAACTAACATAGAGCAGACGTGTTCTAGTTGCTTCTTTGGAAATAATGGGACACTGGTGCTGCGTCAAAGGATGCAATAGTAATTCTAAACAGAAACTAGAAAAAGCTGTTTCGCAGAAACAGCAAAGTGGGAATGCTTTTTTTGCTGAACGAAATAATAAAAATTAGCGAAAGAAACTGCGAGAAGGAAAAGAAGCACAAATTAGCTGAGGAACATATGAAAATGTGAAAGGAAGTAATCAGAAACTTAAAACTGCAGAAAACAATTGAATCATCTGAAGATTTTGTAGGGTAGAATCATCTGGCAGTAAAATGGCAGAAACAGACTCATCTTAAAAGCTTCACAGCCAAACCATATATGACATAAAAAAATCACTGGAAGCGTCTTAATGTAATGTCTCCCAAGTTTCTAGAAAAAGTTCTAAAGAAATCTTGAAGGGGGGCCACCTACTTTCCAGAAACATGTCAGGCGTGTTATAATTTAGCAGCAAACAGAAAAGCTTAATTCCTGTTCAGAGAGAGAGCAGAATGAAGCCAAAGTTCACAACATAGGCTGAAAAGTATTAAATTAGCTGAATTAGAAAAGAAATTCAAATAGAAAAACTTGAATCTTATCTGGTTGAAGAAAAAAGTAGTAGCTTAAGGATGGGAAGTAAAATGTTGAGGAAGATGGTATTGAATAAGTATCAAAATTTTGAAATCATATGTGGAAATGTCAAGACTTGGCAAAACAATTTGAAATTATTTAAAATGTGTTGGTTGATCAACATAAAGAAAACAGTGTCATCCTTAGAGGACTGAAAATCTACAAACCTATGTTTAACACTGACCATGAGAAGCAGAGGAAGGACAAAGAGAAGCTTATAGAAAGAGAGTTAATAAAACTTGAGGAGCTGAATTTACCAAAAAAAACGAACCTGCATGTTACGAGCCACTGTGTTGATGAAAGCACCATTGGCAGGCTTAGGCTGCATATTACGAGGTTAGCAGATGCTTTATTACAGTGTAAATCTTAAAGCCTTATTAAGAAATGTGCACTGAGGTGTGTGGTCAACAGGCCTTGGTAGTGTAATTTGAAGAAATTGGTTGACTTTGGGTCATAGCTACGAGCCATACGGCACAATGAATGAGTGTGTGCAAGGAAGAGGCTTTTATCTTGTAGAGTCCCTTTAGTCTTATTTCAAAAGTCTATCATGGATGTGTGTCGAGGGAAGGGTCATCCCCAGCAGTGATATAGAATCCATTTCTAAATGTGAAATCACTGGTTTTCCATGTTATTGGGTGAATACATGCTGTATCAGAACATAAATGGGAGACTTTTATTGTGAAATTCGCTCTGGGATATGTTTTGAAAAGTTCCCTAGAGTCTAATAGAATCAAGATGGTAGAGTTTGGGTCATAATGCTGAGCCATTTGCATCAAGTAATGCACGAGTATAACATAGAGGCTTTTATTTTGTAGGGTCACTGGAGTCTTACTGTGAAAGTCTAGCAGGGTTGTGTGTTGAGAAAAGGGTCAGACCCAGCAATGATACTTCATGAATTTGCAATAATTGAATTGCTACTTTTACCTGTTTTTAGTTCAATAGATGAAGTGGCAATGGGAGGCTTTTATTTTGAAATTTGACATTAGGCACATTTTGAAAAGCCCCGTGGAGTCTAATTTTCGGTTAGGTTGAGTTTGGGTGATAATGTTGAGACATATGCTGTAAAAAAAATAAGAGTATGATAAAGAGGCTTTTATTTTGAAGGGTCCCCGGAGTCTTATTTTGAAAGTCTATCAGGGTTGCGTGTGAAGGGAAGGGTCATAGCCAGTAGTCATATGTTATCCATTTCCCAATGTTAAATCAGTGTTGTCTCCCTCCATTAGATTAAAATGTGCTGTTTAAAGTGGCAGAGGTAAAATCCCTTTGAAGCTCGGTTACCTTGACAACGCTTAACGAGCCTGTCAGTGAGAGAGAGAAACGCGCTTCACTTTCGTTCCTTTCCTCTCAGGCTTTTTTGAATGGGAATATCAGCTCCAAACAAACGAGTGCTGAAGACAAACCGTAAATGGTATCTAAAAAAGTCTTTCAGTCTAAGCGACAGCTATCCTTTGTCTCCGATTAGGGTAACTTTCATGGCTGTAGCTCATTCACAGCCTTAATGGGAAGGAGAAATATAAAGGTTTGTAAATCCTGCTGGTCTCATTAAATAACATGCAGTGTATAGTGTTTTGAATAGACGTGTAAAACACTCAACCTTTCATCTACTTTGCAGGTCAACCCGCATATGAGATGATGGAGACTGACCCAGACTGGGCTCCATCCCTGCATCTGGGCCACACTGACATCAGACCAACAGACACAGAACGCTCTTTAAGACGTGGTTATCGGGAACAGCTGAAAAAGAATGCCCTGCAAGCAACTGAAACGGGGCTCCATCAGGCTGATGAAATCCTTCAGCGACAGGATGAAGTTACACATGAGGCGACAGAGAACCCTAACCAGCAACAGACCGACACGCAGAAGGCTGCTGAAAACGTTGGCCGGCCAAACACCAAGGATGACACAGAAGGTGGTCGTCAGGAAGGACAGACAGAATGTAACCTGTGTGTGCTCAGGTGTGCAGAGATGAACCGTCTTTTGGAAGAAAACAGAGAGCTGCAGCGTGAACTTGATGAGCTGCGGATCTCTGATTGCTTCTTTGGAGACAGTAATGAAAAAGTCCAGTACTATACGGGTCTACCAAACTTGGCAACCTTTATGGCTTTGTTTAATTTTCTGCTGCCTCTCATGTCTGCTCAAAATAAAATTCTCAGTCCATTTCAAATGCTCTGTTAACCTTCATGCGTCTGAGATTGGATCTGCCCTCAAAACACCTTGCTATCTCTTCCGTGTTTCACCAAAGACTGTGTACAGAACATTCAATGAAATGGTGTCATTTTTATATGCAAATCTAAAGCGTGCAATTGTGTGGCCAGATAGAGACACCTTGCACAAAATTATGCCTCATCAGTTTGTGGAGGCCTTTGGACATAGGGTCACAGTGATTATTGACTGTTTTGAAATTTTCACAGAGAAACCAGCTAATAAATGAATGCCAGATCAAGTACTGTTTCAACTTTATTCTTCTTTTTTTATTCTTCTTTTCACACAAATAGAATTTTGCTTTTCTTAAAGTTACTTTTGAAAAATAACAGCAAAACAAATATAAGTTTCACCATCACTTCAAATATTAATGTTTTCTGAAGTTGTAAAAATGTGTGTACAATAAAGAGTGGATTTGAAATTTGAAACAAGTGTTGTTATTATCTTTTCAATCAAGCAGAGGATTTATGAAAATGCAATACAAAATCTCAAATACATAAATAATGCAGAACAGTGCAAAGCTTCAAATGTTGTACTTTGTCTTCCTCCCTCGTATATAGCAGATTGCTCTTTAGATTAAATTAGAAGATTTTCATTTTCCCTGGCCTTGTTTTCACTGTGGTCTTCCTTAGAGATATGACCTAACAGGTGATATCTGTAAAGAAGACTGCAGATCCCAGTGAAAACAGGCCTGGATAAAGTGAACAGCAAATACAGTGTGCAACTTATCAATGTGCAAAAATTATGACAAGTTTTTTCATTCAGTCTGATGAGCAGCACAAACTGCTCTAATAACTGCAGCTATCTGTGCAACTGCCCACAACATCTGCCTTGTCACTGTAATAATAATATATAATATCGTTCCCTAGCAGCTTTAGAAAGTTTGTCTGGGTAGGGTATCCGTTCAGTTTTCTTGTTCTTTTCCATTTAACTGATAATCCTCACTGCTGGCAGCGCTCTCCTCTTGTTTTCTGCTGTTTTGTTTTTCTTCCGCTCACCACAAAAATGGCGCTAGGGGGCGTGTCAGTCACGTGTCTGACAAAGACCGATAGAAATAATGGGCCGTTGTGACAGGCAGTAAACAAACTCAGACACAGAAGCTGGAGGTTATTTTCAGTCAGCTGATTGATTGATTGACTTTATTGATCTCACAGTGGAGAAATTTAGTCGTTACATCAGCTTGGAGGAATCCCGTCTGGTCCAGAGGCTTTCTCTGTCTAAGTCCCTTCAGCTGGCCTCTCAACTGCATCGCTGTGACTGAGGGGGCAGGGAGGCATGGCAGAGGGTGTGAGTGGGTGGGGGGTTGGTGAGAGTGGCGGTGAGGGGGAGGGTCCCCCAGTTGAGCCATATATAGGGTGGGTCTCTGTGTTGTGGGGGTAGGAGACATGCTGAGAGTTGAGGAGAGGGAGGGGGGTGGTGTGAGGGGGGTCAAACTGTGTTAAAAACCTGTTAAGCTCGTCAGCAAACTTGATGTCCCTGCAGCCCTGCTGGTGGTGTTCCTCTGCCCAAAGCTGGAGGTGTTCTTCAGACCCCTCCACTCATCTCTGACGTTGTTTTGTGCTAGTTGTTCCTCTGTTTTCCTCTTGTAGTCCTTCTCTGCTGCCCTGATCCTCCATTGGAGCTCTTGCTAGACTCTCCGCTGCTCTTCTCTGTCCCCTGAGTTGAAAGGCCTTTTTTTCTGGTTCACGAGGACTTTCAGCTCAGGAGTCACCCAGGGATTGATGTTTGGAAAGCTCTGTAGTCGTCTTGTGGGCACAGTGCTCTCTACACACAGAAGGTCATGTAGTCAGTGATACTTTCAGTCCGGCTGTTGATGTCGTTACTATGAAAGCTTTGGAACACCCTGTGGTTCTGAAACGATCCTCAATTTCTCAGTGGCCTCATCTGACCAAACTTTCACTGACTACTTCTGCAATGTTGTGCTTCTCACCACTGGTATGTAGTGGGGGAGCAGGTAGACAAGGTGTGACGTACTGGGTGAGCGTAGGGACGGTGGAACGGAGGGAGGCTTGATTGAAATCTCCACTTATGAGCAGGAGAGAGCGGGGAGGCTTTGATTGCAGCTTGGTCACTGCGCCGTGGATCCCCTCGCATGCAGCTCTGGTGGTTGCATTAGCATTATTTTATCAAAAGCGTTCAGAGATAAAAAAAAAATAAAATAAATAAGTTTCATAATTAAATCCCAGGTGGGAGATTTGATCCCCTTTGCTTTTCAAATGCTGGTATTTCTGTTAATAAAACACTGGTTTCTCTCTCACTGCACCACTTTTCCTAAAATAGACCAAACTTTTTTGGTTTGTTTTCCTTGGTTTGTACTAGGGCTGAATATTAATCAGATTAATTGTGATTAATTGATTATTAAAGTAAACATCCACTAATTTAGTAAATAATTAATCAGTAACTGGAGTATAGAGACTCTAAAACATGCATTTAGCCGACAGAGCAACAGATGTAGAGCAGTAACTATACCAACATTGTTAATAAATAATAAAAAATATATATATATAAACAACTTGTAATGTATTCTATTGTTAAACCTATTATAACTTATTCCAGTCCTACTTAATTTAGAAACAAACATACTTTTTTTTTGTCCTTTTTCAGAAGGCAGTAGAACAGCTCAGGTGAGAGAACAACTAGAAACAGTTCAATGGTATCATATAACACTGGATAATAGTAATTTGTTCTGGTTTATGTGTGAATGCAGCAAAAACAGGAAGAGACAGCAGAGACGGAGGAACAGGCCAGAATGAGGAGACAGAGATGGAACAAGAAGCTGGTGAGAAATTGTAGTTCAATATTTTTTATACACAATGTCTTGTTTTCATGTTTCTTGGTCCTGTAACTACAGCATTAAACTTGTTCTGCATCAGACAGCCAGACTCAGGCCAACTTCTTACTGAAATCCTCTCACGTCTAGCTTCACCCCTGCTGCAGCTGCAGAGGCTCCCCTGGCTGGGATTTGAACTCTGGCTTCATTTGCAGGACTGACATTTGTAAGAGCAGTGCTCCCCCTGGTGGTGGCTCTATGTGCTACATCTTCTTCACTGTCTTTAACTTCAGTTGCCCTGATGTCCTCTTCCTTACAGTTAGAGTTTGCTTACATTTCAGGATATAAGACATCTGGAGGAAACTCTTCTTCTTGAATATAATAAATGACAACATTAAAACATTTTAGCTGTAATAGTGTAGAAAAATGTAAAAGCTGCGGCAGCTTTCAGAAACCAATATGATCTCATCAGCAGGTTTCCATAATTTGCTCATCTCAAGTATTTTATACATGTAATATTTTAGTATTGTATACATGTAATATTTTAGTAGTATTTTATACATGTAATATTATACATATACACTACCATATGTTATGTATTCTATAGTAATGGTTTATTACAGCTTATCTTTAAAGATGCCCCCAAATCCAAAGAAAAGGAAAACTGGAGGATGCGGGCATCGATCCCGCTACCTCTCGCATGCTAAGCGAGCGCTCTACCATCTGAGCTAATCCCCCTGTTGAGCCATTTTTTGAAAAAAGGAGAACTTATTCCTTGTCCCGTGCATCGATGACAGATGTGTTCTTGCAACCTCTAAAGACAGTTTTTTGACCACAGCAGAGACACCTTACCAAGGCCTCACACTTGAGTTAGCAACTCTGCAGTGTTACTCACTGTGAACTAACAACAATCACCTGATTGGCTGACTGTAGGTGGGGAACGGGTGGGATTGGTCACTGACGTAAAAGAAGGAAGCTCCAGGGCAGCTGATAACAATAGAAATAATGGCCGGTTTTGACAGGCAGTAAATAAACTCAGACACAGAAGCTGGAGGTTATTTTCAGTCAGCTGATTGATTGATTGACTTTATTGATCTCACAGTGGAGAAATGTACTCGTTACATCAGCTTGGAGGAATCCCGTCTGGTGCAGAGGCTTTCCTCTGTCTAAGTCCCTTCAGCTGGCCTCTCAACTGCATCGCTGTGACTGTGAGGGGGGAGGGAGGCATGGCAGAGGGTGTGAGTGGGTGGAGGGTTGGTGGGAGTGGTGGTGAGGGGGAGGGTAGGTCTATGTGTCCTGGGGGTTGAAGACATCGGGAGCGTTTCCATAATTTGCTCATTTCAACTTTAAGTATTTTATACATGTAATATTGTGTGTATATTTATTCTATATTAGTGGTTTATTACAGCTTATTTTTAAAGATTCGCCCAAATCCAAAGAAAAGAGTCAAAGTAACCGTAGAAAATAAAGAACTGGAGGATGCGGGCATCGATCCCGCTACCTCTCGCATGCTAAGCGAGCGCTCTACCATCTGAGCTAATCCCCCTGTTGAGCCTTTTCTTGCCTAGTCGGCATTGCAGACTGTAAAGAGTGGAGGAGAGGGCGGGGGGTGGTATGAGGGGGGTCAAACTGTGTTAAAAACCTGTTAAGCCCGTCAGCAGACTTGATGTCCCTGCAGCCCTGCTGGTGGTGTTCCTCTGCCCAAAGCTGGAGATGTTATTCAGACCTCTCCACTCATCTCTGACGTTGTTTTGTGCCAGTTGGTTCCTCTGTTTTCCTCTTGTAGATAATTCATACTAGAGTGAGAACTGGACATACCTACTTGAATTAGTTTTTTGTTTGTACTAGGAAAGAGAAATAATGATATATATGAGGGTTGTGAAATAAAAAAGAAAATGTAGATCATGTTTTGATTGATTGCATTAAATATGCAATTCAAAGAGAGAAGATGAGAAAAGTAATTATGGAAAAAGGGAGAGAATGGAGTATTAAAGGAATTTTAGGGACAGATGGAGATGGGAAAGAATATTTGGTTATTAATAAAGCATTGTTTTTATTTTTACATAACACTTAAATAAAAAATAGATTAATAGTAGGTGGAACAATAGAGCTACACACTCATGTACAGTAGGTGGCGGTATGCACTTATAAGTTGTTCGCACCCCGCCAATCTAACAAAGATTTTTTTCAGCAGAAATGTTGGCAATTATTTTATTTATTTTGGCATTGCAATGGGTGTTACGTAGTTATCTGTTCAAATTCAATGTCTTGCTTAAGAAGTATTATAAGTGGACAATCTGAAACCTGTCAAGATCTTTTAGATGAAGTTAGTTATTTGTTATATGGTATAAAACAACAAAAAATAAGTATTCAATTCACATGGGTTCCAGCACAAAAAGGAATTGTAGGTAATGAAAAAGTAGATCAGTTGGCTAAAGAAGCAGTTAAAGCAAGAGAAATTGAATATGATGTCCCATTAAGTAGAGCAGAAATAAAAGTAAGTATTAAAGATAAAAAAAATAATAAATGGCAGGAGAGATGGAATTTAGAAGAAAGACGAAGGCATTTACATGAAATACAGAAGGAGGTAATCATAAGAAATTATAGTATAATGAGTATGAGAGAGGAAGTATGGGTCAACATGGGCATACTAGTTTAAATAGTGGTTTAAAAATGATAGGGAAACATCCATCAGGTGATTATTCTTATTGTTGGGAAACAGAAGGAGTAGAATATGTGTTAATTTATTGTAGAAAATATAAAAGAGAGGAAAGAACTGGAAAGGGTAATGGGGAGTACAGTAAATATGGTTAACTTATGGAAGCATCAATCACATGATATAGTTAATGCACTTATTAAGTATTTACAAGACACAAAATTAGATAAAAGGATTTAGTATTTATGTGTGTGTGAGTGTATAAGTATGTATTTAATTTAGTTATTTTCTTAAGATTTGAAGATATATAGGATTTTTTTCCCAGAAAAACATCTCCGTCCAGTTGATGGCGGTAATACACATATGCATAGTCTGTAAACTGCCATAAAAAAACCATAGAAGAAGAAGAATCTAACAAAGAAGAAGAGGATGAAACATCCTCAGCGGCAGGGGGCGGTAACGAGTCAAACCGTTCCTCCGAGCTTGGTATTTACGGAAGTGAAAGTAACATCAGCAGTTCAAGTCTTTTGTTTTTGATCTTCTAAACAAAACAAAAAAATCATATTGCAATTAAGGTTTATTAATATCAGAAGAAGCATCTTTATTATCCGCTGCGACTGAGCTTCCGTAGGAAGCCCCGCAGTTAACAGACTACCTGCTTCTGGTACATTCAAGAGGAACCGGAGCAGGATGGAGCTGTTATTCTTTTGTAGTTCGAGTGTATTTAAAAACTTGTAACGCTTTGATCCACTCTGGCTTTTTATAATCTATATTTCGTGTTGTGGTCTCCGGAGGGGTGATTTAATTTGAAAGAAAGGGCTGGTAGTCTGCTATTAGCAACATGGGTAACGAGCAGAGCGGAGATGCGGAACATAAACACACCGATTACAGCTCATCTGGTGAGATCCCCATCAGTTCCAGCATGTTTTAAGAACCAAACCAAAAACAACTTTCACAGTGAAGCATAACAATCAGTAAAAATCGATCTATTTATCTCGTTTGTCCTTCTAAATGAGTCATGTTGGTGGATTTTCTATCATTTTAGCGGTGCCTTCTCCGGCGCGGCACAAGGCGAAGATGGATGACATAGTGGTTGTGGCGCAGGGGACTCAGTCCATGAGAAATATCCACAATGATCCCGATGTGATCAAGCTCCAAGAGATCCCGACATTTCAACCACTTCTGAAAGGTAGGCTGCCCGCTGGTTACCTCACAATAAACTCGGATTAACCACCCAGTTTTGAGTATCTTTAAGAAAATATATGTCCAGAGACAGTTTCAGAGGAGGGATTGGTTAAAATTAGTGATGGGGAGATGAAGCCTCATGAGGCATTATTGACCCGTTTGGTCAAATTCCTTTTACGATCCCCACAGTTCATGAAGCCTCATGGGGAAATCTCTCCCCCTATTGGTGGACTGCAGAACTACAGTTGGAAATAAAATCTGTGATTTTTTTGCAAATACTTTTCCCATTTAAGTTTCTTTGAAATTAGACTTAGACATATTTATTTGTCATTGTGTTTACACATGTGTAAAACAAAATTAAATTTAATTTAGAACAGCTCTGGACAATTTCATTTTTTCAATAGTGCAGCCTTGAAAAAATAGTAAACAATATATAAAAACAGTAATATAAACAACAGACTGTAAATTTACAGTTCTAACATTTTCAGTTTTTTTTTCTTTATATATTATGACAAAATAAATGTAATAAAATACAAACATTAAATTGTTAATGATCGGTGTGTAAAATAGTGTATATTAGAAAAGAAAAATAATTTAAGGTACACAGTTTTACTGTAAAATAAGACAGTGAAAGTGTTTGTGCAAATTGGACAATGATGAGCAAAATAAATGGTGACCTTCATTTTAATTCAAACATAATAACTTTTCCATGGTTTTTGGTTTTAATCCAGTTGGGAGTTATGTGTTCAATCTACACTATATTGCCAAAAGTATTTGCTCACCTGCCTTGACTCACATATGAGCTTAAGTGACATCCCGTTCCTAATCCATAGGGTTCAATATGACGTCGGTCCACCCTTTGCAGCTAGAACAGCTTCAACTCTTCTGGGAAGGCTGTCCACAAGGTTTAGGAGTGTGTTTATGGGAATTTTTGACCATTCTTCCAGAAGCGCATTTGTGAGGTCGCACACTGATGTTGGACGAGAAGGCCTGGCTCTCAGTCTCCGCTCTAATTCATCCCAAAGGTGTTCTATCGGGTTGAGGTCAGGACTCTGTGCAGGCCAGTCAAGTTCATCCACACCAGACTCTGTCATCCATGTCTTTATGGACCTTGCTTTGTGCACTGGTGCACAGTCATGTTGGAAGAGGAAGGGGCCAGCTCCAAACTGTTCCCACAAAGTTGGGAGCATGGAATTGTCCAAAATGTCTTGGTATGCTGAAGCATTCAGAGTTCCTTTCACTGGAACTAAGGGGCCAAGCCCAGCTCCTGAAAAACAACCCCACACCATAATCCCCCCTCCACCAAACTTTACACTTGGCACAATGCAGTCAGACAAGTACCGTTCTCCTGGCAACCGCCAAACCCAGACCCGTCCATCAGATTGCCAGATGGAGAAGCGCGATTCGTCACTCCAGAGAACGCGTCTCCACTGCTCTAGAGTCCAGTGGCGGCGTGCTTTACACCACCGCATCCGACGCTTTGCATTGCACTTGGTGATGTATGGCTTGGATGCAGCTGCTCGCCCATGGAAACCCATTCCATGAAGCTCTCTGCGCACTGTTCTTGAGCTACATGAAGTTTGGAGGTCTGTAGTGATTGACTCTGCAGAAAGTTGGCGACCTCTTCGCACTATGCGCGTCAGCATCCGCTGACCCCGCTCCGTCAGTTTACGTGGCCTACCACTTCGTGGCTGAGTTGCTGTCGTTCCCAAACACTTCCATTTTCTTATAATACAGCTGACAGTTGACTGTGGAATATTTAGGAGCGAGGAAATTTCACGACTGGATTTGTTGCACAGGTGGCATCCTATCACAGTTCCACGCTGGAATTCACTGAGCTCCTGAGAGCGACCCATTCTTTCACAAATGTTTGTAAAAACAGTCTGCATGCCTAGGTGCTTGAATTTATACACCTGTGGCCATGGAAGTGATTGGAACACCTGATTCCAATAATTTGGATGGGTGAGCAAATACTTTTGGCAATATAGTGTATCTTTTGGCTAAACCAACCAATCTAATTTGGCAGTGTTTTTACCCAATCTACATTTTTACTATGGCAAACGAATACAAATTAGTCACATTAGCCAGAATACTTGTTAAATATATACGCAGCTTTCAAAAGGCTAAGGCAGGTCTTGAGAATAGTTGCATATCTTTTTAAATCACACTCGGTTTACTTTGATATCCTAACTCCAAGGTCAATAAATGCTTTCAGGACTCCCCTCTTTCATGTAATCACAGAAGAATATCTAAAATATAAATGTCTAATAGAGGGGTCATCTTTATGTCAGACAGACCAGCTACAAACCAGGATAATTATCATTGATGATGTGTGAGTTTATTACACCTCAATATTAGCTGCCTGTTGCGTGTCAGAACTGATGTTTTCCACAATAGTTTATCTAATTAAGACAGAAAGATTTGGAAATGGAATGAGAGCGGTGTCCTTCAGCTAAGAACAAAGTGTAATATTTTGATAAGGCTGGAGCCGTGAATGTCTCCTCATCTGCTAAAGTGCATGGTGTAATGATGTAATGATGTGACAGACTGGAGATGTATAAAATGCCTCTTTAACTGTTTATCGGGGCCACTTCCTGAGAGGTGAGCAGCTGAATTCTGTAAATTCTAAGCAACTTCTCTGACCTGAGTAAGATTAACATTTATATCAAAATCTGTTGTCATGTCTCCTGATTATTTAATACATGTAAGTTATAAAGTGTTATTTAAAGAGTTTGTCACAAATTATCTCTTTTCAGGAAAAAGAACCGGAGAGATAGGCTCTGTGTCTTCACCTTGAAGCTCTATCTTTAACAGGCCCTTGGCTGGTCCCCTAAAATTCCTTTTCAAACATTAATCTTTGTACTAAAATGTTCTTTGTGTCATAATTTGT
Organism: Cyprinodon tularosa; assembly: GCF_016077235.1. Taxonomy (NCBI): domain Eukaryota; kingdom Metazoa; phylum Chordata; class Actinopteri; order Cyprinodontiformes; family Cyprinodontidae; genus Cyprinodon; species Cyprinodon tularosa. The sequence goes on from NW_024039401.1 coordinate 226,539, forward strand.
GGACATTAAGATCTAAAGAGAAGCATCATCTCCTGGTCAGACCCTGTAATTCAGTGAAAGTGTGGAGTCAGAGTAAAAAATATGCACGTCTAGGAGAAGGAGGGGGGTCACTCCAGTGGCTGGAAGTTGGAGGGGATTTTGCTGGGAGTTTCATAGAAGTTGGCTGCCCTTCGGCTGGACTTTGACTGGGACGGGCCATTTTGAATTGCTGCTACTGTAGATTGACCTGAGGGCAGAGATTTAATCTGAGAAACTGGAGACAGACCCGCTGTTACTCTGGAGGAGGTGGAGAAAGTCCCAACTCAGGAGGATTAGGTCAGCAATTAGTGGTGGTATTAATTAAAACCACTTTCTAAAAAAGAAAAGCCCTGCAATCGTTTAGTTCAGACCAAAATGTGACATTTGGTTTACACACAAGATGACAACCAAACCCCTCCCTGATTAACAGAATGTATGGTGAAACATGGTGGTGGCAGAGTCATACTGCGGGCTCTCTTCAACAGATGCAGAGAGTGGAACAAATTAATAGGAAGGTGTCTTGATTAGAGATCGACCTTCCAATTTTTATTTTAAGGTGGATGATTTTGCATCAGGCTAACTATTCCCTGATAGGAGCTGTTGATATTGCTTTTCTTCCTCCCTTTAAATGATAAATGAAACAATAATAGATGTTACACAAGTCTCTGTTGAAACAAGAAATACAAATTTATTAAAAAAATCAAACAAAACAGTAGACTAATGGAACCATTGCACCATTGAAAGGTGACTGAAGACTTTAGCAGGTGTATTAACACTATCATACACCTTTAGATGTTTCTGGTCCTCTTTGATTAAAACAACTTTTTGCTTGTTTTTCTCTCCACAGGAGTCCTGAGTGGTCAGACGTCCCCGAGCACAGTTTGTCTGGAGAGGCTGGACCCCGCCCAGGTTCTGCAGCTCTGCATCCGATACCAGGACCACTTGCATCAGTGCGCTGAGGCCGTGGCCTTTGACCAGAACGCTCTGGTTAAAAGGATCAAAGAGGTTTGTAGTTCACTTAGAAGGGGAGGAATTTACAGACGGTCAGAATCATCAGAATATTTTCAATCTCATCCAATCCTTTCAGATGGACTTGTCGGTGGAAGCCCTGTTCAGCATAATGCAGGAGCGTCAGAAACGCTACGCCAAATACGCCGAGCAGATCCAGAAGGTCAACGAGATGTCGATGATCCTGCGCCGCATCCAGATGGGGATAGACCAGACGGTGCCCCTGATGGAGCGCCTCAACAACATGCTGCCAGAGAGCGAGCGCCTGGAGCCGTTCAGCATGAGGCCAGACGGAGAATCGGCCTCCAAGTAGCTGGCTGGAATCAAACCCTCGTGGACTCGCATTTTAACTTACTTTATTGTCAGATGGAACTAGTAGCATTACATAGCAGCGTCCAGATGCTTTCCTTCGCACAGAAGGGAATGGTGACGTTTTTAAACCTTCCTCATGGATATAAACCCCATAAAATCATGTTGGGGGGGAAAAAAAGCACTGCTGAAGAACAGATACATTAATTTTCTTTGTAGATCATGTTGCTTCACAGATCCGGGCTGCAATCTGCCTGAAAACTCATGTTGTGGGCTTGATTATGGAGTGAGTTTTGTTACATTTTTGTTGCTGCAAGCAAAGAACACGTATTTTTGTAAATGGAAATTTGAAAAAACACATTTTGAAAAAAATAAAATAAGCAGAAAAGGTAATTTAGAAATTTCACGTTTGAATCAAAAAATGGTTTTAAGAGTAAATTTGCTGTTTCTCAGATGTTGTCTTTTTCAAAGAAAAAGTTACAGATTTTATAGTTCTGTTTTTCAGATTGAGTTTTACAAATTCTACTCTTTATAAACTGTGTTTTCACTTCAAGCCCAATGCAAACACTAATACACACATTGACATATGAAAATGTTGCTAACGTCCAGTAGACCAATAACAATGTTTTGTTTGTCCTTCATTCCTCACTCCAGAGGAAAGCCTGTCCAGAGCTGTGAAGAGGATGGCATCTGTAAAACATGCAAATAGAAAATAATGCAATTAGTAAAACTCAATATGTACAACAGAAATTCAAAGAATTAAATCTATAATCTGTAAAGAGTAAAAAAATTGAAAAATAAACTTGGAAAAAATAAAATATGAAATATTATATTGAAAAAATAAAAGCTAAAAAAGACAGCAAAGTTACTTTCAAAACCTTTTTATTCGACAAATATTTTTTTCTGGATTGCATTTTTAAATTTTAATTTACAAACTTTATTTTCATTTAGAGAGCGTGTTCTTTGCTTGCAACGATAATGGAAAGAAACTCCCTCCATAGTAACTGAGAACGTCATGATGGACATGAACCAGATGTTTGCTTATAATGAACTCATTGAATTTAACTTGAATGGTTTTATATGAAGTTGTTTGCGCTCAGAATTATATGGAGCAATAATGATAATGCTTTTGCACATTTAATCAACCCCAAGGTAAATATAAAACATTAAACACAAAGATCTCCATCCATGTTTTAAGCTCTCATTAAAATGCATTATTATTTGAAATAGTTGTATTCCTTTTTCACTGATACTCCCGCTCCTCAATAGGTTTAAATGTTTTTTTTCCCACTTAAAAGTTAAGTTAATTGAAATACTGATTTATGTATCAGCTGAGCTCTTCATTTAAGCAAAAAATACAAAACAAAAGAAATGTGAGGAAAAAAGCTGAGACCAACTAGTTGAAGATGATTCAAATGGAACATCTTTTATCTAACTAGAACCAGTGGGTTTACTCATCCTCCCTAACAGGACTGAAAGGAGTGGAGTCACAGTGCGTTCCAAGAACAATAGTTAATTCTAACAATTCAGGCCCAATTAAACAAAAACCTTTCAGAAATGGTGGAGTTTCTGTGTGATTCATTCCTTTTGGCTGCTCCATCAGCAAGTCATTAAAACTGATCACAGTTTTATCCGATATATCAAAGTTGCAGAGCCCTAAAACTTTAGGATGATTGCTCAGAAAGTAAAGTGTAGCCTTAAAAAAAAGAAAAGATTGCTCTTATTTTAAAAAAAGCAGCTGAGTCACAGGAGCCAACTGACAAAACGTGACAATGGGTCACCGTAGGACAATATGTGGCACCTGTATAAAAATCCAAAGGTGTGATGCTGTTAATATTGGCCGTTTTCTTATTTTAGTTTCAATTCAAGCCTTTAAAACAAATATATCAGTTATTTCTCTTTATGCAAGAACTGTAGAACTGAAACTCCTCAGTGTCACTTCCTCCTCTAGGTGGCGACAAATAATCTGTTTTCTGCATGACCTATAATGCTATAATCCTATTCAATGAATTAGAATATAACTGAAGCACTCATCTCAGTAAATAAGTAAAGTACATCATAGAGATCAGTTCCAGAGCCTTTCTATGCACTGTCAGCTGATCTGAAGACCAGACAAAGTGAGAAAGCCTGAAGCCATTTGAGGAAACCTGAGAAAGCTGCTGATTCTGACCTCACATGGTCAACTGTGGTCTACCATAACCAATGGGGCAATGACCCATTCATTAAGAAGATAAAGAAGGAGTCTGGATGTTTTCTGTGTAGCAGAGGTAATGGAAGCAACTGGAACACCTGATCTAACCTGAGTCATCAGCCTTGCACCAGTCCATGGAGGAAACATCCAGTAACATCAGGGTGAGCAGCCAGCTGGAGAGCTCAGGAGACAGAGTTTCCCATTATTGCTTGGAAGCTGGAGTATCCATGCTACAAGTGGAAATGTGTCTGGAGCTGCTAAGTTGGAGGCTGCTCTGCCCAATGGCTGCTACACGCATCAGCTCAAGTAAAACTTTCTCACTTTGACTGTAGCAGTTCTCCCCATCGATGCATATAAAGCCTCAAACTCACTGCGGATCCAGACATTTGAAATCAGAAAGCTTCCTGAAGGGGAAGCGAAACGTCTTCAAACCTTGGAAACCAAGTCCAGTGGATTGTTTTAAAACTTTTACGAAACTCCCCATAAATGAGACATTAAAGGTATGGAGGATGATCTTTTATTTCCGGGTGGATCATCTAAAGAAGTGGTCCTCCTAATTGTCAGTCATTCTGGTGATATGTTTATGTGAGGCCGTGCGACGTGCTTGTCTATTATTATTATTAACTTTTTCTACACATGCACACGTTCCAGCGTATATCTGTGGTGAGCTTTGGTTTCAGACAGTCATTGAAACTCACCTTTCTCACCATGGTTCTTTGAAAATGGCCGAGGGTCATAAGAGAAAATTGTACAGTCATATCAAAAAGTTTGGGCACCCCTATTAATTTGTATTTCTAAATATTTGGGTTTTTGCTACAGCCATTTCAGTTTGATATATCTAATAATGGACGCAGTAATATTTCAGTATTGAACTGAGATTTATTGGACTAACAGAAAATGTGCAGTAGACATTAAAACTAAATTTGACAGGAGCAAAAAAATTGGCACCTCAGCAAAAAAGAAAAATTAATATTTGGTAGTTCATCCTTCTGCACAAACAACAGCCTCTAGTCGCTTTCTGCACCTTTAATGACTTCCTGGATCCTGGATGAAGGGACTTTTGACAACCCTCTTAGAAACATTTCCAGTTCAGTTAAGTTTGATGGTCGCTAAGCATGGACGGCCTGCTTCAAATCATCCCACAGATGTTCAATGATATTCAGGTCTGGGGATTGGGATTGCCATTCCACAACATTGTAATTGTTGCTCTGCATGAATGCCTGAGTAGATTTGGAGCAGTGTTTTGGATCATTGCTGAAATATCCATCCCCACCATAGCTTCAACTTTGTAACCAATTCTTGAACATTATTCTCATGAATCTGGTGATATTACGATGAATCCATGCGGCCCTCAACTTTAACAAGATTCCCAGTGCCAGCATTGGCAACGCAGCCCCAAAGCATGATGGAACCTCCACCTAATTTTACAGTAGGAAGCAAGCGTTTTTCTTGGAACGTTGTGTTTTTTTGCCGCCACGCATATAGCCTTTTTTTTAATGACCAAAAAACACAGCTTCATTTTGGAATAAGGAGCATATTCCAAAATGAAGCTGGCTTGTCCAGAAGTGCTTTTGCAAACCTCAAGTGATTCTGTTTGTATCGTGCTTGCAGAAAAGGCTTCTGTTGCATCACTCCCCCACACAGCTTCTCCTGGTGCAAAGTACGCTAAATTGTTGAACGATGCAGAGTGACACCATCTGCAGCGTGATGATGCTGCAGGTCTTTGGAGGTGGTCCATGGATTGACCATTCTCACAATTCTTCTTCTCTGCCTCTCTGATATTTTTCTTTGTCTGCCACTTCTGGGCTTAACAAGAACTTTCCCTGTGGTCTTCTATTTCCTTCCTATGGTTCACAGTTGAATCTGACAGTTTAAGTATCTGAGAGCTTTTGGTATCCTTGCCCTGAACGACGATGTTGAACAATCTTTTTTGTTGTTTTGAGGTGCTCATGATGAATCTTCAAAGGAGATTCAAACAGGAGAATGACTTTCAATGGGCCACCTTAAATACATTTTCTCACGATTGGATACACCTGGCTATGAAGTTCAAATCTTAATGAAGTTATTAAACCAATTTTGTCAGTAAGTCAGAGAAAATTAGTTAAAATTAGTTAAGGGTATTCAAATCAGTAAAATGATTAGGGTTCCCACATTTTTGCACCTGTGAAGTTTAGTTTTAATGCATACTGCACATTTTCTGTTAGTCCAATAAATCTCCATTCAATACTTAAATATTACTGTGTCCTTCGGTTATAAGATATATCAAACTGAAATAGCTGCTGCAAACACCTAAATATTTAGAAATAAAAATAATTCAGATTAATAGGGGTGCCCAAACTTTTTCATATGAGTGTATGAGAGGCAAAGAAAGGCCTCAGAGGAGGCAGATATATCCCAGAATGCTTTGCACCGAGAGTTCTCCTCACAAAGCATTATGGGATTTGCTCTCACAGCGGCGACTAATAACAAAGATGGCCCAGGCACCGCGTGGTGGAGGAGGAGTTACATGACCAATGGAGAAAAAAAAGCAGTGATCATCTGTTCAAAGGTAAGTTAACTGAGTTCACTATAAAGTCCACTATATAGTCTCTGCTCTATATAGTGATTGAGGGATTTAGGGGTTAGAGCGGACGTTTGGACATAGTAACCTTGGATGAGCTATAAGAACAGCAACTTTTAAACAGTTGCCAATTTTAGGGTCGTGCATGGGCTATTTATTGAAATATACACTTCTCCACTAAATTGGTCCATTTTAAGTTTACTTTGAAGTATACTTAAAGTAGCATTTTGACTTCCTGAAAAATATACTTTTGCTATGATGAAATAATCTTGGTAGACCTGGAAGACTAATTTCAGTATAACTAAGTGTACGTTTTTAAATAAGTGTACATTTATATGCTACCAGAAAAGGAGAAACATTTAGTGAAGACTGTGTCTGTTCTCATTTGCAAGGATTAATAAAAGCTGCTTGAATGAAGAATACTGATCTCGACTTATTGTTAATATAAGACTTTTTTTGCAAACAGCATGCATCACAGGTAACTGGCTTTATGCTGCATCTTTGCTGTCTTAAAGTTAACCAGATCAGGTATTTTCATTTTTCTGATTGAAGGGATGGCATTGTTCCTATTCTGGTATAATAATTTAAAAGAGCTCTTTTTTTTAAATTGGTCATTATTCTGTAAACCTATTTTTAATTGGAGCCAACACAGTGTGACTGGGGTTTTCTGCATTGTTAAATTTTTAATCAGAGTACATCATCTTGATACCCGTTCCACTTGTGTAAGAGTCCTCGTTTCCCACAGAGCCACAGAATTAGTCCACTGTGTTGACATACGGGGACGTAGAACAGAGACAAGAACCTAAAGCAGGACTCCTTTGATATATTATCGCCTTTCATGTGTAAATTAAATGGGTGGAAATGTCTTAAATAGCCTGGGGCGGTTATTGTTTCAACATCGGAGTTGAAGTGAGAAATCGTAACAGCATTCTGTGGCAAGGAGGTATAAAAGTACCCCTGAATCTTATGCAATGAGGAGTTGCTCCTGACGCTTAGAGCTGGATATTAACGCTGCGAGATGATTCAATATAATCTGCAGCCAGGAAATTCATTCTCTGAAATGAAAGAGAAATCCAATTTCCCCCTGTATACTTCTCATTTGAATATAAATCAAAGCCTGGTTTGCTGCCTACCTCCTTCTTGGCATCCACGCTTAAAATTAAAAACATGGAAATATGTCTGGGCTTCTTTTATCCCTTCAATCTGTTAGTTGAACCTTAGCACTGGGCTTGTTTCAATTTCTTCCACATTTGTTATTGAGATGTGTAAAAAAAAAAACCCAATTTGTATTACTTAGATAATTTAAAAGTAAGAAATATGTATTCATTAAAAAAAACTTAACCTCAGGTTGGCTCCAATAATTCAATCAAGGAGATTTCTCACTTCAGCCTACAGACTAAGAGGGTTATTCTGTCATGTATTCTAAATTTGGCGGCTGAAGGACACTTAAAGGTATAATGGAGGATTTTCATGAAATTTTGAGACCCGCCCTCTCCACCTTAAAAAAAAAAACTGCACATGCACAACCCTACTAAAGTTGGGAACGCCTACTAAATGAGTGCAGGAGCCCATTTCTCCTCGTTCACGCTCTGTTTAAAAGTTGCTGTTTACATCGCTCATACAAGCTTACATTCCAAAAGAAGATTTGCAATTTTTCAATATGTCAGACTCACCATTAAGTGAAAATGAGGACGAGCACATAGGACGGCCTTACGTAAACATATCACCAGAATGATTGACAATTAGGAGGACCACTTATTTTGATGATCCACAAGAAAAAACGAACATCTTCCACTATACCTTTAAATTAAAGGGGCAGTCTGTCAGATTTAGCACCACCTAGTGGTACACTAGAAGAATTACACATGACAGACTGGTGTCTCACATCTAGATTATTAAGACCTACTATAGGAAAGCCTCAGAGTGATGTTCTTTCTGAATGGAGACAAATCTACTTCTGTCACTCTTGCCAAATTAACTGAAATAGACAATAAAACACGTCGACCATTTCTCTGAAAGCAACAGAATCCTAAGCTGATTAGCTGGGTGACTTCCCTGAAAAACAACAGCAGCTGATAACTGCTGCATCACAGTTTATCCATTAGGCTAACAAACAAGTTGTCTCTGCTGGGGGGACAAAACTAATTGGTGGACGACACTATCATGTTTCTAATCAAACGCCACAATAAACTTTACTGTTTTATTGAATTACCTTTAACTGTCCAAAAGAATGTCTGAATCAGGTGTGAAGCCCCTCCCCCTCATTAACTGTCTCCACCTGGTAAAAGATACTCAGATAAGGACTCTTGTTTTCGTTTGGGTTTAACTTCTTTTTTCTTGGTTTGTTTCTCTTTCCTCTCAGTGGACAGAGGGTGCAGATGTTCCTCCACAATAACAGAAAGTAGAAGGTAGAATAATAATAATATACGGTCATTTTTGCTTGTTTTAAACTCCTCCACCTACGACACGTTTTCAGATACAGGCATGGCCATGAATATTTTGAGAACTGATTTGGACTTTTTTATTTTACCATTACATGTATTTGTAGTTCACTGAAACCCAACCTAACGTAGCAAGATTGGATTAGACAAGCCCTTCCAGCCAATATTCACATTCTCATGTTCTGCAGAACTGGCTAGGTTTGCTAGGTTAGCAGTGGCTGCATTATGTGGAAGAGACTGGTTGTATTTTTTTTTTGTTTCATTTGTCTGAAAGCAGTGAGAAAAAGTCATACCTAGAGACACATTTAAGAAAGACAACCCCTTAGTGCAGAGATGTCAAAGTGGTTCCAGAAAGGGCTGCAGGTTTTTTTCCAACCAAGCAATAGCACACCAGACTCCAGTCATTTCATCAAGTCATCATGTTCACCTTGGACTCACTTGAGGAGATGACTGGGGTCTGGTGTTCCTTTGCTTGGTTGGAAAAAACCTGCAGCCACACGGCCCTTTCTGGAACCACTTTGACACCCCTGCCTTGTCGGATGCCGGCTTTTCAAATTGGCGTAAAGCCACTGAAAGTTTTTTTTTATTTTTATTGATGAGTTTAATTAGTAGCACATATATTCACCTGAGAACTAATTCATGATTAATGTGATTAATGATGTCTCTGTCTTACAGACCCTGGTTGCTTGAACTGAAGTGTATATGACAATAAATTTGTGAATCTCAATCTATTTATTATTTTATTTATTGTATTTTAAATAGGCCAATAGGCTCATAGCTCTTTTGTCCCAAAAAAAAAAAAAAATTTCACAGCTGCCCCTGTTCGAAATGATTTCCAGCCTCCCTGGATACAGGTAAAACACTTAAAGCTGACAAGTGTGTCTCCTTTCAGGTACTCTGATCAAAAACGACAACCCAATATGGCGTCTCCCATTGGATGCACCCTCCCCTATGTTTTTATAAACTACTAACTCTTAGCTATCAGAATTATTTCATTTTTGATGTGACGCTATCAGACTTTCACATAATATGTATTTATTAAAGCAATACTTAATTTTTTCTTGATAAAAAGCCACATTTGTTACAAGCAGTCTCTTGAGGTACATCTAAATATGCTATTGACATTTCATTAAAAATTGCCTCTATCAAGTTTTTTTTTTCATTTTTTAAATTAATATCCCCTTTCTGTTTTTTTTTTCTGTCTACATTGAATCTGTCATCTACTAAATGTGAGAAAGAATAAAGATGCAACTTTCAAACTATAAGACTAGAAAGTTATTTACATCTTTGTATAGCTTCAGTTTCATTCTATATTAATAAAAATTGCTGTCCTTTTTTTGGCGCTTTGGCTGTTCTGTGGTACAGTGGGTAGCACTGCTTTCTTGCAGCAAGAAGGTTCCAGATTCGATTCCCAGCCTGGGATCTTTCTGCATGGAGTTTGCATGTTCTCCCCATGCCTGCGTGGGTTCTCTCTGGGTACTCCGGTTTCCTCCAACAGTCCAAAAACATGTCTGTTAGGTTAATTGGCCTCTCTAAATTCTGCTTGGGTGTGAGTGTGTGTGAATGGTTGTTTGTCCTGTTTGTCTCTGTGTTCCCCTGCGATGGACTGGCGACCTGTCCAGGGGGTACCCCGCCTCTCGCCCGTAGACAGCTGCAGATAGGCACCAGCACCCCTTGTGACCCGCTTGGGATAAAGTGTGTCAGAATATTGGCGATTAAGTTAACAGTGTAAAGCATCTTTTGGTCAATAACAAAGACTTTGTTTACAGATGTCGAGGAAGAAATTCTGTTCTGAAAAAGGTCTTCATGGAGAGTCGGGATATTTTCCATTCTGTTCATTAATCACATTACATTTATTCTACACATGTACCATCTAATCTTAGAACCCCTTCCAGGTCAAAAGAATGTGGCCTCGAGCTGTAAATACTGTAGTGAGCAGCAGGAGGGAACGTTAGATGATTGCCTGTATCGACCGTATTGACTTTCATCCTGTAAAATGACCCAGCACAGCTTTTTATTTGACAGTCACCTACCTCAAGTGACGGATACCTGATGAAGCTTCCCCCTTCTCCTGTTCTGGAGAAGTGAATTCCTCCTCAGAGCAAATATAACTGGGCATCTAATAAAGCACCTTGTTGCTTCATTGCACAGGAGGCCACTTGAAACCAGAAAGTGACATGTCCTTCCACTGATAGGCCATTGCTCCACATATGATCAGAGAGATGACTGTATGTCAGCTGCCTGATGAACACATCATCCTGCTGTTCAGTTTCAATGAATCCTTCCTACATCTGAGCTTTAAAGGTGATGATTGGACTGTTTCTGTTTCTCATTTTAAAGTTTATATCAGTGTAAATTGATCAGGCTGGTTTAGCAAATAAAAGAAAGCAGAAATAAACAGGGCACTGCTGGGGAACTTGCAAGAGCTCTAACGTGTGATGGCGTGAGACTCAGATGGTGATTCAATGACACAGAGGCAGCTGCCATGAAATCCAACTGACAGCATCATGTCTCATCCGAGACGCCCTGTAGCCAAACAAACAGCAGCTCATTAAGGGCTCCGTTTGGACCGTCTGTGCCGTACGGGAGAGAGGTGACATTGGCTCATAATGCGGTGGAGGAAGGGAGCTGTGTGAGCTGGGGTTAAATATGTGAACATTATAAACCATTACATTTTTCTCTAGCCGCCACAGTTATTGTGGCTCACCAGTTGTGCTTGAACTTCTGATGCAATGGTTCTCAAGTACCTGAGTGAATCAAAGTGGTTCTAAGCAGCAACAATGCAATCAGTCCTTTTAAGCATAAAGTTCATGTGCAAAATTAAAAATATGTTCCTTTAATTATCAAGTTTCTAATCAACTTTTCCAACACTTTGATTGGTTCTTTAGGTTATTTTTCTGTTTGCCCCATTATTTGCTCACCAACGAGAATAAAGGCCTTTTTTTTTTTACATCCTGTTACTCTCTCTGGTTGCATACAACATTTATATGCCAAATTACAGCATCCTGCTAGTGTAGTTTTTATTTTTTTTTGTCCTTAAATCTTTTTTTTTTTTTTTGCTAAATGTGTTAGTAAATATAGCCTTTCTGCGTATATTTACAGTAAAACATCATATGACTGGGTTTATGTCACTGTGCATGTGTGCAGTTGGTCAACAAGATTAAGCAATAGAAGCAAGCAGAAGAATTGAACTCCAAGACAAGTTGAAAAAAAGAAAAGTCCAGATTAAGTGTATAAAGGCAGAAGAAGATGTTTGATTCCAAGAGGGACAAAACTGGAGTTCCACTGGAAAACTGTCTAACCGTTAGAGACTACTAAAGCTGGAGCCAAAGCTAATTAATCATTCTGTCACTGTTAGTTGATAGACTCCTGAGTACAGCTTCTAGCAAATAGTGCTACTGGTGCTACCAATGAGCAATAAGCCCTATCCTCTGAGCGTTTGTGCTGGTAAAGATTCAGTCTGAGCACAGTAAATAAGATAACTGTTGAGTGTAAATGTCATGCACAACTGAACTGGACCGTTTCAGACACAACTGAACAGCGCCAAACCGGTACTAGTTCATCAGTAGGGGTCGGTGCGGTTCAGTTCACGGTTATCAGATAAAAAAGAACGCATGAGTAGAACTCCTTACATTCAGCCTCTGTCATCATGAAATTTCAGACATTCATAAAAATAATAGCTTCCCTACCATGATGATTCTGCTTAAGACTGTGATAAACCTCAACATCTGTTGTTGTTTCCCTGATTAGACTATCGATTGTCATATCCACTACCCAAAAGCCAACTCTGCCAAGTAAATTCACCAAAGGCTGCCTTCTTTACCAAACTCTCTGCAAACAGCAAAATTTCACAATTATAACCAAACTTCCTGAATGTTACAGGCGGCTCCATGTTGACTTGCTTTTTTACCTCTAGAGAGCAGTAGTACCGTAGATCATCACTAGCTCGGCACGGCTAACTAATCCAAGCTTGGTCCAAAACTCGGCACAGATCAGTTTTCAGAGGGTAGTGTAAACAGGGCTTTTGTTATCAGAGAACCGAGCCACAACTGAACCGTGCCGAGCCCTACTGTTGAACTAGTACTAGATTTTAGATCCATTTACAATCAATAGTAATCTCTGTTATCTTATGCTCCGAACGTTTTCTGCACGGTTTAAAAAGGGTAGTACAAATGGGGCTATAGCCTGCAACAATATTCAGGTAGGCTTTGGCATTGACATGATGCTCAGTTGGTTCCAAGGGCCCCAGAGAGTGCCAAGAAAATATCACCCACTCCATTACTGTGCTCCCTCGCACGTCTCCACTTGATGCAAAATTCAACCACACGCTTTTCAACTGGAGTATGTTAGAGCAAACACATGGCCTCCATTGGCTGCCTGTGCCTTGTATTTGTTTTTAAGTCCTTTAATGGCTTTGCCCCACCCTACTTCTCTGAGCTTCTCCACCTCTATGCTCCGGGGACAGCTGACCTGCTGCTCCTGGAGGTATACCGAGATCCAGCAGAAGCTCAGAGAGGACACAGCTTTTTCATTTCCTGCTCCACATTGCCTCCTCGTTAAACAATCATTATACTGTCTATTTGTGAAACTCATCTTTAAACTTATTTTAATTCTTTGGCTGCCGGGCATACACTGTACAAGGTTTTTCCCTTTTCAGGCCGATCCTCTAGTCATGCCAGAATTTTTTGGGTCGAGTTTCAGCCTCATTGTGCATCCTGCGGCATGTGGTATACAGGGGGTAACGAGGGGCCTCTTACGGCCACCTACCGATCAACAATCGTAAAGGCAGAAGAAAATCAAATATGTATTAAATTCACTTGGCCCTCGTAAGGAGTTTGTGGGGAAATCCTGTTGTTGAAGCAGAGCTACGAGTTTCTACCAGCCGATTTACCAGAACCTTGCACACTGTGCATGTGCAAACATTGAAGTTCTTCTTCGGCATCTCTCTGCGCTGAGCCCAACGTGTGGTTTAAGGACGTACAGTGTGAGCAGGCAGATCGTATCAGAGCATTGGGCTGTACACTATAAGAACATGCATCATGAGTTATGAACTTTTAAACCCTTCGGTTTCATCGTATAGTTTGAGCTGTAGCTGAGTACAACCATTGAAATTATTATTATTACAATTATTATGCCTATGCTTTAGAAAACATGACGAACACGCAGCAGCTCCTGCTGGCAAGGGTTTGCAAATCTAATCAACTAGAGACATCCCCTTATTTAGCTCATAAATATCACCACTCTCAACAGATTTTTTTTTTTTTTTTTTATGACTGTGGCTCTTAAAGGGCATGAAGAGGCTTCGATAAAGTTATAAACAGCTGTGTATTCTTGGACAGCCTTTCCACCTTCTCATGTAGTGTGGTGTTGTCAGCTTGCAGTTTGCTGAACACGGCCCACACTGGAGCCAGCCAGGGAGAGCAAAGCTGCCCAGATAAATGCTGCAGACACTGTGACGGGCGGCTCATTTTCCAGACAGAATGTCTGTGCGTCAGCATTATTAACATTGTGAGTACAGTTACTTCCAAAACTATCCATATGTGTTTTTCTTTGTTTAAATTTCCAAATCCTTTTACTGAGTTTAGATTGATATTTTAGGTATTTCTTCACCTATTCTGGCAGTTCCATGTCTTTAAATTGAAATTTTGACATTTATGTTTGTGGTGCATATTCAATCTTCTTTGTGACTCACATTTTCACTTGTTTTTTGTCATTGAATGCAATTGACTATCATCAGCGTCATTTTAACCACAACGGAGCCCTGACTGTGTGCTAAAAAGACACCCGCTGCTGCATGTGCTGAAAGAGAAGACAGATTTTATGAAGACTTAACATTTCATCCATTATTCATAGGGAAGTGGAGGAGACCCACTGAGACAGGAGCCACTTCCATCACTGCTCTGTTATGTTTGACTCGTTCAGATGAGCATGAGTCAAATGAACCGCTGGGACTTCCCAGCTCTCTCAGTGCAGAAAGCACACTGCTGCAGGACAGTTTTTTTTTCTGTTGTTTTGGTTTCAGGCGTACAACTCTTGATTACAAATGTGTCTTCTTGTTCACTGCATACAGACTGCTGCTAATGACATGTCAATTTTCTATGAAGCTTTTTAGAAACTAACCTGAGCAGTCGAGCAGATCTTAATGTTTTCTAATCGACTGACGAACGGTTTACAGAACTAGAATCTATGTTTATCTACAGAATCACTGCAACCAGAAAGCAGCATGTTCTTCATTGCGGCTCCCTTGCCAAGAAAACACGTGTACTGTTTCATTGTGAACAATAACTAGTGGGAGGAATCTATTATTTGCTGTCATTCATATGCAAACCTTTCCTCTACAGGAACATCGTCCTCTTCAGTCTGCACCCAGTGTTTTAGTGCTGCTTTGTAAGGCTGTCTGTGTGTGCTGGGGGGTGCTCGAGTTTTAAGAGGTAAAACATCATCCTATATCAATTAGGTTGAGTGGCCTCTTCAGGCTGATTAGCACATAAGAGGCTGGGCCAAACGCTTTGTTCCCGAAGCATACGGGGACCATGACGGGTTGGTGAGTACATGCTGGCAGAGAGGTTTTATAGGACCATTGAGGGTTGTTTCCGACCGAACACACTAGCATGGATAGAAACATCATCAATGTTCGGCTGCCTTATCCAAAAAATAGAGAAATAACCAACTCGTTTAGAAATTTTTTTTTTTTTGTTTATTTTCTCAGTGTCATAGTGGTGAGCTATGTTAAATCCCAACTGTTTTCCTCTGTCTTTGTGTAGATTTGTGTTTTTTTTTAGTTCTCTCTGGCTACTCCAATATTCTCCCACAGTCCAAAAGCATGTGTGCTAGATTAATTGGTCATACTGAATTGACGTGATGCCAATTGCAAGATTGTGGAAATCCAAGCCAGTGAAAAAAAATAGATCAGATCAGGATAGTATTAATGGAGACATGGTGAAGCAAACTGTTAGCTGAGGCATTTAATGAGGCCTATCGGTCTGCGCCAGGTGACGTCAATGTTTACCTCGGGCGCGGTGCATCGTGGGAAAACCACCATAATAGGTGGAAAGTCGAGATAACCCACACGCGGCTGTTCTTTCGGCACAATTATTTACCAGAAATGACACGATCGTGTTGTGTGAGAGGCTGCCAATCCCGGTGTCGTGCCAAGGTAGTTATCCCTGCGAAAATTTGTATCCCCTCGTCAGGAGCGCGCACGGAGTAGGAAGAACAACCCGAGTTAACTCCGCTTCAATTCCAACGTGCAGAACTTGAAATTTGAAAGGTTTTACGTGTATGAAAGTTGAGCTATACTTTTTTATTCTTTACTTCACATGTTATAGCAGAATATCGCCAGTGATATTGATCTAAAACTAATAATAAACACAAACGTTTGCTTGAAAGCTGGTCGCTGACAGCAGTGTCTACTCCTCCCTCTGAAAGCAAACAGATCCTTGCTCTTTTCCACAGGTTCATTAAAAAAATCTCTCATTGTTTCACAGTGTCCAAATGTTCTCATCCCATTGAAAACTGTTGTAAACCGTATACTTGTAATAAAATGAAATAGAAAATGGAGTGCACGTGTAATCATTAAAGACTATATGCAGAAGGAAAATAATTGTTTCCTGGTTGAAATTTAGTACTTAAATCTATATCTGTGTTTATAGTAACATACAATTTATCTATGTTGTACTATCCTTTATAAACAGTTTGTCTTCTAACATCAGCCATTTTATTTCATCCCATATTGCCAGAACTGGCAATATGGGATGAAATAAAACCTGCTGTAATCTGTTCCCCCTGTCTAAATCAGGCAAAAAAAGGCCCCATCTTTTTCATTTTTGGCTTTTAAACATCTTTTATGATGACAACTAACTCCTGAAACTTTGGAGTTGATTGACCTTTATTTCTTAAAGTTATAAGGGGGGAACAAATTATAGCAGGCCACCTGCTATAATCTGTTCCCCCTGTCTAAATCAGGCAAAAAAGGTCCCAGCTTTTTCATTTTTGGCTTATAAGCATCTTTTATGATGACAACTAACTCCTGAAACTTTGGAGTTGATTCATTTTTGGCTTATAAGCATCTTATATGATGCAAAAAATGAAAAAGCTGGGACCTTTTTGGCCTGATTTAGACAGGGGGGAACAGATTACAGCAGGTGGCCTGCTATAATTTGTTCCCCCCTTATAACTTTAAGAAATAAAGGTCCATCACATCAAAAGTTTCAGGAATAAATTGTCATCATAAAAGATGCCTATAAGCCAAAAATGAAAAAGCTGGGGACTTTTTTGTCTGATTTAGACAGGGGGAACAGATTACAGCAGGTTTTATTTTATCCCATATTGCCAATTGTGGCAAAATGGGATGAAATAAAACGGCTGATGTTAGAACACAAACTGTTTATTAAGGATAGTACAACATAGATAAATTGTACGTTACTATAAACACAAATATAGATTTAAGTACTAAATTTCAGCCAGGAAAAAAATTATTTCCTTCTGCATATAGTCTTTAATAATTACACGTGCACTCCATTTTCTATTTCATTTTTATTACAAGTATACGGTTTACAACAGTTTTCAATGGGATGAGAACATTTGGACACTGTGAAACAATGAGAGATTTTTTTAATGAACCTGTGGAAAAGAACAAGGATCTGTTTGCTTTCAGAGGGAGGAGTAGACACTGCTGTCAGCGACCAGCTTTCAAGCAAACGTTTGTGTTTTATAATCAGTTTTAAATCAATATCACTGGCGATATTCTGCTACAACACGTGAAGTAAAGAATAAAACAGTAAAGCTCAACTTTCATACACGTAAAACCTTTCAAATTTCAAGTTCTGCACGTTGGAATTTAGGCAGAGTTAAGTCGGGTTGTTCTTCCTACTCCGTGCGCGCTCCCGACGAGGGGATACAAATTTTCGCAGGGATAACTACCTTGGCACGACACCGGTACGGTAATTTCGCATTCTGCTTACTTTTTTCCATATAGTCAGAGAAACAAACTCAATCCTTTAGTCCTTCGTTTAGCTATGCTGCGGTTGTTTACACTACGCCTTTTCCACCAAAAATGGCGTCTTAGCAACAAATGTCACGTGACTGGCGGAGACCGATTGCATGTTTTGTAGACATTAAGGTGACAAAAATGGGGCATGTTTTCCCCACATCACATAAGTAAAGTTATTTCATGACAGCAATAGACCAATCAACATCAAGTCACACACTCTCTAAAGTCAGGACGAATAATAAAGGACAAAGTCACATTAGCAGTCAGTTGTGTCTTTTTATTTATCTATTTTTTTTCCACCTTTACATTACACTATCACAACTACAGATCAATGAAATTCCATCCAAGTGTGGGGATAAGGGTCTTTGCTCAGGGACCCAGAGTGGCAGTCTGTGGGAGTGGGGCTCGAACTCAGAACCTCAGGATTCCAAGCTCTATGCCCTAACCACTAGGTTGCCACTCCCCTAACTAGGCTGCCACTCCCCTAACTAGGTCGCCACTCCCCTAACTAGGTTGCCACTCCCCTAAGTAGGCCGCCACAATCCTAACTATGTCGCCACTCCCCTAACTAGATTGCCACTCCCCTAACTAGGTTGCCACTCCCCTAACTAGGCTGCCACTCCCCTAACTAGGCCGCCACTCCCCTAACTAGGTTGCCACTCCCCTAACTAGGCTGCCACTCCCCTAACTAGGTTGCCACTCCCCTAACTGGGTTGCCACTCCCCTAACTAGGCTGCCACTCCCCTAAGTAGGCTGCCACTCCCCTAACTAGATTGCCACTCCCCTAACTGGGTTGCCACTCCCCTAACTAGGCTGCCACTCCCCTAACTAGGCTGCCACTCCCCTAACTAGATTGCCACTCCCCTAACTGGGTTGCCACTCCCCTAACTGGGTTGCCACTCCCCTAACTAGGCTGCCACTCCCCTAAATAGGTTGCCACTCCCCTAACTGGGTTGCCACTCCCCTAACTAGGCTGCCACTCCCCTAAGTAGGCTGCCACTCCCCTAAGTGGGCCGCCACTACCCTAACTAGGCTGCCACTCCCCTAACTAGGCCGCCACTACCCTTTTACAGTTACAAAAGCAGGTGAGCTAATAAATAAGGAGGGTGAAAATTTTGTTTTTAAGTATATAATCTTGATGTGAATCAGTAGTAGAAGCCTATGATAGCATGTTGCCTTGATTTTAAATAATTTGAAATAAATAAAGCAAGTCAAGTTTTTTTCAAGCTAATCATAAGCAATGTTGTTATGACAAAAAAACAAACAAATGGTTTGTTACCATTGTAAAGACAAAAAGCCTGTAGCTCCTGTTTATAACTGGTCATGTTGTCGGCAGCATCTTTTACATTGTCCAAGTCTCCTTTGTGGTTTCTGTATAGGAAATAGGATTAACTGTCTTCCATCCTCTATATCTTTTGGATGATGTGTCTCTGAATTGCACATTCCCTATTGACAATATCTAGCCTTTTAGAAGATGTTTGTTTTAAATGAAATTCCCATGTCAATTATGCCTTCCCAATACAAAATCCTGCTAAAATTGTCAGAAGGTAACACGTCTTTTGCCCTAGGAGTCTGTGTGCACAGTTGCGTTCCTGCGTTGACTGTGCTGGACAGGCTTCCTAATTCACCACTTGTAAATTTAACTATGTGATAGCTAGTTCCTCCAAATAATTAGTGTTATCTGGGCAGCATATTTAAGAAACTGTTAAATATTGATTTAAAAATACCACAGAATTTCTCACAGAGTCCAAAACATCTTTGTTTGCTTGAAGAAGAGGGAAAATGGGACAAGAGCAGACGACATGTTCCACACAGCAAAATGTTGAGTAGAGAGCGAAAGTGGGGCTGAAGATATAAGCTCTTCTCCTCCCAAAGGATAGCTGCTAAAAGTCAGACTATCTCTGAATGCCTGGTGAGCTAAGTCAGCCTTACATCTCACTTAAAATTCATGCATTAAAATTAACAACTACTTCAATTTAGTTGTCGTATATCAGAAAACAATCAGTTTGTTGTGGATTTAACACTAATAATTTTTCTTTGCTTATTTTATAAATTTGTGGCATTGCTTGAGAGATGCTCCAATCAAAAAAAGATGATGGACCAGTGGCAGCATCTACATGCGAAGTGTGTCTGGTCTGTGAGTAACATTAAAAATTGCATTTCTACTGTAACAGGCTTAAATAAGTTTTAAAAATGGGTTTTTATCCCATTTCACTTCAACAACCTGAAATCCCAATGATGAAGCCTTGGCTGAAGTTTGATTAAATAAACTGAATCGTCGACCGACACTTTAGGCATTTTGCTGCTCTGGACCATGGAGCTGCATGTCCACAAATGTCAAGAACGACTTAGAAGCAATCGTTGCCACTCAGCAATCACAGTTTCCCAAAACGCAAAGGTGATTATTCTATGGTGAGAAACATCACTAAACCATTTAAAAGAGTGGTCAGTGGTTTGGAAAATGGGCATCCTCTCAACTTTCCCAGATCACCCAGTGCTTTGAAATATGTAAAGAAATCCAAGGGCAGCATCTCTGACTACACTTAGCTCAGTTACTTCAGCTATATCTTGAGGCAGTACAGTTAGAAAAAGAGGGAGCAGGTCTGGCGTGTTTGGAGGGTTGTCTAGATTGAAGGCACAGCTGCATCCAAATGTATGTTTTGTGAATAATGTCCAGATCGGACCAGCATATACCGTAGATCAGTGGTTTTCAATAGGTGAGGCGTGCCTCCCCTAGGGGGCACCAAAGAGTTGCTGGGGAGCCGCGAAGAAATATAATGGTTTCTTTAAACATCTGCAGTAGGCTAATTGTTCATGCTTACTTTTGTGAATACGTATGCCTAATGAAATGCATCATTTTCTGATACCACAACAGAGGTCAGCACAAAGTGAGGAGTCTGCTAAAAAAAAACAAGGACATACGATCCTGATTTTTTATAATTAGGTTTTATATGGTCTGTTTCTGAGAGCGCACCTTGGCCACAATGTGTGGTTGTGCAAAGAGATATTAGTAAACGACAGTATGATAACTTTTGAGAGGAATTGCTGTCAATTGCTGTCACAAAAAGCAGTAATGCTTTTTTTTGGCATCACCAGTGTCAAGGCCACTGAGGCATCTTATCAAGCTGCTTTCCTCTTAGCAAAGGCAGGGAAACCCCACCATATTGATGGAGAAACATTTCTGCTGCGTGCAGCTAGAGATATGTGTTCAGCGACGCTGGGAGAAGCAGCTGCAGCTAAACTTGACATGACCCCAATGTCTGACAACACCATCAAGCAATTAATATCCGACAGGGCTTATGAGCATGTGGTTCGCAAAAGCCCAATCCACAACATTCAACGGGATGACTCCACTGACATTGGACACTGCGCTCAATTGATGGTGTACGTCAGGTTTGTCTTGGGGGTGGGGGTGTGTGTGTGTGTGTGTGGGGGGTGTGTGTGTGTGTGTGGGGGGGGGGGGGGGTGAACTTAGTCATCTTTAACTATTCCAAGGGGAGGCTCAGATTCAATGAATTTGAAAACCCCTGATATAGATGTTTGGCTTTAATGCTTAAGAATGTTAGCCTGGGTGCCAGTCCGAACTTAGTCCCGCCCACAAGGTTTGAGTTCGGGGAAGTTCGGTCTGGCTCTGCTCCATAGTAGCGCGAGTATTAAAGCCCACTGTCAGGCGATCCAATCAAATTGTCAGGGCGGGCTTTATACGATGATGGACAGATGATCAAGAGTAACGTTATCAACCACGTGACCAAAGCGCGCTTGGGTGACAACAACAATGGCTGCCGCTGGAGAGTTTGGGTGAGTAGATTCTGCTATTAGGTCTGTTCTAGAAGATATTGACAGCAAATTAATTTTAAAAGAGGAACAGAGAAACGCGATCAAGTCTCATCTTCTTATTCTAGGCGTGAAACTGCACGCTTTGATTTTTGTGGACAACAACTAGGCCTCGCTTAAGATACGTCACGCACGTCGTTGCTCTTATTGGTTGTAGGTCTATCCAATTGAGTGCAGAGGCATTTTTTTTCCTGGTTCGTTCAAAACACGCCCCATAATCACAGCTCTATGGAGCAGTATCAGACTCATATTCTGACTAGAATTGAGTCGGACTACGTCAGGCTATAAGAATGTGTGCAGAGGTGGAAAGAGTACTAAAAAATTGTAATTGAGTAAAAGTATCTTTACTTTACCTAAATTCTACTCAGAGTAAAAGTAAAATTACCCATCTCAATATTTACTCAAGTAAAAGTACAAAATTACTTTATTTAAAATGTAATTTGAGTAAAAGTTACTTAGTTACTTTGAGTTATTTAATGCAAAAAAAGGATGAGTCATGAATCGAATTGAGCACAAGGTGTTTTAATCGATTTCAAGGCGTATTTCAGTGGACATCCACACTTGCAAAAGATCTGCTGGGCTAAGGAACATACTTCCTCACAGTACAAGGACAGTCACAACCTGTGCCATAAAGTGCAAACAATTTTCAATCCTACTGTCCAACAGACAACACCATGATAACTAGCTTACCGCCACATTTTTTCGTAAATTGGCTGTTGATGTTTTAAATGCCGAAAGCTCCATTTTGCTGGAAAGGCACATGTTGCACTGCATTATCACATTGTTCCCTTTTGTGCATTTGAAAACAAAAATTCTTCCAAATATGGCCATGGGTTTTTCTGGCTTTCGTCTCCAGAATATGTTTCCTCTTCAGGCCTTTCCTCATCCATACTCCCTAAGTTGTGATTAGCAACTGCCATCTTCCAAAGCGCAGCACTGGATTATGAGACGATACAAAGGGTAATTGCAAGGCAGGGCCACATAAAATTTTTTCACCATCAGTATTTATTTATTTTTTTCACTCAGTAACATGAGAGGGTTTTAAATGTAGCAAAGTAAAACTACTTAGGTTAAGATTTACTCGAGTAAAAGCAAAAATTACATATCTCAAAAACTCCTCCCAGACTCTTACTGCGTTCCCTGTCTCATCTCAACCGGTCCGGCAGAAGACCGCCATGTTGATGTCATGAAACGAGGACAGATGGACCCAGTATTCAAGATGAGACAGTCAGTAGGCAAGTTCAAAACATTCATTAAACGAAGAACAAAACAAAACTAAAGTGGAGCTGCTAGGAACTGCGGCTCGCGGATGCTGCAGGAGCAGGGGCGGGGCACCGCCCAATCACACTCTGGTTTAGCAGTTCAGACCATAACACTTCAAGGGGCGCGAACCAGCAGATGGGCTGACCAGCTGGTCACGCACCGGAGCAGACAGGATTAGGTGCAGACGGGCAGGCTCAGTGGCAGAGGGTAGCAGAGACAGGACATGGAACCAGAACTTGATGCAGGACCTTTAAACTGGTCTCCACCTTGGAGCCAGGCTTACTGGGATAAAAACTGAACCTCCCCACATATAGAGCCAAAAACCCAGAGGACTCAGCAGGGGAGGAACAGTGGACAAGCAGGAGATGAGACAGACACAAACCCTTTTTCCACTGGCCGCCAGGATCCAGAACATGAACCGTGGCATCAAATGAACAGAACTGGACAGACTAACAGGAAAACAAATAATGATCTGGCCCCGAATGCTCAGGTTGAACAGAATATAAACCAAAGGAAAGGGGTGAGAGGAATAAATGATAATTGAGGCAGGGAGGGACAGGTGAAAGAAATGACCAATTAAACGAGAGCAAACAGGCCAGATCATGACAATTGAGCCTGGTTCTGCCAGAGGTTTCTTCCCAACAGGTAGTTTTTCCTCTCCACCGCTGCTTCATGCTTGCTCATCATGGACAGGTTCTCTCAATCTGTGTTATCAAACTGGACTTCCATCTTCCATCTCCCTGAGTGAAGCTCTAGTATTAGCTCATGCAGTCCACTGGATCTCTCCATAAATCTCAGCATACCGTCTCACTAACCAGAGGTCTACAGACTGACCAACTTCATCTATCTTCACTCCACTACCAGTTTCAGGCCTGGGGGGGGGGAAACAGCCCTGTTCTTTGCTACTGTTCATACATATCTATCAAAACTAAGCGCTATGTTTCCTGCAGAGGTCTGAGCGCCAAAGACAAAGTAGTTGTATCAATACATTTCTCCCAATCGTCTTTTCTCTTGTGTAAGTTTTTCAGATTGAACTCTTAAATGTCCACCTTCAGTAGTAGCCCTAAAATATCACTTAGTCTAAATCTGTTGTGTAGAATTTTCATATATTGAGTTACTGATGATGGAAGAGACTCTCCTCACTATGAATCTTTCAGAATCTGTATGTTAGGAGTCTGCGTACAGGTTTGACATGGACCATAAGGTAGTTATTCTGCAGCAGATGTTTAAACTCAACCCTGAATAAAAATACTATTTAAAATGTATTTCTTCTTACCCAATAAAACACACATCTGCTCTTTGAGTGCTCCTGCAACCCTTGGAATTATCTGTTCTGAAATATTCTGGCTCTGCCTCACTGGGATTAGAGCAGAAAGACAGCAGGATTCGTGCTGCTAATTGGCTAACTGAAGTTCCATTTAATGCACACAGTAACTGCACTCACCTCTTCACAAGCACAAGGCTGACATCAATGGGTACCCTTCAAGCCTTTCAAACATGTAATTAGACTCCAGTCTGCCTGAATCTGCAGGAATCAGAGTTTTACAGTTGGGAAGCATTGTATGCAAGTACCTGTCACTACAGACAAAAGAACCCCAGAGAGATACCTGCGGTTTAAAATTTTCATAGGTCCCTGCTAGAGATGCAACACAGACCCTCTGTGGTAAGATCGAAGAGATGTTCATTTTGTCACGTAAATCCATTTTTAAAAGTGCAAAAACTTCACCAGCTTTTAAAACTACATTTCACAGTGTATCACAGCCTGACACAACAGGCAGTACAATTATATTCTATATTATAAAAAACTGACATTCAGAGAACTAAAAGGCATTAAAACATCCTTTTCCAGGACAGGGTGACCTTTATGTCAGGTTTAATACTCAGAGATCTTTGACTCTGGATCATTTGTCTAGAGGCTTTGAAGGCTTTGTGACATAATTACATTAAGGTATAATCATAATCATGAAACATGGAAAGAGAGAAGCTAAAAGCACAGAAATAATCCAAGTCAACCTTTTATATATAGTCCATTTTATACATAACTGTGATGATGCATTTCTTTAAATAGACTTAATTGTAAAGTCATTACTAATTGCTTTGTCACAACTTGTTTTTTGCAACTGCAGCTTACCTCATTACAATTCACCCCCTTTTTTAAAAAAAAAACTTTGCAAGAGTAAGGCCGGTTTAACAGATTTTTCTAAAAACAGCTTTATTTCAGCATTTTAATCACATTGTTGCTCAAAGCTTTTTAGTTTTTGATATTTATGTCATCAGAGGAATTTAAACTTTTTTGACTGTATTAACAGATTACTAGTTTTTACCAAAAAGCTTTAAAAAATTAAACTGGACTTCACGCAAACGGCAAAGAAATAGGGAAGATCCAATTTTTAAAGCTGTTAAAAATTATCGATAGCTTAGATCTGATGTCGTTGATCATTACTATATTCATGTGTACTCCCTCACTTTTGCTTGTTATCATATTTACTTTTAGAACTGCCATGTTAATCTTTAAAATCTACATGTCAACATGTCAGAATTATTATTTTTTTCAATTATTTGAAGAATCTGAGAAGAGATGCTTGTCATGATGGGTTTTAAAGATCTCACACACATGCAGAGATTCACTCAGAGAACCAGGGGAAAAGTTAACAGGTTTATTGAGACATTGACAAAAGCAGAGAAAGAGATTATATGCAGGGTTATCTCAGTGGGACTTCAGTGGTCTGGAGAACCGGAACCAGAAACTCTCTGAAGGGGAGATCACAAAGATCAGTTCAGGTCCCGTTGAGAAAATGACAGAGACTGGTGAATTGCTGGAGAAGACTCACGTTAGGGGGATTCTTGGTTTCCCTTGGGTCCAGTTTGTGGGGGTTTAATCCAGAGATGAATGAACACGTTGGAGGGAGGACAAGCAGACTAGCGTTGGATCCAAAGGAGCAATGGAACAGACTGTCACCGGGTTTCCCCTTGCTCAGTGTGGCTCGAATTATTCTTTCCAAGGCGGGTAGAAAGACCAGGCTTATCCAGTGGATCAGGAGGGCATCCTACCAGAAAAAAAAAGGGCAAAAGCAAAGCTTAGACTCAGAGAGACAAGGCAAAGGTTAGACTCTGCTCATCTCAATATGGCTAGAGTACCCAATACTGGCAAACACCTGGCGTCGAGGTGGTGATGGTCCGCTGCTCAAGTACTCCTCTGGTAATGACCCAACGCGCCGCAGGTGTGCAGGGAGGCCCAACAAGGACAGGGTACCGCCTGGTGGTGGAGAGAGGAAAACACAAAACAACCCACACAAACTGGAACCCTAACGATGCTCTTTGTTAATTCAGTTTATTTTGTACATCTTGAATCCAATTTCAATAGTTAAATCATTTAATGCACATAAATACCACTTGGGGAGTTCTGGATAAAATATATTTACAGACAAAGAAAGCTATTGATCTTAAATGGAAAATCATTTTGTATAGTTTTGGCTTAAAGGAGAAGTTCGGTTTTTTACACTTTAAGCCCATTTTCTGTAGTGTCCAGGATGAAATCGAATGATCGACACCAAAAGTTTGACAATTGCTCCTGTCTCTGCTTTTTGGCTCATTTAGAATCACCCCCTGGCTGCTTTAGAATGGCTAGCATAGAGCATGTCCGATAATGTCCTTAAAACAACCTTAAACGTTCTTTTTTTAAAATATGCTACTCACCGGGTCGTCAGCGCTGTTCAATGACGTTCCAAAAAAAAGTTTCGTGAAGAAAAAACGTTCCTGTAGTGTTTTATTTAGCATTTTGTAAATCCCATTGAGTTCTGTAGGAATAGTCAATATTCCGCTGCCACCGGAAACGGAAATGGGGCCTGTTCACACAGTTGTAGTCTTTTCGCTTCACTCTGTGTACTCCGACGTCGAGGTGCTAACGTCTCTGTTAAACACTTAAAAAAACTCTGAAAATGGAATACGAAAGGTGGATTCTTGATTCTCGACGTCGGTCTGGTGTGACAAAGTGCTGTTTGGCTTGGTGGTATAGATCTGGACAGAGAGTTTTGTGCTCTGCACCATATTTCAGTGGATCCTCTGCTTGGTCCAGAGGAGGAGAAGATAAGTATTGCTGAACCTCCACTACAGCATCTGTAATACCAAGGTAAGACCCTGTTATTATGTTATTCATCTTACCTATTATGTATTTGCTGTCTGTAAGAACTGCAACTCTTGCATGATACCATGAATATTATTCTACTGGATAGTATAGGCTTTAGGTTTTCTAATAAACACTGTGAATATATAAAATCTTATTAGATGTTTCATATCGAAATATTCCCACACTTGGGGACATTTCCTTGATGTTTGCTCCATGAAAGGATGATCCAAAAAAACGAGGGCTGTTCGTTGCTAATAATGTGTGTGGAACGGTGACATCATGACCAATCTTAAATGCAATTCCTCAAAGCAGTCTGCTGACTTGGTCTAAATGAAGCAGTGAAGCGGTTGAAATGTCAGTGACGTCACATGAAGCAAGCTTTGGCTCACTGATCCACCATTACTACCCTGTTGAGGTTGAAGCCTGCATCGAAGCTTCAGTGTTGGAGGTAACAATTAATTAATTACCAATGAGCCATGCAAATATTACAAAACTTGGTAAACTGAAGTTAGTGCAGCATTTTAGATGTTTATACAATAATTTATTAAAGCACATTGAAAACAAAGTGGGAACCTTCGGCAAGCCACATGGCTGCTGCTGCTGCTGCTGCCATCACAAAGACCTAAATGCCCCCCATAGTCATGCCACAAGCTGAAGGTGTGACCCCCATTTGAGGCTTATAGGCCTAATCTGCTGGTGGCACAACTGAGACTCATTAACTTTAATTGGCTCCTTCTTCAGAAAAGTCACTCAGAGCGACATGAGACTCAGCCCTCTCTGTGAAAAGCCTGACGGACTCTTTTCAATTTCCATATTCATATACATATTTTATAGTCTAGCAGTTGTGATGAAAAAATATGTGTGAAAAATAATCTGACAACAGTCATGGAACAGAATTTGATAGAAAAATTTCTGTGTCTTCAGATTCAAGTTAACACAAGTTTCCCTTGTGAAAAATATTTTTGATCCCAGTGATTAAATAAAGGTTGGACCAACTATTCAACAAAAACTATAAAAAAAATAAAAAAGTATTTTTTTTTTTTACAAAATTAGGTCCTTTATTTCTCATTTTCACTTTGGGAATGCAAAAATACTCCACTTGGAATCCAGTCAACATCATTGTTCAAACAGCAGGTAATTTTCTGCATTTCTACAACATCTTTTATCAACCATGTGCAGGCTGCTGCAGCAAAACCAACATGTTTTTTCTTGAGGTAAAAGAGATAGAAGGGTGGGAATAACTTCCTTCAATAACTAATTCAAAATAAACTACAGACAGATGTCATCTAGTGCAACGGTCCCCAACCATTTTTGCACCGCTATATGTCAGACAATATTTTCACGGACCGGCCGGGAGGGTGGGGGGTGGTACGATCAAGTAAAATGATACTAGTGGCATAAAATCAAATACAAACAGCATCACAAACCGGTCCCATCTAGGCGTAATCGGAGAAAATGACAGACGAAGTGTGCTCCTGATGTCCAGTCTGCTCTGTAGCTTTGTTTTGGTCGCTGTAATCGCAGAAAATCCCGCCTCACCAAGATAGGATGTTATAGATAGGATGAGTCTTGAACTGAATTAACCTGTGTCAAGAGGCACAGATGCACCGACTGATGTAATTGGGAGAGAATACCGCAATTATTTTTATATTTTTCAAAATAAAACATCACTCAGACTCTGATCGTCCATAAATTTTATATATATACTTTTTTCTGTGCGGCCCGGTACCAAATGACCCACGGACTGGTACCGGTCTGCAGCCCGGTGGTTGGGGACCACTGATCTAGTGTATTTAACAACAGAAAATTTTAGATTGCCCTTTGAACAGAGGAAAAAAAATCGTGTGCAGACTCTGGCTTTGTAAAAAGTGGCCATCATGAAAGAGTAGTAGGTGGATCGATGACTAGTGGAGCATGTTGGCCTAAATATGTTAAAGGACCCATATTATACTACTTCTAAAGATAAGAAATATTATCAATGAGGCCCCCCAGAACATGTTTTTTTTCCATTTGTGCAGGAAAATTCCTCAGATTAGACACACAGAATTTACCCAAAACCTCTTTATTCAGCCAACCTCTGGATGACTGTTTTTGCTTTCCAACACCCATCTTCCCAAAAGCCACGCCCTCACAACCTGCAACTATGACAACCAATAGCCAAAGAGCTTGGAATAATACATAAGATGAACAACGTAGCTACCGATCCGCTGCTATAGACCCCTATGGACAGCTTTCCCCCTTCTGACATCATAAGGGGAATGCTTTTCAAACATACCATTTTGAGCACACATTAGCTAAGAGGTGGAGAATCAATCATAGAGATAAAAGGGTTTTTTATTTTTTATTGTAAACCTCATACACAGGCTTCAGGAAACATATGACTGAAACAAAATGTTTCTAAAGTAAATTTTTCAGAATATAGGACCTTTACTGCAGGCCCAGAAGATTCTGCAACAGCTTCTTCCCCACTGCCATCAGAACGCTTAACTGTTATAAAAAAAACTGTAAATCATGTCATAAACTCTGCATCACACTGACAACACCAAACCAAAATACTGCATATTTTAACCATATAAATTAATGCTCTGAACTTCAATATCTTTGGTTTTTTTGCACCATGTCTTTTCTTCCACACTGTTTACGTTTGATCACTGCTGCACTTTATGGAATGGAAATGTTCATTTACTGTCTGAAAAGCTGTACTAAATGAAATTTTGTTTTGTATTGACTCTATATACAAAATGACAATAAAAGTTGTCTAAAGCTAAGTTAACGACAAAACTTATAATTACTTCAAAAGTTATACATATATATCCCTTTTTACTCAATGAGGTCGGTGTTTTTTCACCTGTGCAATGGATGCTGTGTTAATGACGTGGTTAGGGACTGTCTGGTTGTAGTCCTATTAGGGATGGAACGGTTTATGAAAACCGTCTGAACCGTTCGGTTCGACTATCTCGGTTCGATTCGCTTGTGTTGCGTTCGGTTTATGCGCTGCTCCTTTTTCTAATAGGTGGGGCGTTTACACTCCAGAGCAGAAGGTGGCGGAAATGAGACCAAAGCCAACCACTAGTAGTAAACAAGAAGAAGAAGAAGCGAAGCAGCGTAGCTGGGTATAGCAGAAAAAAAATCAGTTGTTGTGGAGAATTGTGTGGGTATGGCGAGTGGGAAAAAACAGGAGTTGGAAGACGCGCCAGCAGCACTTTATAGGTCTGCTGTATGGGACCACTTTGCATTTAAAGTGACCTACGATGACGGCGGAAAGAAAGTTGTGGATAAAAGTGCAACAGTGTGCAAGCATTGTGCAACACGTTTTGTTTATGCTAACAGCAACATGCCCAACATGTCAGGCTAACAATCAATATATACCGAACCGAACCGAAAACTGTGACCACGAAACTGTGAACCGTGAACCGAACCGTAGAATTTCTGAATCGTTCCACCCCTAAGTCCTATATAGTTGAAATTGCCGTTGGATGCAGGAGTTTGCCTTGCATACAAAGGGTTGACATTTCAAACCCTAGCTCTGGCCTTCACTGTAATTTTTTCCATGGGCAAGACACTTCACCTGCATTACCTAATGATGTTGGCACCTGTGCATAGCGGCCTTGCTTCTGTCAGCTGCTGTAGCTGCAACGTTGCTTGCGACTATCAGTGTGTGAGGGAATGACTGATTGTAAAGCACTTTGGTCAAATCTCTTGACTTGAAAAGCGCTTTTAACTAGAGGCCATTTACTGGGCTGGAACCTACAGTATAAACACTGGAAGGCTAACATTACAAGAGTTTTTTAAATCATATTGCTTCTAACTTGTGTAGATTTAGACAAAGCCACACTGCACTAATGCCACAAAGTTTTCTTCAGTTGTTATACATGAGATATCTATTGACACACAAAAAAATTGACTTTATTCACTATTTATCATATTTACAAGGGCTAATACCATTAGCAGAATTCAAAATCAAATTGTAAGATATTGAACAACTGTTTAAAGTGACAGTAAAACACCTTTCCGTAATTTTTATATATCTGAGAAATAATATTGATTCTATAAGAGAGGAGTATGGATGTCCTTTACTCATTGACAGGATACAGGGGCCCACAGGGGCTGTGCCCCTATAGAACTAGTGCTGCCCCTGGTTTGGCCCCTGAACTGAAAACACACACTACAAAAATGTAGTTTATTCACCAAAAAAAGTAAATTCTTCTTCAGATAATTGCATTTTCCCTTGTTATGAGGAGGTAATTTAGACAATTTACCAATGGAATAAGATCATTTATGTTAAAAAAAAACAATCTTCTGTGAACTTATTTTAAGTTTATTATATTTTCTTATTTTTAAGAGAAATGTCCCTCCTTCTTAGGTAGACCATCATAATTACCCACTCAAATTAAGGTAAAAAAGTATATATATATTTTATTTGCTCAGTTTTTGTAGTGTAATGCTAAATTAATTTATTATCGTGATATGCACTGATAGAAGAGACTATAACTGATTCATCCCTTGGACCAGTTTTAATTTTTCACCTTTACAATTTACTCTTCCCATTATATAGAAATTGCAATCACCTTTAAGCTTCAGTTTTACTAAGATAGGACAATAATTTTCATCTGTTAGATTAGGACTCTGCCTCCATGGATTGTGGCCAACTTGTTACACCAAATGATGTTCTCTTGTCCTGTTTAATTTTCTTTTGTTCTCTGTTCCAGTGAAAAACAAAACACACGGACCTTCCTTGTACATTTCGATAAAAAATGTAAAATGTAATTATTAAACCCCCTCCTACTTGTCTTTTAGCTAAAACACAATTAGATGCATTAATTTTTTTTGGCTAAAACTAGGGGGAAAAAAGTTGAAAAGGGAAACCACACACGCCAGCCGAGTCCTGAAACCTAATTTGCTTTTCGTTCACTTTTGATTTACATGCAAAGAAACTCATAAAAAATGTTTTTAATATATTGAATGTTTTTCTTTTCCTCGCCCACATTTTGAGAGTGATGGATTGCCACTTTAAGGCTGACAGTCCAGAGACAGAAACTGGTGGAGAGGATGGTGGCGGAGGAGGAACGGGGAGCCAATCAGATGCAGTGGATGCAGACAAACTCTGTTTGTAACACCTTGCGGTGGAGAGTGTGTGTGTGTGTGTGTGGGAGGGTGGAGGATCAAAGCAAAGGGATGAGACAGAGGAGGGAAGGCAAGGATGGGAGACAGCATCACTGCAGCGAAAGCTCCCTGCCTGCCTTTGCAGAGACTGTTTACGCTGAGAGCCGGTTATCCCCCCTCCACCACCTCCTGCCTGTGTGAGTCATGTGAGTGATTTAGTGTAGGTGAAAGGAGCGGAGCAGCAACAGAAAGCCAGTCTTGTTGGTGCGTCTTCTTGCTGAGCAGGTAAGCTCGCTTTATATCTCTCTGATTACAGATATTCCACCTGCTTTCCCCTCCTTAGAAGAGGAGCCAACAACTTCTGCAGAGTTTGCATCTCCCCCTTGCCCTCCCTCTCCTGCGCTCTCCTCCAAATCGCCACCTTGGAGCCGGGAGAGTAGTTTGCGCTCAGCCAGGCTGCGCTGTGCAGGCAAGGCATGCTGCAGATTGCCTCTAGATTGACAGACGTCAGAGCATCGGAGGTTTTGGGAGGAGATTAGTCAAATCGTTTGCTTGTGGGATACGGATGGTTACAGCATCAGTGATGATAATGTAAATCTGTATGATAGCAGTGAAAGAAAGAAATTTAATACTATTTAGATGAGCTCCTTCATTTAGGCTATTTCATATTCTGTGTGTTTTGTTTCTGTAAGACACCTGAGGTAAATTATGCATCCAGATAGGAAAACCCCCACTAAGTCCACAGCTGGATGTTTTCTGGGAATCCCTTCCTGCCCATGTGGACTGACTTACTGGGTCTCTGTGTGGCAATGAGAGCAGGAGATGTATGGAGGGACATTTGTTCCAATGTTGTTAAAAACAAACAAAACGTTTTGTTATTAGAAAAAAAAACAACAACAACAAAAAAACAGTAATAAAAATTTCGAAAACATTTTGATTAAACAAAAAATTTTTTTTTTAACAATTGTTAATTTTTTTAAATTTGTTTTTGTCATTTAATTTTTTAATAGATACATTTATAATTATATATATATATATATATATATATATATATATATATATATATATATATATATATATATATATATATATATATATATATATATATATATATATATATATATATATATATATATATATATATTTATATTAGGGATGGAACGGTTTATGAAAACCATCCGAACCGTTCGGTTCGACTGTCTCGGTTCGATTCGCGTGTGTTGTGTTCGGTTCATGCGCTGCTCCTTTTTCTCATAGGCGAAGCGTTTACACTCCAGAGCAGAAGGTGGCGGTACTGCGACCAAAGCCAACCACCAGTAGTAAACAAGAAGAAGAAGAAGCGAAGCAGCGTAGCCGGGTGTAGCAGAAAAAAATCAGTTGTTGTGGAGAATTGTGTGGGTATGGCGAGTGGGAAAGAACAGGAGTTGGAAGACGCGCCAGCAGCACTTTATAGGTCTGCTGTATGGGACCGCTTTGCATTTAGAGTGACCTACGATGACGGCGGAAAGAAAGTTGTGGATAAAAGTGCAACAGTGTGCAAGCATTGTGCAACACGTTTTGTTTATGCTAACAGCAACATGACCAACATGTAATGCTAACCCAGAAGTCCCACATACTCTAATTAGCGCTCCGCTCAGCTGCGCTCCAGACCGGCTGCTCAAAGCAAAGCCTACAGCCTCCACTGTGGCTCCCGTCCGCACCCCTCTGAGTCCCTTGGGGATGGTAGAGAGCATGCGTGAGATGATTAAATTCAAAGCAGCAAAACATGCAGAAATGATCCATGGTTTCCGCGAATCATTAAAAATAATTACAATTCATTATTTTTTTTTTATTTTTTTCATTAATTTCATAAAAAAAAAAATGCATACATTTTTATAATTTTTATAAATTCTTTTATTTTTCCATTTAACAATAAACATATACCGAACCAAACCGAAAACCGTGACCACGAAACCGTGAACCGAACCGAATCGTGGATTTTGTGAACCGTTCCACCCCCAATATATATATATATATATATATATATATATATATATATATATATATATATATATATATATATATATATATATATATATATATATATATAATGTGATCAGTTGAACTGAAGTTAAAAACAAGGCAATTCATAAAACTCAATTCAAGAAAATAAAGATAAAATAAAAAAATATGTATATATAATTTTTTTTATTTTCTTGGATTTAATTTTATTAATTGCATTGCTGAGTTCAACTGATCACATTCTCTTCACATCAAGTCCAGTAAAAACGCTCATTCTTGACGAGCACATTGACCAACAGGTCAGGTTGCCAGTCCATCGCAGCGGAACACAGAGACGCAGAACAAACAGCCATTCACACACACACTTGGCCTGCCGGAGTATCCGGAGAGAACCCACGCATGCTCAGGGAGAACATGCAAACTCAATGCAGAAAGACCTCAAGCCAAAAATCGAAGCCGGAACTTTCTTGCCACTGAGCAGCCGCAAAAACAATAAAAAAATAATAATAAATAAAAATAAAATTTAAGAGATTTTATATTTTCGATTGCAAAAACAATCGAAAATATAAAATCTTTTAAATTTTATTTTGAAAAACTAAAATCTAGAAAATATAAAATCAGAGTTTCATTGACAGATTGCATCTAATCTAACATGTTCTTTGCTCGCAACAATAATAGAACAAAATTCCCTCCATATGAGTGAGACATATTTAGCGTCGTCATCTATGAGTGACAGCTGTGCTCTATCGCAGTTTTTCATCATGACTCAAGCTCGTCCTGTGACACTAATCCCCGTCCCTTTAGCTGTCGTGCAAAGGGGGTTATCCTGCCCTCTTCTCGCGGTTGGATTAGACTGATTTACACTTGTTCCTCGTATGCCCGCTTGTGTTTGTGTGCGGCTTGACCTATAATGGCACCTAATGGCATCATATGTCATCTGCAAGAGGACACTGTCAAACAGGACGCCGTCCCCGGTCACATTCAGCCGTAATATGGCAGCTGTTATTAATGTTGGCTCTCCTCCTGACCCTCATCAAAAACCACAGCTGGCAGAGGTGCTGCACGAGAATTAATAGAGCCCTTAAATTTAGAAATTACTTTTATCGTCATCTAAATTTATTGTCACTTTGGAGTCTGCTCAGTCTCTCTCCCCGAGGATATTTTATCTGTGTTGGCTCACCACACAAAGTAGTCCACAACGCAAGCTTTAAGTGAATCCACAAAACATTGGGGTCATCACCCTGATTGATCTACAAAGCTTTTCTCCATCTCTGCTGTCCGGCCGCTTAAAACGTCATCGATCGTCTCCTTCAGTCTACTTGCATTTCTTCTGTTGTGATTGGAACAGATTTGATTTGGGGAATCAATGAAGGAAAATGGATTTACCTGGGCTGACCTTGTTGGGACGCTCCATGGATAAACAGGTTCAGAGTTGTGTTGAGTTTGCAGCCCTGCATGAGCCTCCGTAGACTTTTAAAAGCCTGAACTGGATCGCTTTTAATTCAACATGTTGCTGTTGCAGAGGTTTTATTTTGCAATAGGTGAAACGGCTCCCGCTAAGGGATCAATGATGGCGCAGAAGCAAAAACGAGGGGGAAGCAGTGCAGCTGGTAAACAACATTAACAACCTCTGCCCTGGTTTTCTTAAAAAAAAAAAAAAAAACTGACTTCATTGGGGAAGGAAAATATTTTTTCAGAACATGCGGCGACAGCTTATTATAAACAACTCATAAAGTTTAAAGTCTGCAGTCCTGATTTTATGCACGCTCTCCAAAAAACTTGCCGTAGTGATTTTCCCCAGAGATAATGAAGACTGGCTGATTAACATGCAACATTTACCAGAATAAACTTCTGCAATGTGGTGATGCAAACCTACTTCAGTGAACAAGTATCTGGTCTCTGAGTCTGTGGTATCGGAAATTTGGGAAAACTTATTTTAAGATAAATGAAAAAGGATTGAAATATGCAGGATCCTACAGAATAGTAACTAAGCAGGACTGGAAGTAGAATGTAATGCTTCTGAGAGATATTAGTAAACTGTAAACCAAAGCAACACAAAAAAAGAAAAAACATTTTCTGATGTATATCATAAATAAAAGTTTATCGTGCTTAATATAATGAAGATTTGAGTTTTGATCAGTAAATTCATAAAGTACATATATACACTTGGTGAGACACGATAAAAAGAAAATATCATAACTCTACAGTATTTAATAAAATGTAGAAAAAAGTCAACGTCAAATCGAAAACTATTCTCAAACCGAGTATCATAATCATAGTATATAAAATACAATGTTATTTTGTTATTGATATAAACAAAATACAAGCCTCAGAAATACTGCCAGGGATGCCCACATCCAGTTTCGGGTGGAGTTACATCCACTTTTGTAACTTTTTGAAAAGAAAAAGTACTTTTAGGAATAGTTTCCCTGCATTGTAATTTATTTTTTGTAAGATATTTTTTATCTTTATGAAAGAAGAAAAGGGATAACATCACACTGCAGGGTATCATATTCATATGACATACAGTTTCCAGTGAACAGAGCCAGAACCCCACTCCCACCCCCGCCAACTCCGTTAACAATCATCACACCTACCCTCACCCATTCTCTCTACCAAAAAACATATCCATAACACCTTTAAAGCCAATAAATAACCTATGAGTTAGAATGATGCTTTACCCTTGAAAACAGACTTAAAGGAACACACTTTCCATCTACAATTAAGATTGTACAAAAAAAGCAAACACAAAACAACAACAAATCCTCCAATCTCTTTAAATAGGCCTTTTATTCTGTTAATACTCATCAACCAATAATGAAGTAATGAAGGTTTTAGATCAACTCTTCCTGAAGATAGCTTTAGGTATAAAATGTCCAGCATGCGGTAGAAGCCACCTTTGGTCCAGACAACTGTGGCCAACAGTTGCAAAATTAACGTTTGCAAACTCTGATGATGTATTAACAGCCTTGCACCAAAAAATCTAGGACATTCCCACAAAGAATGTATTAAGGTTCCTATAATGGGAGATCTGCAGAAAGTACAGTATGGATGAGGGGTTCATTTAATTTAGATTTAATTAAATTCAGTTTATTTGTATAGCGCCAATTCACCACACAACATCCTGAGGCACTTTACAGAGACAATTCAACCAGATCATACAGTCAGAGCAGTTAAAAGTTTTCTATCTAATCAAAACCCGCTAATTGCTCATAGACTTGACAGCAGAATCTTAATAATGAACTAACACTTAGTGCAGAATGGGAGAATACAGATAGAATGAAGAAGAATGATAGAAGTGGTCTCTGTGTCCTCCAGCAGTTTAAGCCTATAGCAGCATAACTATAGATATAGAACTGAATAACCCCAGCAACTCTAATTGTAAGCTATGTCAAAAAGGGAAGTTTTAAGTCTAAACTTAAACACTAAAATGTAGTTGGCTCCACATTTTTTTTCTTTGTACTTGTGACAATGTAATGACAATAAAGTTTAATTCTATTCTAATTATATCCTCTATTCTAACATTAGTGAGCTTTGATCGGCTTGACCGGGTATCAATATCACCTGCATGAATAACAATCTCTCTGTATTTAGCCTTATCCTTAGCCAACAATTTCTGGTATGATTGGATTTTGTCCGTTCTGGCTGCTGGCAAACATTTGGCTATGGTCCCTGATATCTCTAATGTAATGTTTCTGACTATGTAGTTGCATATTAACAGAATGGGCTTTTCAACTAGTGCATCGCAGAGCTGGGGAAAACAGTTGCAAATGTGGACAGGTTGGTGGTGACCAGTGGGCAAAGATGTAGGACTACGCTTTCTTTTTTTTTTTTTGAGCTGATAAACACTGGGCCTAAGGCCGGGACTTTACAGTAGCTCTGACACCATCACCTTCAATGCTAAAAAAATACTACATTTGTTACATGCACCAATATCACTAAAGGAGTGTAAATGTTAGAAATCCAAAAACATTTTGGAAATACTTGCTTTAAGAGGCAAAACAAACTAAGTAAAATGAAGGATAATCAAGGAAGTATTAATGATTGTACCTTAAATCAGAACAAGTACAAACCACTTTTTAACCATTTTTACCACTTCAGAGTTCAAATATTTCATATAAACCAATAACAGATTGGCTGATACAGATTTCTTTTATACCAGTTACTTTGACATCAGTAAAATCGATCCCTGATATATACTGCCGACTCATTTATGCCGATTCTTAGGGCTGATAATTCTCTCTTCCTCCATTCATATAATAAAATTGACTAAATCATAACAAATGTTACACAGGTCTTAATTCCAACAAAAATACACATTCTTTAAGAAATAAAAGCTCAAAATGAAGGGTGCATAATATATGGATGGTTGCTACAATACATATGCCTTATGGGATTTTAAAACATGGTTGCTGAATGCACTAAATAAATTACCTAAAGCCTTAATGTCTACAGATACCGGTACAATAAAAATGCCATAATATTGGGCAAAGATATCTAATTAATATACATTAACATACATGTAGGAATATATAATTTATAATAGCAGTTTAGACTTAGACTTAGACAGATTTATTTGTCATTTTGTTTACACAAGTGTAAAACAAAAAGAAATTTCATTTGGAACAGCTCTTCGGACAATTTCGTCTTTTTTAAAAGTGCAGCTTTGAAAAATAGTAAAAAAAAAATATATAAAAACAGTAATATAAACATATGACTGTAAATTTACAGTTCTAACATTTTTTTATAATAATACAATTTTAATACTTGTTATCTCTCCATAGCTATGATATAATGTAAGACGTAGACATTTTTCATTGTATTGATTTGAATAGTAAGAATTGCATTTATTATTATTAATTACTACTTTCTACTTTCAAAATGTATTCATTTACATCAGACAATTCAAAAACATATTTATGAATGTATGTACATAAGCTACATTACATATACATGTATGAATTTGAACATAAATAACACAAAGTAATAATAGATTCTTGTAACTGTTTCTTTAGTCATAAACCACATTTCTTTTGATAACTTTTGATAAGTTCGGAGTACAACCTCAGCTGTGCTGTCTAAGACTGGATTTGATGCATTTTGCTGAAGAAACTCAATATTACACATAGACTCGACATATAACAGGTACATATATGGATAACAAAATGAGAAAATTTAACTCTACACCTTTAGATCAACTTTAGAACATTTTAAATCTTAATATATTCTCATTAGCCCGTCTCCTTTTAGCTTCACGCTCCATGAAATAAAGTGATAAAAATATGGAAGGTGGGTGGACCGCCTACTTTTAAGGAACAAACAAAGTCTACACGGCCATCTGCTCGCAGCAGAACCTCCTTTTAATCACGCCGGCAGCCTCCGAGGAACCTGACATTTTCCCTCCTGCAGTTTACCATCTTGTATTTAGAAGGAACAGAACACACAGCATAACATGTTAGTCACATCATATCCAAGCTGAAAGCCCAGCTTAGTGACTTTCATACCACAGATGCTTCCTTTAACAAATTAAACAGAGACTTGCCTTTAGTTTTCCCCTTTCTAACATCTGAATGGATGCTTTTGCATTTTTAATATTAATTTGACTGACATGGAGATGTTGAATTATTGCATGTTTAATGTTGTTGTTCACGGATTTATTATTATCCCCACTGCACATAAATAATAGTTTAGTATACATAAATAGAGATTTGAGGAAAAATAAAAATCCAGGTATAAAACTTAATTTTCAAAAGAAAGCTTTTAAGAGTTGCTGTTCTGTATTCTCAGATTTTTTTTTAAATTAATGGTCATATTAAATCTTTATTACAGACATTTTTCATTTAGTTAAATTATTTTACTTTATCATACTTGTGTCAAGTTGGACGGAGGTTTGAAGAGACAGAAGCTGAGGAGGTTCTTGAAGATTTAATTTCCAAAAGGTGGCAACAGAAGCAAAATTTTACAAACAAAATACAGAAAAAAACAAAATCTTGGAGACATCAGGGAAAACACACATGAGAAGCCATGAAACGACGAGGAACCGGCACTGAAGAACTGCACAGGGACTCTATATATGGGAGACAAAACAAAGACTGGGCTAATGAGCTTGACAGGGAACAGGTGTGGATGAAAGCAGCTAGAAGGATGCCATGGGAAGGAGACTGAAACAAGGGGTAAACAAGAACTACATAAGGACTCAAAAAATATAACCAAAAAGAACTACAATAACACAAAATGGAAATGAAACCAATAAAAAGTCAAAAAGAAAACTTAAACAGTTCCAAAGCCATGAAAATTTGCTTCATAATTTATAAAAAAAACATTTTTACTTTTTCAAACTTTTTTTCCTAAAATGCGTTATAAATTGTATCTGTGGAATGACAATTTCTGGGCTAGGC
Source organism: Cyprinodon tularosa (assembly GCF_016077235.1). Taxonomy (NCBI): domain Eukaryota; kingdom Metazoa; phylum Chordata; class Actinopteri; order Cyprinodontiformes; family Cyprinodontidae; genus Cyprinodon; species Cyprinodon tularosa. Next base: position 266,783 of record NW_024039401.1, read on the forward strand.
TTTCCATTGTTCGGGATGGAAGTTAGAAACAACATTTTAATGGTCAAGGTGCGCATCAAGAGACACATTTAGCAAAGAATGCGATTCCTAAAACACAGACTAGAAAAGAGAATTTGGAAATAATAAATTTTGTAAAAATATTACTTAATTTTTTAAGATAAAATTTTTATTTTTGGGGGAAATTTTAAAATATTATAAAAAGATTTGAGAAGAAAATCGAAGAAAAAAGCAATGCTACTCTAAAATCCTTTTTGTTAAGCGACCCCAAAACTACTGAGCTTAATAGGAGGTTTTAACTTACTCACTGCCGGAACATGATGTAGCTAAAGTTTGGTATCAAATTCCTGCAAAAAACCATTATAGAGTATGAAGCAAACACAATAATGCAATTATTACTCACAGTTGCACATTTAAAAACAGAAAGATTGTATAGCTGTGATCGCAGTTGTGGATAATTATTTGAGCACTCTCTTGGACGCAGTACCATGTGCAGGAAAACATGGCTCCTCTACCATCTGTTTTCTCTTGTGGAATAATTATGTTCCCTCGGTCTGTTTAGGAGGCGTTTCTGTCAGTGTTGTAGGTGTTGATATCTGCAGACAGGAAGGATCTTCTGTAGTGGTCTGTCTTGCACCGCATCAGGAGAAGCCTCTTACTAAAGTAACTCTGTTGTTGTTTCACAATCTTTTCAAGAGGATGCTCACTGTTGTCCATAATTTTCTTCACTTTATGAAGAATTCCTCTGTGAAATAATCTTTAGAGGTATTAGGGGAGATTCTAGAGCCTGCCTTTTTTATTAACTTGTTGAGCATTTTTAACTCCTTTGCTCTGATCTGCTCTCTTCAAGAGTAAAATTCTGACCTCATATCCAGCAGCCATTTCTGTCATTAATTTTGTAAACATTCAAGTTCATTCAAGCCTCTTTCTTCAGTTAACCTTAGCTTGGCAGATATGAAGTTCCACATTTAACTATCATTTTAGAGCATAATAATAATAATAATTCATTTAATTTATACTGCATATTGATACTGCTGTCAGAACACATTCATGACTGTGTTAAACTCATTTAATTAAATAATGACTTCACTCAGCACCATTTTTAATTCTAAAAGAACAACCTGAAGATGCTTTGCTAACGTTACGAGCTACAACACCTGATCTCTATTTATTCATTGGATTGCTGATAGCATGAAAAAAGGGAAGCCAATGGCCGCCATATTGGTACTCCCCACTCCCACGGAGACGCGCATTAATAATACCTATGTGTGTAGCATTTGGCTGCAAAAACAAGCAGTTTTCCAGCTGTGGGAAGATGTTTCATAGATAATATAGGGTCAGTGGATATGCTAACCCAGAAAATCCATATATGTATGGTATGATGTATCCCATAGTATAGTATGTAGCGTAGCATAAGTCTGGCTATCTCAGACCGACTTGAAGACATTGACTTAGTTAGGAGTTAATTTATATTTCTGATGCATAGGGTCTGCAACCGTCAGATCTGTCTCTGTGCGTGACCATCCCCACTGCGCAGACGTTCTGCAACATCAAAATAAATCCTGACTACACGTCGGACAGTCGCAAACCCACGCAGACCTCAAACGGAGGTGCACAGACATAAAGCAGCTGTGATTGGTCCTTGGTATGCCTTTCCGGCTGTCTGTGTGGTCGTCCTTCTCGATTCGGTGCTGGGGCGCGCCATTTTTAAAAACCGAGGAGTGATAACAATAATGGATAACCATGACGAAAGGTTGATGGAGGAAGTTTGGAAGTACAACCACTTGTATGATGCCTCAGACATGTTCTCGTGACCATCCACCGAAGTTCTCACAAACTCTCGAATAGGCTCCCCCTTGCCCTTTGGCGGGAAACTGCTATGCGTCCCTAGAAATTCTAGACCGACGGTGCAGAAGCATACCAGCAAAACTGTTTCGTGACCAGACGAAAACGAGATTTGATGTGTGCGGTGGCAGAAGAATTATTCGCCCTTTAGACTTTGACATTGTGTTTAAAGTTAGAAAATAGAAAGTAGAGTAAATAGAAAGTAATTCACTATGAAATATCCATGTAGTAATTCTTTATTAAGTGGATGACAATGTTGGTTTTGTAGTATTTGATGTATTTCTCATTTGAAAAAGTAATGTTCTGAAATATATTGCAAGATATATATATTGAAGGAAAAAAAGCCACTCAAACATTTTTAAAGGCGTATGCACAGACACAGCATGAAAGTACATGCCATCATGCATGCATAATTTGCAAATAAGAAAATACTAAAACATTAACAGACATGTACCGTATTTTCACGACCATAAGGCGCACCGGACTAAAAGGCGCACTCTCAGTTATGTGTCCCATTTCTGTATTTAACACACACATAAGGCGCACCGGACTATAGGGCGCGTTTTTTATATACAGGTGCATGTCCTCTACTACCTTTAAATACCTCTACTGCGTATTTAAAAATACAGCGGGGGCAAAACTGAGTATGACTGTGCTTTATTCATGTATTTATTACAAAGTATTAATCAAACCTGGCAGCTGGCCGTGAGACAGACACATCGCAGATGACACAGCGCTGTGATCACTCCTAAATTAACTTAAAATCCTGAAACCTGCCGACGGAATATGTTCGCTTTTATTACCGGTATCCTGGTGCCTGCAGCTAAAATTATTTAGATGAAAAACACCTGCCAGCAGCCGCGGTGAACGAAAGGATTTCTGCTGTCGGTGTACCGCTGGTATGTGGGGGTCTGAGCGCCTCCGACAGAAATAGATCATCTGGATGAACTGACTGCAATTATGAAGTTTTCAGGTGGCCTTTCTCGCTTAAAAACATATTTATACTTATTTATTCCCACTGATCACAGCAAATATAGCTGCAAGATTTAGATTATTTAGATGAAAAAACACCTGCCAGCCACCGCGGTGAAGAGGAGGAGACGCGCTCAGAGGCTGCTGTTGAATTAAGTTTTCAGGTAGAAAAATAGAGCGGGAGCAAACCTGAGTATGATTGTGCTTTATTCATGTATTTATTACAAAGTATTAATCAAACCCATCAAAGTCATCATCCTCTGTTATCCTCAGCATTCCTCTGAATAAAACAGCTGCGCTAAATCAGACATGCCAGATTCCCCTTCTTCGCTGTCAGAGTCACTTTCCGTGCAGCGCAGCTCCTCAGAAATAATGCCGGCTTTTGTGAAAGCTTGAACAACAGAGCCAGCAGACACAGTCCATCTACAATCCATCCGCAAACGGTGGCGTAACTTGCCCGGCGCTGCCTTCCATTTATCCTGAAACTGTGGTCTCCGTCTGTCATCCATCGCTCCCACGCTGCTCGCAGCCTTACTGTGAACGGCCGCTCCACACCGATGTCGAGCGGTTGAAGCTCCTTTGTCAGACCCCCCGGGATAACGGCGAGCACAGCGTTCATTTGATTCATCTTTTTTTCACATCGGCTGTGAGATGGGCACGCAGCGATGGTGATGCGTGGAAAAAAACCACCTAGTCTTCTCACATACACCTGTCTCAGCCACGCTTTCATCATCTCCTCATCCATCCACCCAGCCTTTTCATTTGCGTTAATATCATATGTCATCAGAGCGCTGTGTCTGTCTCGCTGCCAGCTCCCAGATCAGCTTCTCTGATTGGTTGATGCGGCGCGTCCAGCAGCAAAACTTCAATTTTTCCATCTGAGCAGCAGCAGCGCGTTGGCGGTGCATCAGATGCTTAAACGCTCCCGACGTGCTGCACCAAAACGCGCTGCGGGACCTTTTGCTGCACCTATATGCGCGTCAACCATTGACTTTGCATGTAAACTCGCTGCTTCTGCTGCACCTGCTGGGTCCGGTTCACACCGATGTCGAGCGGTTGAACAGCGAGCACAGCGTTAATTTGTTTCCCCATGTTTTTCACATCAGCTGTGAGATGGGCACGCATGGAGTCACAGATTAATGGTGATGAGTGGAAAAAAAACACCTGGTCTCCTTACATTCAGCCACTCTTTCATCATCTCCTCAATGAGGTGGTCTCAAAAGTCGCAGTTACAACACACATAGGGCGCACCGCACCATAGGGCGCACCGCACATTTTGAGGGAAAAAAAAGACGTTTAAGTGCGCCTTATAGTCGTGAAAATACGGTAGTTGTAATTCAGTCTTGATGTGAAATCTTGCAATTATGTGTAATATGTAATTACCATAACAATGTCATCAATCCATATCTATTACATTTACATCCTCAATTTAGCACTTTGGCACATCTGTATGATTATGCTTCATTAACGCATACATTTTATTGTGATGGATTTGTATAATATTTCTCATTACATGATTTATAGACTTCATTCACTTCATAATGACTATGCAATGTGATATGCCTAATTTTATTTTATTTTTTTACCATAAATTACAGTAATCTACTGTGGCTAGGAAACAGCAAGTGTGTGTCCAAGTGATTATTTTAAAAGTCTTAAGCACCCCCAAAAAAAGAAAAGCATCTTTGTTTTATGTGATGCACGTATTGTTTACCAATGTTAGAGTAGTAATATGGCGGCCTGACGGTTCACCCCATCCTGTACTAACGACACGCTATCAGCAATCCAGCCAATAAATAGAGATCAGTGGCTGCAACTAGGAAAAGAAAATAGTCTCAAGAGGTGGTATTTCCTGAAAAGTTGTAAATCGCAGGCAGTTTACTTTATCTGCCTGTTTCCACCCTTAAAGTGACAAAGTTGACAGTTGTTTTCTTTAAAATATAGTAGATAAAAGAAGGGAACATCAATGAGTACTCTTAGGCTACGTTCACACTGCAGGCCTTGATGGTCAATTCCGATTTTTTTGTGAAATCCGATTTTTTTGCGTTGCAGTTCACATCCAAATATATACAACTTGTATGTGATCTGCTGTCATGCAACGCAAGTGTCCCGCATGCGCAGTAGAGGACGCAATGACATCACAGGCCAGCATGTTCTGTGTTTATGGAAGTAAACATCTAGCGGTCTTTCACAACCATAACAACACAATCTTTTCAAGATGGTTAAACATAAATACTGCTCTCTGCATCATTGTCTGCTATGGTTGTTGTTTTTAATGCTGCTTCTGCATAGCAAGACCCAGAATAGTGACCTTTGTTGGGTATTAATGGCGTTCAGGTCGGATGAATGCGACCTGGCCGTTCAGACATAGGTGGCATTTGTAAAGATCAAATTTGTTTCGGATTCAGGACCACATAGTCAAGTGGCCTGGGTCGGATAGGAAAAATCGGATCTGTGTTGTTAAGACAGCCATGAAAGGATCAGATCCAGGTTGCACATGGGCCAAAAAATCAGATTTGGGTAACTTCAGGCTGCAGTGTGAACGTAGCCTATACTGTAGTCACTGTGCATATTTTTGCATATGTTTGTTGTCGTGAGCTATGGGTTATAATCATATTAAGGAAGATGTATATGGGCAGATTTGTATTTGTATATGTATTTTAATATGAACATTATAGAATCAATTTGGAATTAACCTGATTGTGTGAAATGTAGTTATTCATGTATTCAGCTGAAGTAGACTGATCAAAAGATTGATATCATAGCTAAAAAAACCTCTGAAACTTCCTTAAGAAAGAAATTTTGGAGGTGTTTTGACACCTACCCAGGAGTCTTTGTCAATTCTGTTGGCGCACAGCCCAGCATTTTTTGTTGAGCACCTCAGTCATTCATTCAGGCAAACTTGATGCAGGTGTTTCTAGGAGGCTAGTGGGAAAGTGCCAAAAATGTTAAAGACGGCTTCAAGGAGGTGATCCACTGTGTGAAACTTCCATAACCATCCGTCCTTTTTCACACTGACACTGAGATTTTAGCAGGCTGGGATGTTTTTCTTGGGAAGAATATAATATTATCTTGCAATCTTGTTCTTTAGCCACGATATGTACGTCCCTACAGATTCTGTATCTGTTGTCACGTTTAAAAACAGAAGCAGTTCTGTTCCCAGCCTCTTGGCAGACTCTCTAACTTCCTATAGTCTCCCCCTCTTCGTGCTCAACTTTACATCTTTGTAATATCCCTGACCCCATCCATTATTAATCAGAATATCACTGTGCATACTGCACTGTATGCAGCATATATTTAATCTGCATTCCCAACTTACTAGTACAGTTATACAACTGCATTTGTATGCCATCTCTGTAACCTCTCTGCTAACCATAGCTGTACCTTAAGGATGCCAAAAATCCGCTCTCACGAGAATCCAATGGCTGCCTAACTTTGCTTCCTGTTCACCGCTTTCACTGGAACTTAGATGGATATAAAATGAAGAGAGAAGATTTGCTAGGTATTCAAAGAGCTGTTTAGGGATGCATTCATTTAGAGCAGTAGCTTGTTCTCTTTTGTCGTATATATATATATATATATATATATATATATATATATATATCAGTGGCGGCCGGCCCATAGGGGGCGCTGGGGCACCGCCCTCCCTGATAAGAAGAGAGAAACGTAAAATATATTTTTAGAAATTAACTCATTAATGTCAGTTTTACTCTCTAGACTGTGTACCTATAAGCAAAACAAATTATATAAACTACATTTCCCTATCTACTGTCATTAATTTGTGGATTTCCACAGACAGACTCCTACCGTCTCTGTTCTGGGGGCGCTGATCAGACTGACCCACATTTGCAGAGAATCTGTCAATCATGTACTATTACTAGGTGAATTTAATGGCCAATCAGCGTCTCGGAACTTTATGGTCTTGGGGCGCTGAAAATACTGCGCTTTAACAGGCTTCTGAACCCAAGCGCAGGTGCAGACAGTTAGAGGGAAGATGGCGAATGTAACGACCGAGATGCAGCTTCCACCAAATTCGGTGAGATCCTTATTTATCTACCCGTTTGCCAGAAGAACATCCCTGTTGTAGGATATGAACATTTCATGTCATGGTTATTGTGACTGTGACGAATCCACCTCGTCGCTTAAAACAACCTCTCTAACTTTGCGCGCCACACACACATTCCTGTTATACTGTGTTTGTGAGGACCAATACACTCGCGCTGAGACCAGTAGCTCCATGAACTTAAAACACACAAGCTGTTCCTGGTTACCTGCTGGCGTATTGAGGGTGCACACTTAATATTTCAGTGGGGTTAGCCGTGTGTGTGTGTGTGGGGGGGGGGGGGGGGGGGGGGTGTACGTGTTTATGCTACAGGGACTTGTCATCTTCAGTCTGGCTGCGTCTTTGCTGGGTTCAAACCCAGTTTGGTGTAATTGAATAAGTCAATGAATCTATGTAAAAGAATTAAGTTGTAAAAATTATTTGTTTTTGTACATCAATTGTTTGTGGAGGTAATATATGGACAAAACTGATTAATGAGAAGAAATCAGAAATAAGAGAGCCTGATGTGAGGGGCTTAAACTATTTAATGAGGGCTGTGGGAAGAAAAGCGGCAATTTTTGTTTTCTGTTTCTTTGTTACATTGCTGGTAACTGGAGGGAGGCTGAGGCCCAGAGTATCTTGTATGTTTAGTTTCTTTTGCACCCTGTTTTGAGTTTTTGAGCTCAATAAATCACCAACACCGGTAACCCGACTGAGACTGGATTCTTGGAGGCCAAAGAACCCCGTCACAGTGACCCAAATCATCACTGTTACTGTTATTATATAGTAAATTAAATCATTACTGTTAAATTGTATGTATTGTCCAATTGTTTATTTGAATTCTTATTCCGGATTAGTTGGAGACATACACTAGGCTATATCAGCCCCACCAAAAATATTTTTCACCAGCCGCCACTGATATATATATATATATATATATATATATATATATATATATATATATATATATATATATATATATATATAGAGAGAGAGAGAGAGAGAGAGAGAGATAGATAGATAGATAGATATATAGATCTATTGTACTTGAGAGTCCTCTATACATAAGCTTTTAAAGGTAGAAAGTGCCTCAGATTTCGAATTAATGAGCCCCTGTAGTAGAGGATAATGAGCTTGTTCTGTCTGAGCACAGATGCATTGTGTTGGAAAAGAAACACTTTGACTGAAGAAGGCTCTGTTTTTGAGAGTCTGATGTTCAAGGCTGACGGAACATGCCATCCTTTGTCTCTAATGGACAAACAAATCATTAGAGGATGTGTGGCCTAAAATGCATGAGGCTGTTTTAAATGATGAAGTAAAATGCAATTGTCTTCCTTTCCCTCTGTCCTTTGTGTTGCGTTTTCTCTCAGATTGCGACATACAGGGAGCGAGGAATCCATGCCAACCCCGAAGGAACAGAAAAAAACCCCTCTCCATCAAACCACATTCAGTCTCTTCACGTCAGCAGACAGGTACGTTTTGCATTAAAGACTGTTTTTAAAATGCCTCAGAGTTTAGTACTTTTAAGCATTGACGTCATTTGTTTTTTTTTTCCGTTTTGCGCAATTTAGTAGTCACTTTAGTGGCAGTCTTGTTACTTATCAGACACCTGTACTGAGCACTGTTTGTACTGAGCCTGTGTGAGGTGACTGACAATAAAGAAAGAGCCAGCTGCAATCTTGACTCTGTCCAGTGATTCACTGACACCCTGCATGAACTTGGCAGAAATTCTAACCTTTCTGGGGTAAACAGTGAATTATTTATATTTGTTCATTTGCCTTATTGTATCTCAGATAACAAAAAACCTGATGCATTACAAAGATCTCAGAGAAACTGTCAAGGATGATTTAAATACATGGCTTAAAAAATCTAAAATACATTTCTAAACCATATATCCACATAATAAGCAGCTTTTGAATTCAAAATCCCTTTTGCTTGAAGGTTAATAAACATAAGAGCAGAAACACAAATACTTATTGTTTTAATGCAATGTTTTGGTTATTCAGGCATCGGATTGGTTAAAAGTTACAATTATTTTGCTATTTGGCTAATATTTTATGCAACTACTGAGAAGAAAAAATTCTTCAGATGCACTAAAAAATGCAAGAAAATTCATTATAGAAAAATTTATTTGATTTATTATTGTAAAAAAATAACAGTAATGCTTTTAAATGGATCCATGAATAGTCGAAAAATTATTATTTTCCTCTTAACTTAAATACTGTCATTTGCTCAATAAAACTCGTGATTACGTATAAAATTATATAGCCTTTGCCATATTCTTCACCCGTATATTTTTTCGTACTGGGCTGGAAGTAAACATAGGAAGGTTAATTTGACCATAGTTGTTTTTTATCGTAATGCATTTGACCGGTGTAAATTTAGACAATGCCACACTGCATCACTGCCTTACAAACATTTGGTTGGTTTGGGATCCACTGTTTACTATATTAGCTAAGCCTGACCCCATTAGTAAAAGCTATGGTGAAATCAAAATCAAACAAGAGGAAATAGACTGTTAAAAGACAGTGAAGTATCTTTCAGTCTATTTCTATTCATCGTTCTAATATGATGTCAGAGGGAAAAAAATACAACATCAAAGAGCAGAAATAATTAAAAAGGAAAAAAATTGAATTCTAAAAACAACTCTAGGAAAAAAGTAATAGGTGGAAAACTCTCTTTTTTCACATCTTGGAAATTTGCAGACATTTTATTGCTATATGGTCCAATAATCGCTGTGCGATTGTTTAGAAATATAATCAAGACAAGTTTAATGTAAAATGATTTAAATGACATTTTATCAACATTTTCCTTTTTAGGTTTGTCAACAAGATTAAGCACTTTTATAAAGTCTCAATTTCATAAGACTATTAAATCCCCTTAGGTCAATGTGAAATGATCTTGCACACATGTTACAAAGATGTAGAACTCAACATTTCCTCTCTGATACATAACCTACCCTAAAAATACAATATCAAAAAGAAGCTAACCTAACCTAACCTAACCTAACCTAACCTAACCTAACCTAACCTAACCTAACCTAACCTAACCTAACCTAACCTAACCTAACCTAACCTAACATCCTTAACTTGTTAAGCTGTGGGGTTTTCATAAGCAACCGTATCTTTTCACCTGAAAAGATACAGCTGAATAAAAATAGAATAGTTCCACAAATATATAGTGTATGGGGTGAATTCTGTTCAGTCATTGTCGTGAGCAAAGAACAAAGAACATTTGATCTGTAAAATGAAATATTGAAAGAATACTATTCATAAAACCCTATCTAAAAATAAGGAATCTGAATAAATATATTTAAAGCTACAGTGTGTAATAATTACAGGGATATACAGTCAGAAATGTAATATATTATACATAACTATGTTATTTATCATCATCTACGAGCTCAGCCTCTTAACCCTAATATTTGCGTTGCCTTAGAATTCGTTATTAATAATTACATAGGAGCGGGTCTCGCAGCCATGGAGGCAGACATCTTTGCGCTACGGCGGCGCAGAGCCAACAAACTAGCGATTGCGAGATCGCCAAAACGTCACAACGATGTAGAAAAAATAACGGGTATATTTATTATCTTAAGTCTACATGAAATCTATACCCTACACAGACTAATGAAATACTATCTGTAAAATTTTTTATGTAAACAAACCTCATCACTTGAGAAGGTAGGTGATGCGGACGTCGTGGAAGATATTTTGTCCCGTAACGCTCGCCATACTGTTGGGGGGGAGAAGCGGTGGGGGGGAGATGTTCATGTTGCTGCGGTCTGCAGTCTGGATGTTAGATGTCGCTGAAAATTACACACTGTAGCTTTAAAAAGAAATTAAATGAAAATGAAAAACATAAGATTGAGAAATAAAAATTGTGAAAAAAAAAATCTTTTTGGATTTTATTTTTGGATAGCTTTTTTGTTTTTATTTCCATGTACAAAATGGGTACTTTGCATGCAACAATTTTGAAACAAAATTACCTCCATAATTTTTCTAATAATTTAGATACGATTCTCTCTTCCAGCAGTCCAAAAACATGTCTTAGACTGTCCTTGGGTGGGTGTTTCTGATAGATGGAGCTGTATTACAAATTTTAAATTTGCATTATTAATAATATGTCAAATTTGGTCGTTTAATTTTGAAGCAGTCTTACAGGAGGAATCAGTCTTTTCTTGCTGGTTGTCTACAGAAACAGACAAAATATTTCAAAAACTTTAGTTAGAACATAGGTAAAATAGGTAAATTAGGGCCAAGGTAAAGCAAACTTACCGCCTGCTGCCTGGCAGATTGTCGTTTTCATTTCGTCCATTTTTAAAAGCGTTTGATCCATTTTCCACTAACTTTCACAAGTTAAAAAAGAGGGGCCTACAACAGTCCCACAAGGCTTAATTATCCCTCTGACTGATAACAACTTGGAATGGAGGGGGAGGTCGGCTGAAATGAGAACAGGAAGGAAGGGGGAGGGTGGATGGGAGGGGGGATTATTGCAGATTGTCTGATATTACCTGGCCTCTGATCAAAAGACTGTGTTGGCAGGCGGAGCACATAATCCGCTCAATTTCTCTTTCTGGTGCCATAAAACATCTGGAGCTGTGTAAAGCAAGATATTAGTGACCAGCCTACATCTGGCTGTGAAAGTGTAAATCACACTCACAAAATGGAAAGCAGTGTAAATCCACCAAATTCATTTTTAACACTTTTCTCTTTGGGAACCACAACTACAAGAACAATTTTTAAATATGTTTTTTTTTCCCACTGCTTTCTACCATAAGCAGGCATTAACTATTGATGTATCATTTTAGAAAAGAAAAATATACTACAGAGTTTAAATTGGAAACTTTTCATCTGAATATTTTTTTTGAAAATTTCAGTTTGTGTTTTCTAGACTCTAGCTCAGATTTATTTATATTCTCTAGGCCTGAAGATCAAAAGTCTACTTGAACGGTGAGAATGTTTTCAGTCTCTCACAGACAAAATAGAGCTTCCCATTTAAGAATTTCTTCTTTGCACTTCTTCTAAGTCCTTGTCTCCAAACCAAAAACTTTTAGCGCCTATAAGTGAGTGATACTGCTCATCTTAATATCGATCCGATGCTGATTTAATACGGAGCAGGTATAGCCAATATTGATATCAATACAGATACTTTAAATTTATTAAAGGGGTCATAGAAAGCAAAACAGAGTTTAAATTGTCATAAATAAATGATGATAGTTCAGTGGGTGAAATGGACGTACAGAGAAGTTCAAACCCCATCGACAGCTCCTTTCTCTGCAAATCTCACATTTCTAAACTTCCACCATAAAATGGGTGAATACAAACAAAGCCCGGAATTGACGTGAATTCAGGGATTTTGCCTTATTTGGTTCTGGCCTGTACTTTTGTAATGCCCCGAAATTTACATACAGACCAGCCGACTGGTTCACTGGCCCAAGAACAGGAATAGAGGATGTTAAGATGTAAGACACTAGTTTGGCTGTTTACTTCTAAAAGAATTACAAATGAGGCAGTTTTTATATTGAAAATGAGCCAGAACCACAGGTGTAAATGCAATGTTCCAGGCTGGACGGAGAAAGCTGACTGACCCAGCTGTTGCTGGGCCGCTGACTGGACTGGACCTCAGCAGAGAGCAATGAGCTGTCCTCAGCCGGAGAAGGCGGGCTGGGGACCGGTAAGGCAGGAGAGGGGAAGCATGGGGCCACCTGTGTCCAGGCTACCATCACTGGGTCGGGTTCGGTCGCTCCGTCCTCCACTGGCTCCCTGCCCCCGTCTGCCGGGGCTCCCGGACCAGCCCCGGAGCTGACGGCTCGGTTCTGCTGCAATGTAGTCGACCAAAATCCTGTACGGTTTTGAAATTCCCCCCCAGATATTTTTTTAGCAATGAAAAGTAGGACATGTCCGGGAAAACGAGGACATCTGGTTACCCTACCATATCAACATAGTATCGATAGTTGTATCACTCTGCCCATTAGCATCAGTGTAGCCTTTGCCCTCTGATTTGGTCTTCTCACAAAAAATAAATTAGAACGAAATCTGCTTACAGTCAGGTTTTCTGTGCATCTCTGTTATTTAGGTAGTTGTTTATCTAAACAGCACAGCTACAAAAGTGAAAACGCAATCCCTTTTCTATCTAGAGCTAGTTGATGCCTTAATCCTCAGTGAGAGTGACTCAAATCTGGTACTAAATCAGGAATCCCTAATCTGAGATCTCTATCTCTTAATGGCTGGTTTATATATCCTTTATATATATATATATATATATATATATATATATATATATATATATATATATATATATATATATATATATATATATATATATATATATATATATATATATATATATATATATATATCAGTGTATATTTGATTTAAAAGTGTCATATTAAGGTAAATGGAAAAAAAATGTCAGTCAAAATAGTTCATATTATATTATTTATGTTTAAGGTTTTGAACATTCAATACTGTGTCATCATTTCTGTGTTTCAAATACTGTTAAATACTGTGAAATGTTTTTCCCTCCCTTTACTGAAGAATACAGACAAGACAAGACAAGAATACAGTGTATTTATGTTTAACTGTTAAACTATCTATTAGCAGTTAATTTTTCATGATTATCTATCTATCTATCTATCTATCTATCTATCTGTCTGTCTGTCTGTCTGTCTGTCTGTCTGTCTGTCTGTCTGTCTGTCTGTCTGTCTGTCCGTCCATGTGTCTTTCGTACTGTCTATCTGTCTATCTATCAATGGCACATTGTGGGGACTGATAGCTTCTTGTGGGGCTCGGTACCTGGACCCCGGGGAATTGCTGTTTTTGGGTCTGGGGTCACACTAAGGAATAAGGAATAAGCGGGAGAAAATGGATGAATGACTAAGTTGTTGTTTTTTTGTATTGTAGATAATTTGATTTGATTCAATAATCCTTTATTAATAAAATGGAAAATACAATAAAAAAATTACAGGGGTTTCTATGGCTACAAAGAGCAAGGATCTTAGTTAGCTGTCTGTCTTACAGTGGCTCAATAGAGACCTCTGTTGTTCTGTGTCAGTCTGATATAGAGGATGCTCAGAGGATGCTTTATTTGTTATATTACATCTCCAGAGCCTCTAGAGGAGTTTTCCGGAACCGAATTACCCTTCTCTATCAGCTTGGCTAACTTTATGAGCTGCTGTTTCTACAAATGATAACATAAATAAAGACACAATGCAACAAATGTCTATAGTCTCTATATGCTCATCCAGAACAAGCTAATCCTGCAAAGTTAGTGACTGGATGCAATCTGCTGGAATTCCTTAGATAGAAAACTTTTAACCAATAAGAAATTATGACTTGAATAAATTGTATTTCTAGAGTATATTAAGGTGACGTGTGTTGTGAATTGGTGCAAAAGAAATAAACAGACTAGAATGAGAGATCCATGAGTGTTTGTAGCATGATGCTGCATGAGACTGTTGTGGGAAGTGTGATCTCTTATATGCTTCCTCAAGATGTCCAGGTGAACAGCAACATATTTGTACTGTAACTTCCATAATCATCGGGGTTGGTTTAAGAGGTTACAGCTTCACATTTATGAAAACTAGCTTGCATAGAGCAATCAGAGTATGAACGGGCCTCTACTTGAATCCATGAAATTAATTAAGGTTCTACCTCTCTGCAGTCAGCTCTAATTTCCTCTACAGTTAAACCAAACAAAACAAAAATCCAGGTGAACGGAGACGTTTTTGTATGCACCATAATTAAAATGTTCTAAAAACCTCTGTGAAACATGGCGTTTTAGGTTCCCTCACAACACTGCTGCACAGAAGCAAAGCCTTAACAAGCTGAACATCCATCCTGTGACAGAGAGGGCAAAAAGTTAAGCGGCTTAGTAGACAGAAAAAGCAGCTTCATGTTCATACATGGCTGAGATAATCTGGTCCCTTAATAACAAATCTCCTCCTAATTTTGTGATATAATCAAAACACTGATCAACCTATAATATTGCCACAGACGGGGCTGGACCACACCGGGAAATATTGTGCACCGGGCCGGGAGGCTCAGTAAAGGTTAACTCTAACCGACAGTATGGTATAATGAATTCTGATGACAGTAGTTATTAGAAGAGGTGAGCCAAGGTCACAGCTGATGATTGAAATATCTGAAATAGTCATCATCACAATGAATGAGCATCGAGAGAACAGTGACAAACATTTATACCCATCAACACAAATTTGTTTTATAATGAGAGCTAACTTTGTACTTCTTCTTGTTAAAGAAAAGGAATCTCAGTTTTTCCATGATTAACTGAAGCCCTTTTTAAAAAAAAGCGTCATATCTAAAATATAATTTTACCTCTCTTCATGTATTTCAGGCTTCATTCCCAGGGATTTCACCCCCCCATTATTTTTGCAAACAAAGAATACGCTTTGTAAATGTAAAAAAAAAAAAAAAAGAATTAAATGAAATTTAAAACAGGATTTGAATGTACGTTTTGCCTTTTTCTTTTTAATTTTCCAAATTACCTTTTATGATAAATGCTTTAATGTTTTTTGTGAAATTGCATCTTTTCAATCGTTTTCATTCTTTTTTTCCTAATCTATATTTTCAAATAAATTTTTTTTCAATTCAGTTTATTTATATAGCGCCAATTCACAACACATCTCATCTCAAGGCACTTTAGAGAGAAAACTCAACCAGATCATATAGTCAGGTTGGTTCTAAGTTTCCTTTCTACGGAAAACCATCTAAGGGCATCGACTCAGTGACTCAAAGGCAATCCCTCACACCATTCTTGTAGCGACAGTGGAGAGGAAAAACTCTCTTTTAACAGGAAGAAACCTCCAGCAGAACCAGGCTCAGTGTAAGCGTCCATCTGCTGAGGCCGACTGGGGTTCAAGGAGACAGAAGAAGAGATACAGAAAACAGCAGAGATACAGAAGGCAGCTGTCAACCAGCTTCACAGCGGCCCTGTCCAGGAAAGATAAAGCCAGGCAGAAGAGTTCTGAGTCAGCTCCCATGTCAGAGGATAAAGAGAGCTCATCCAGTCAGTCACAGTCAGAGAAACAGGCAGAGATGGGAAGTAACGAAGTACAAATACTTTGTTACTGTACTCAAGTAGATTTTTCTGATATTTTTACTTTACTTTACTACTTATTTTTATGGCGACTTTTTACTTCTACTCCTTACATTTTTACACAAATATCTGTACTTTCTACTACTTAGATTTTAAAAAATTGGCTCGTTACTTTAGTTTTGAATCATTTCAATGGAATTACCGTTATTATTTTATACGTCATCAACACCAAATTCAATCTAATTGGATGGGAATCTACGTTGCATTTGATGCACCACTACAAGATGAATCACAGATTCGCGGTATTCATTCACGGCAAATCATTGCAGCTTGGTGGCGGTGGCGTTAGCATAGTAGCATGGACGACGAGATGATTGAAAATGAACACAACGGAGATCTAGTCCTATTGGCAGACATCCATTTAAAATGTAGGCAACAGCATGAAAAAAGTGGTTTCTACTTTTACTTTTATACTTTAAGTAAATTTACAAGCCTGTACTTTGTTACTTTTACTTGAGTAAAGAAGTTTATTCAGTACTTCCACTTTTACCAGAGTATTTTTTAACACAAGTATCTGTACTTTTACTCAAGTATGGAAAGTGAGTACTTTTGCCATCTCTGGAAACAGGACTACACTAAAAACAGGCCAAACTCCAACATCTATAAAGAAAGCTTTTTTTCCCCTGACCGCTGTGTTTGGGATCTGCATCCTGCTGGTATAACCAGCCATGTTCCATCTTCAGTTCTCTCACTGATGGGAGGTTTTGGTTTAAATTGAGCCACAAAGCATAATGCTTCCACCTCCATGCTTCATAGTAGGTGTGGTGTTTTGGGGATGTAACTCAGAAATCTTCTTCCTCCAAACAGAAGTTGAATTTGACCATGATGTTCTCACATCATCCATCTGCTCTCTGGCAAACTCCAGACCGTTCTGGAGAGATACTGTCTTAGCAGGATAGGAGTCCCTCTGATCATAGTGTGTTATTGATGGCAGCTTTTGTTCTTTGGTTTACAGATAATCAGCTCAAACATGTCATTAGCACAGGTAACAAGTGGAAAACGGAGGAGCTTCTGAAATAAGTTACGGGTTTGTTTACAATGTTGTTGCAGGGTTTTTTTGTCTGTTGTTAAATTGTAAGGAGTAGCTTGATTGATAATGTAGACTGATTATGTAATACAACAAAGATACTAATCATTAATACACTGCCTATTTTTGGGAAATAGTGAGCATATGAAAAAAATCTGAAATTCAATTGTTTAATAATGATGTGTTTGTTGAAGCCAAGGAGCAATCAGAAAAAGGAGTTATCCATTATTTTTTGTGTAATCAACCAGGTGAACTGTGAAGATCATTCAGCTCTGGGTTTATTTTGCTGATTTGTATGGATTCGCTTCTCTTTGGCAAAACGGGAAGAATGTACGTGATTGGATCAGTTAAGCTTTTGACATTCATAACTTGTTCTTAACCGTTTATTCAACAAATCCCACAGGGTTTCATCATAGAGTTTTTCTCCGTCTACTAAGCTCTTGTTTCTCTTCTATTCACTGTTCTTTCAGCTGTGCTCCAGTCGAGCTGTGTTTCCAGTGTTTGGGGTTATGTTTCATACCTGATAAATTAATAAAATGTCAAACTTTGTGTGTGGCTGTTGGGACTGTTGCCTTGCCTTCTGACTACAGTACAAAAACATGACTTTTATTTTGATTTGTCTGTCTAAAACATGAGTGTATGTGTGCAGATTTGTTTTTTATGAGTGGAACCTGGGTCTTTAATTCTCTCTCTATTTTTAAATTCAATTTGGGGTCACAGATTCAGACCTTGTTGGTACACACACACATTGCTCATGTTTATTTTTGCAGTGAGCAGTTGATGTTTTTCTTCTGTTTTCTTTCTCTGCAGTAAATATAAAAGTTGGGAGGAAAGATTTAGCAGTTACCTTCTGGAGATTATTTAAATTTACTCTGCAGATCAGTAGCAACTGACATCTCATTATTTAAGTAGTAAGTCTGGATCCTACCTTTTCAGACTGCGTACATTTAGTTAGGGTTTTATGAACAGCTGCTAAGAAAGGTTTCTTAAATGTGCCTAACACCTAAAAATGCTGTTATTTTAATCGTTCAAACGATACTACATGCAAGATAATGTGAAATAAAATCCCCAGGATGTTGAAAGTGTACCAGCAGGAAGCTATATTGAGAATACAACGCTCCTTACATCCTAATAAACCAAGCCTGTCTTCTCAGAGTGTGGCAGGTTTGTCAGATCCCCACTTTTCAAGGTCCTGGTGTCGGGCGTACCTGACAGAAGCTTTTGATTATTGTGGATGGCAGCAACATGAAACAAAAAGCATCTAAAAGATATTTTCCTGCCAGCATTAAATCTATGCCTCAGCTCAGTCTTTGATCTACTTTAATGTTGTAGAGGAAAAGAAAAAAGTATAACCTGACTTTAAAGAAACTGTGCTGGCATACGCACTAGAAAATTCTCCTAAGTCAGTTAGAGAGGATCCATTTGTTTCATAAAGGTCACGCTAATTGGAGAAGCTATTGAACTCTTTTGCTTTTAGTAATGATACAACCACAAACTCTACGGTATGATATCAGAGGATCAGAGGAATGGCATCATAAAGTAGTGCGTAATTACAAGTTGAATAAAATTAGGATACATTGTTTTCAACATTTTTTACAAACATAAATCTGATACGTAGGTCATGCATTTGTTTTTATCCCCTAAGAGGCAGAACATATTGCTGCAAGTACCACTGCAGTTTTAGGAGGGTTTGGCTGGGTGCAGGGGATGGAGCCAAAGGTGGGGTTAGGTGACAACAAGAATAAATCTCACAGGGCAAAAGTCAGTCTGGTAAATAGAGCAAACCAATCACTGTATATAAGGTGGGTCCATAATGCAACACTGCGTCTCTGTAACCATGACAGTCAAGATTGGAGCAACTGTAAGGAAGCAATGGTTTGAAAAACAGAGTTTTTCTTAAAAAAAAAGTTTACTTGTGTACTTTTCTTTTTCTGTTCTTATCTGATTAGTTCTAAACTGTTTTTACCAACTCTATTAGTCCAACCTTTGAAATTAGGCTCTACACTCCTTAACAGGCTGAATTTCTCCATTGTGAGATCAATAAAGTTCTATTTCATTCTATTTTATTCTATTCTATTCTATATGCTGTGTACAGGCTGGGGGTTAAAAAAAATGTGAATTCTTGTGTCTTTTTGCATTTCGGCAACCAATCAGGAACTAGAGGCTGTGATGGCATTGTAATTTAGACATTGAAAAGTCTGTTAAATCACTTGTCACTCCTTCCTTAGGTGCAGCATGGACCCTAGCCAGTGCTGGACCTTAGGAAGGAGCATTATAGCCTCTCCTTTGCTCTAATGCTATCTCCCTGGTGGACTTCTCCACTATGCATCTGTCCTCCTTCAATCTTGCGCTATTAGCTTCCTTGGCTCCAGAACAGGGCATGCATGACAGTCCATGTCTGCACCGTTGTGAGGCTCTCGTTCCAATCTCCGGCTGCCCATTCAGGGCTTCAGAATGCTGTTCCCCTTACATATGTTGTCAGGGCAATCCTTCCCTGAAGTGAGTTAGTTTTGAGTAAACCACTTTAAATTGCTGTCTTTAAATTGCCGCCCCAGAGGCTCAGAACCATGAAAACAATAGTAGGCAGGAGGACAAACCAGAATCCATAGTCAGGGGCAAAGTCCAATGTCAGAGACAGGTGATCAGAAGTCCAATGAAGCACCAGAGGGACATCCAGGATTAGGTTGAGAAACTGTTCCAGGTTAGGCAACGGGCAGGCAGACAAACAGATCAGATTCAGGCAGAACAGGCAGGCAGTCAGGTAAGACAGGAATAAGGTAGGCTCAGATATAGGGACAGATCAGGTCAGGCAAACAGGCAGGAAATCAGGAATCAAAATGCTGGAATATATCTCACCAATGGCTTGAAATAATCTGGCACTGATGTTTGGTCTGAAGGCTGGTTATATACAGATAGGTGCAGGTGGATCAGAGGAGTGGTAATGAGAATAGGGCAGAGCCTGGCATGTGTGTCTTGCGAAGGATCACAACAGCATCAGTGCTGCGATCATGACAACAGGGCTTCGTTTGGCTTTCCAGGCAAATGAAGCACTGCAAGCCAACTCTACGATGCAGGTTCGCTGTGATGTGGTGGAATCTGTAAGCTGTAGATTTTATGTAGAGGTGGAGCTTGTTAACCTTGCTGGCAAGATGAATTGTAGGCAGATTTATGAATTCACAAAATCCCGTAAAACATCTTGCCAGAAGCCAACAGATGCATGAAGTCAATGCATCAAACAGAGGCTGAAGCAAAACAAACATGGCTGGGCCAGTTTTTGCTGGAATACTCTATTTCTTTTTGAAAAATTGGCAAATGGACAAGGTTTATGTCTTGGTGATAGGAAGATGTTTGCATGTTTCTCACAACAGGATTAGGCAAGAATCTTTATTTTATTTATCAGTTAACTCCACTAGTTGTTAAACTAGTCAATAATATGATACGGCACAGCTGCTACTGCTGCTATGTTTGGCTAAAAACTCAACATGTGAGGCAGGTACCGAATCGGCATGAAGAATTTTACCTAATGTCGCTCCCTTTAGCAAACATTTTCTACATCAGGCTTTCCAGATTGATATCATGTAGAATAATTGAACTATACGTATAAATCTGGCTTTTTCCAGGTTAGGACCTTGTTGTCCACCAAACGAATTCCTGGCGATATGTCAAGTGAGTGATAGCATCTGTGATTATTTGCACAGGTTTTTGCAGTTGGTGGGAAAGCACCATTGGCCAGTCACCTGCCAATAGTGCAACATATTGGATTTGTTGTTCCCGCATTGACTTAATTTAACAACTGGACTTATTATCTGGAAATCATCTACTTGAACATATTGTCACGGCAAAAAGTTATTTTAGTCGACAGAGTTAGCTGTTTAACAGATGCATTTATCCTGTCCATAGATTTGTCTGTGGAAAGTTCCTCCAGAATAGCTACCATGCATTCATTAAAAGCATCTACCTCTGCGAAAACCTTGTTGTGATGGAACAGTTCCAGAATAGCTCCAGAATAGCTGCCATGCATTCATTAAAAGCATCTACCTCTGCGAAAACCTTGTTGTGATGGAACAGTTCCCAGGTTATCTGCAGAAACAAACTTGTCCTATCTTTTTCATATTGAAGTTAGGTTGATAACTTAACTAAAATGTGACAATTGGGATTTTAAAGGGATTTTGTATAAGAATTACTGTGGTTAAATGGGTGTATTTCGCTCGAATGAACAATTTACTCTAGTCACTGCCTCAAACACGTATTGCAGCAGCAGTAAACGCCATCTGTCAGAAAGGCTCAACAACTCTGCTGTAACCATGTCACCAACACTTCATTGAGTTTTAACTCAGGTGAAATGGGTTGGAATTTCTTAAATATTAAATATTATAAGATAAATCAATTAAAAAAGGAAAATATGCAACAACACAAACACTGCAGAGAAATGAATGTTTACATGGCTTTAATAGCTCAGGTTGTCATGATGAAGGTGGATTGAAAGCCAATGTGAAGTCTCTACTAGCTGGAATATGCGATGACAAAAAGCCAGCATTCACTGCAGCTTAGAATGCTACTAAACTCACATAATCCTACACTTCTGTATCAAAAATGTTAGGATATGTTTGCAGGATCTACAGAATACTGTCTATTGTAACAAGCAACACTGCTTAATTAAACGGAATGGGAAGTCAGTTTTAGGCTAATTTACTTTGCAAATGGATGACCAGATTTATCTTTAAAATAACATAAAATTCTTTACTCATGAAAATATATCTGATTATTATTGGAGATAACAACAAGCCAATAATAACACATATGTAAATGCAGCCATCATTTTGGGCAGTAAAAAAGAGAAATTATTAAGCGATGTCCCTTTACAGCAGCAATCTTTGACTGGCTTCTGATTGTTGAGAATAATAATAATAAAAAGACTCACTGCAGTTTGTGTTTGTGATATAACATCTCAGATTAATATGATTATTATTTTTTTTTTTGAGAGCAACAACAGTTTCATTGCAAATGAGACCCATTTTCTGCATCAGCGTTCTGCCTAAAGATCCCTCAGAGTTTCATTTCACTGGCCTGGATTTATCCTTCTCTTTTCTGATAATGGGCCTCAATGGCACTGCATGAGACATGCGTGGAGGGAGGCATCAGCTGGCCTGCTTCCATCAACAACATCCCTTATAAATTAAATACTTGTGCCTTTTTATTGTTTAATCTTGTTTCTCTCCTACAAATGGCTATGGATTCAGCTTTTACTCCGAGTAGCTGTATTTTCCCTCTCTTCCCTTTTGACATGAAAACTGGCTCACAACTCATCTGCTTAACTTTTTCGTTTTGAAACAGTGCTACCTGTGGAGCTAGTTTGCCACTACATTTTCTCACATAGAATGTATTCATGGATCACATTAGCTACGTTTACATGCGCAAAATTTCCCCGATCCGATCCAAACCTTGGTTGATCGGAAACTCAAAATCTCCGTTTATATGGACACTAAATGAAATGATCTGATCATGACGTGTGTATACATGTACCAAGCGTTGGATCAGATTAAATCTTTTAAGCATGCGCAGAACTTCCTGCCAAACTTGGCAGTTCTGTCTGCGTGTGGTTTTTGGGAGGCCAGACAAACGATGCGCTCGCAGCGAGCGGAAAGAAAAAAGGAGAGAGGAGGAAAAAAGCGTTTGGCAGCGAAATGTCAGAGAGAAAATGTAGAGAATGAGCGATTGAACTGGCGTGGGAGAGCGAGTGGGCTGTGGAGAGAGAAAAGAGGAAGAGGAGGAGGATAAATTCCTGCTTCCTGCAGCTTTAAATGAACTTGAGTGTATAAGTCGGCGTTCCTAGACTCCTCCCGCCATGTTGTTCACAACAAGAGCGAGAGCGACCGGTGGTTTCCTGTCGTTGACAAGGCGGAAAAACGTCACGCTGACGTCGCACACATGCGCAGTGAAGATTATTTTACTCTTAAGATCCGAATGGGTGTTTACATGGACGCCAATCGGAATGGCGATCGGCAAAAACCACCTCTCTCTTTCGGAATTAAATTTAGATCCGATCGGACCGAATCGGATTAGAATCTTCAGTCTGACATGTTTACATGAAACATTTTTGATCTGATCAGGCCTTCAATCCGATTAGTTGTGTCCATGTAAACGTAGCTACTGAGCCTGGTTTTGCTCTTGTGTCTTTTCCTCTTTAAATTGAGTTCTTCCTCTCCACTGTCAGTGCATGCATGCTCATTGAGGCAAATTGCTGTACAGTCAGCAGGTCAATGCAAAAGAATATCTACTATCACCAAATGCTTCCTGCAAAATAAAGGACTGGATGCCATCAGATAGATAGAAAACCTTTTTAACCAACCTGTCTGTATTATTTGATTGAATTATCTCTGCATAGTGCCTTGGGATGACGTGTGCAGTGAATATATAAATAAACTGAACTGAACAAATGTAACTATGACAGGGATGGACAGCGTGGCAGCTTCACAAATATTAACTGTTAACTATCAAAGTCACCCTCTAATGGCAAGGTGCAATACAAATAATGGGACTGTTAGTGCAGAAAAATATTTTGTAGGAGTACCATATGCAACTAAGGATTTGATTATAACTTTAGATTACTTAATTACCAGATCTGGCTCCTACAATATCTGCCCCCCAAAAATTCTGGCACTTTGATAAATCTAGTTAATGACCGCTGATTTTTAGGGTTTCGACCTTAACTCAGATCAATTCAAATGTTTTCTACATTTACACTTTTCCTATAGTCTCTTAAAACAGAATGGCAGATTGTGGTTGTAAGGTTTATTTCAATTTAGAAAGGGAAATTTCAATATTTTATTGGCTTAATGATGGCAGCTTAGAATAATAATAAATGGCAGCACATTGGAAAGGTTAACTTAGTCACATAATAAAATGTAAGAAGGAAGTGAGTCAAATGAACAGACATTGATTGGAAAATTAACACATCAGAGATTAGGATCCCTTATAATTGTTGGATTAGATTCACCATCCTCCATGGTTGAAATGATCCAGCAAATGTGCAGCAAAAAAAAAAAAAGGAGGAATGTTAGAAGAGTATTGACTTTAGGAATTGATTTGGTGAGCAGGCCAAAGGTGGTTTACATTTCCTGCAGCAAATTGTTATGCTGGTACTCACGAAACCTCTGGCAGTTTGCCGCTCATTATTCTTCCAGACAGGCACGCAGCCTTCGGGATTGGAAATGAGGGAGACTTACGATGGTTCAAAAATCTTAATTGATGGAGCCGAGTCTGATGTGACGATCCTTTCCTGTCACATTCTCTACTCATCAAAAACGAACTTGTCTGAGAAGAGCAAAAGGGGGAACTAAACTGTTCCAGCTTTGTTAGACAGAGAAGTCCAGTGTTTGGAATTCAAAAAGGTGTTCCTTCCAGTACTCCCACAACCTCAGGACTGAAAGATGTTTATAATTAAAAATGTTGTTGTGATGAAGAATGCAAGATCAAAATGGTCCACTTAGGTCTAGACCAAAATAATCTGGTCTGAATGTGACATAATTAAAATTTTCAGAGGCTTATTTAAAGCCAAAATGTAAATGTTTAGCTTTAGTCGTGGTTAATGAGACTTAGGAAATAATTGAGTTAGCTGAGCTTCAGACCCCTCAGTTATCTTACATCTTTTTTAACTAAACTAAATGCCTACACCTCTGCTTAAAACCCTTAAAGCAGCTCTAAAGAACTTTTTCACTCCGCCCTGAAGGAAGACCCTATTTCCCATGAAGACCAGCATGGTAAAGACCATAGCGTAAAATCCTGACCTCCTGGTCACCTGCAATTGTATTGAACTCCATTTCTTATCCCAGTGGCGGTGTGAAAGATAAATAGCAATGAGGTAATGAATATAATTGTGCCAAAACAATATCATATGACGAAGTTGACATTGAGAAATGTTTACCTTGGTGTTTTATTGTATTCCTGCACCCCTAGCCCCTCAACCCACCCGACTCATCAGTGACTGATGTGGTAATGAGTTTAGATCTGTGAAACAGATAAATATAATGTTATGTTCAATAATTTTACAGTAAACACACATATAGATCCTGGCAGGAAGGAGACGTATTGCCTGAATATAAACTCTGCACTGTTTGCACAAATATAGAGTCTCACAGTGAAATATAGTCACATTGACTTCCGCTTTATAAAGAATAAGGAAAGGGGTAAGCGACGTATGCCGTAAAGCAGTCTGCACATTTGTACTTGTTTTGCAGAGTTGCTCCCACCCTCCTCACAGTTGCTTAGCGCCAATGAAAGGGACTTAGTGTCGATTTAAAATACCATTAGTGTAATATCAAATATGTAAGGATTTTTATTTTTGTTAATAATTTATTTCTGTGTGTAATGCATATATATTTAAGTATTCAAGCTTAGGGTTGTTTTTAATGTAGATAAAAAAATCCAAAGTTAAATTGCAGTATAAGTGTAAGTTATGCTTTTTTAGTGTCAGGGGCAGATGGTTTAGATGCAAAGTCTAGGAGAACACTCATCAACGGGCGTCAGGAGGTCTTGCAGCAAGTTTTCACAGTCTGGCATGATGCATCTCAAAGTATTAAAGGCATTTGGTGCTGTTGGTGCTGTTGTGATGTTTAGAGCTTCCAAGTGTTGATGCACCTAAAGCATCAACCGATCATAGAAGCTGGTCTGGGAGCTGGCAGGGAGATATCTAAGCTGTGACCTCTGCTCCTGTAGATCTTAAACCATAAGCAATAATAAAGTATGTTGTGCTTCTCTAGTTCAAGGTGTTACACTACTTAAAAATCCCAAAGATTGTTTTTTTCATCTATGATTATATATTATAATACCTGCACTTTTTCCCATCTAAAAAATGATTATATTCAATTCCAGCCGCTACAAATGGTAACGGGAAATGGCTGAATTCCCAGTGACCACTCACTGCCAGTATGTGGCAGTCTGCTGCTGGAAACAGAATATTTAAAGTTAGGATCATAATCCTGATAAGCTGACTACACAGATAATGTTTTGAAGTCTACTTTCCTACCTTTTTACCTTAGAAACATCTTAAAACTACTTTTTTTCCCACTCAGCACAGTAAATAAACTAAAGCCACTTTTTTCACTGCATCTGCCATCATATAGCAAGACTGCCAGTGTGCTTCTGAAGTTTCTTCACATACTTTGCTAGACACGCATCAAGGGTTTCAAAAATGCTCTTGACATGCACATGACTTCAGTGAGCACAAGCATCCAAGATGAGGTGTTGGATGCCTTTTTGACACTCAAAGCCTATTTGGCAGCATTGACCTTGACTCAGGCGTAAATGATGTCTAATTGTCACACTAACCCTGGAATGTATGTTTATGAACTGTCTATTAAAAATTAATGAACAAGAAATTAGCTGAAAAAAGAGCAAAATGAGATTTTCTCACTGAAAATCAGTGTAGTTTATATTTGATGTGCCCCCTGAAGGATAATGAATCAATTTCTTGAAAAAAAAAAAAAGGATTATTTGTGTTAATCTTCATCTCTTTGTGCTCTGACTCATGTTTTTCTTTTATTGCTGTGTTTTTGTAGTCATCCTTTGAATAGGAGTTGGGTGGGTTGTCAGCACCAACACAAAAATCCAAACCGCATAGAGCATAGAGTCCTGCCAGACCTAAGTACTGATGAGCAATGTCTACACAGGCTTTACAGCTTTACAGATTGGAGAATTGCATTGGTCTTTTAATCTTATCAATGCTAACATTTTTTTTTTATTACGGTAGTTAGGAACACAGATAAGAATGCAAAAGGAAGTTTTTAATAATAAGAAGTGTGTAAAAAACGCACTCATTGCATTACTGAGTGGTCTGGATACCAAAAGACAATTCAAAATATAAATATAAACATGGCTGAATGCAGCATTGTTGCTGTGCATCAGGGAGGGCCTGTGTTTGATTCTTTCTGCATGGAGTTATTTTATCTCCGGATGCATATAATGGTTTGCTGTAAATACTTCAGCTTCCTCCCACAGTCCAGAAACATGACTGTCTATAAATTACATTTTTTGTGAGTGTGTGTGTATGGTTGTATGTACTGGTGATGGTCTGCTGCCTATCTCCAACAGTTTTTGGGCAAAAGGCTATTTGAGGCACCATCCAATTGGCTGTTCTAGACAGGGGCCAATGCACCTGTAGAACTGGTCCTGGCCCATGTACCTAAGACAAGATAATATATCAGTTTCTTATGATAAAATTTGTCAGCACAAAAACACAGGACATTGGTCCCTTGCACTGATTAAACTTTTTACCTTTACTGTTTTATTTTGACAGTGTTTCAAATGTTAGGTTTTTTTTTTTTTTTTAGCTTTAAGCCATATTAAAATAGAATCACAGTGTTTAGATTATTAATGAACTATTGCCCTGTGCACCTCCATTTAAAATCACTGGCACTAACCCTGCTTCCTTGAGAAATTTGTATCTTGTATCACCACTATCTCACCAAAAAAAAAACAGAAACTAAAACAACTAGGACAAAAAAGAAAAACATGAAACAACAAGCTACTTCTTTAGAAAAGTTATTAAGGCCTACTGTAGTACTGCTTTAGCCATTCTCTGGATCTTAGATTTTAAAATAAACTTTTTCACCATATGCTGTCATAATTGAAGGTGACTCTGGATGAGAGCAACTACAGAGGCAGGAG
Organism: Cyprinodon tularosa; assembly: GCF_016077235.1. Taxonomy (NCBI): domain Eukaryota; kingdom Metazoa; phylum Chordata; class Actinopteri; order Cyprinodontiformes; family Cyprinodontidae; genus Cyprinodon; species Cyprinodon tularosa. The sequence continues at coordinate 294,448 of NW_024039401.1, forward strand.
AAGGTTTAAGAGGTTTTATTGAAAAACAAGACAGTGGACATGAACTGGAAGCAGTTTGGTCTGGTCAGATTCTTCTGGGCTTCTGCAGAGAAGATGAGACTGGTGAATGAGAGGAAACTGTGATGGAGGATTTTGGTGGGGCTGACACTCACAGTAGAGAGGCTTTTGTTCGGTCTTGGGGGGGAACTGTCCCCGGTGGTCTGTGTGCTGACCAGTACTCTCTCCCTGGTTGGAGGTTCGAGGGTGGAGAGGCAGGTGATCGCAGGTAGGAGGGCTGAACGGTGGTTAACCCGAGATCCTTCTCGGGTTCCTGGTTGTTTCTCAGGCGGAGGGTCCAAGGTCTACGGTTCACGGCTGGGTCCAGGGGTCAGAAACAAGGGTTCTGCAGAAAAAGGATCAAAACTGGATTTAGATTAGGGTTTTACTTTCACTAGGACTAGGCTTGGGTTTGGTCTGTTACCGACACTGTGGCGTTAATGAACTGATGCCCTCCTCCTGGTTCCAGCTCCTTAAGAAGGGTGGTGATCACCTCAGATGTAGTGCACCTGCCCGTTCATCCCTGCATAGGAGAGAGAGAGAAAAACTGGCCTGCGCCCGGATAGAACCCGGAGTGTGACAGCACCCCCCCCTCAACCCGGAGGAGGAAGCCTCAAAGGCAGAGATCAAATCAGGATTCAGAATAAAAGAATGAGGGACCCAGGACCTGTCCTCGGGGCCATAACCGTCCCAATCTACAAGGTACTGGTACCCGCGGCCACGACGCCTGGAGGCCACAATCTTGTGGACGGTGAAAGCCGGGTGGCCATCAACGACCCGGGCGGGAGGAGGGGTCTGGTCGGAGGGACCAACCGACTGGAGATGACAGGCTTGATCTGGGAGACATGGAACGTAGGATGAACACGGAGGTGCGGAGGAAGCTTAAGGCGGACAGCTGTGGGGCTAATAATCTGGTTGATCTTAAAAGGACCGAGAAACCTGGGAGCTAACTTCCTGGACATGGCCTTTAAGGGGAAGTCCTTGGAAGAGAGCCAAACCTCCTGCCCAGAGGTGTAAGCGGGGGCAGGGATGCGTTTGCGGTCAGCAGAGCTCTTATCTCGACAAGAGGCACGTTCAAGGGCTGCCCGCGTCTGGTCCCAGACCCTACGACAACGGCGAAGGTGGGTTCTTACGGACGGCAAGAGAGATTCAGGGAAGGTTGAGGGTAAGAGAGATGGCTGGTAGCTGAGAGATGCCTCGAACGGAGATAAACTGGTAGCTGCAGAAACATGGGAGTTATGAGAGTATTCTACCCAGGCCAGATGTTGGCTCCAGGTGCTGGGGTTGCGAGAGCAGAGACAGCGGAGGGTGTTTTCTAGTTCCTGATTCAACCGTTCACACTGCCCGTTAGACTGGGGGTGAAACCCGGATGTGAGGGAGACTTTAGCCCCAAAACATCCACAGAAGTCACGCCATACCCGAGAGATAAACTGAGGACCGCGGTCGGAGACTATTTCAGATGGCAGCCCGTGGAGTTTAAAGACATGGTTAAATAACAACGGGGCTGTCTGATGAGCAGAAGGGAGCTTGGACAAGGCCACCAGGTGGCAGGCTTTAGAGAAACGATCGATAACTGATAGGATAACAGTCTTGCGGTTAGATGGGGGAAGGCCAGTGACAAAATCTAATGCAATGTGGGACCAAGGTCGGCTGGGTCTGGGTAGGGGTTGGAGCAAACCAGCAGGAGGTCTACTGGAACCCTTGTTTTTGGCACACACAGAGCATGTGGACACAAACTCGGCAACGTCTCTATTAAGAGACGGCCACCAAAAATATCGCCGGATTAAGGCAATGGTGCGACTGGAAACCGGATGGCCGGAGAATCTAGAGGAGTGCCCCCAGTGAATAACCTGAGAGCGAACAGCAGAAGGAACATAGAGTCTCTGGGGAGGACCACCACCTGGATCAGGTTCACCCTCTTGGGCTCTTTTAATCTTGTTCTCAAGATCCCAGGTGATGGCTCCCACCACACAAAATTCAGGGAAGATGGGACCTGGCACCTCAGCCTCTTCAGAGGTGGAAAGCAGATGGGACAGAGTATCGGGCTTTGTGTTCTTGGAACCAGGGCGGTAGGTAATGATGAAGTTGAACCAAGAGAAGAACAGGGACCAACGACTCTGACGAGAATTTAAACGTCTGGCTGACTGGATATAGGAAAGATTCTTGTGATCAGTCCAGATGACTATGGGCAACTCGGTTCCCTCCAGCCAATGACGCCACTCCTCCAAGGCCATCTTGATGGCCAGGAGTTCTCGATCCCCTACGTCGTAGTTTCTCTTAGCATGAGAGAAGCGTCTGGAAAAGAAGGCGCAGGGATGAAGTTTGCCATCCGAAGGCGACATCTGTGATAAAACAGCTCCAGCTCCAGAGTCGGAGGCATCCACCTCCAATGTGAACTGAGCTGACGGATCAGGGTAGGTGAGGATGGGAGCCTGTGAAAACATCTCCTTTAAGAGGCGGAACGCCTGATCAGCTTCAGGGGACCACTGGAAGACGCTCTTAGTGGAGGTCAGAGCAGTGAGGGGCGAGGCAAGAATACTATAATTCTTGATGAATACCCGGTAAAAGTTGGCGAAACCCAAGAAGCGCTGGAGTTACTTACGGGTGTTGGGCACGGGCCAGTTGACGACTGCCTCTACCTTTCCGGTGGCTGTGTTCACCTGTCCACCCTCGAAAATGAAGCCAAGGAAGCTAAAGGTTCTTTGGTGAAACTCGCACTTCTCAGCCTTAACGAAGAGGCGGTTCTCCAGAAGACGTTGAAGCACCTGGCGGACATGTTGCTGATGTTGTTGGGGGTTCTGGGAATAAATAAGGATGTCATCAATGTACACAAACACGAACTGATTTATAAAGTCTCTCAGGCCGTCATTTACGAGGGCCTGGAAAACGGCTGGGGCATTAGTGAGGCCGAAGGGCATGACCAAGTACTCGTAGTGGCCGATGGGGGTCTTGAACGCCGTCTTCCGTTCGTCTCCCTCTCGAATCCGGACCAAGTGATAGGCATTTCGAAGGTCCAGTTTAGTAAAGATGGTGGTGCCCCGAACCGTATCAAATGCTGATGCCAGGAGGGGAAGAGAATATTTATTCTTTACAGAAATCTGATTAAGACCACGGTAATCGATGCAAGGACGCAATGTTTTATCCTTTTTAGCCACAAAGAAGAAGCCTGCCCCTAGGGGTGAGGATGAAGGTCAAATGATGCCGGTCTTTAAAGAATCACTAATATATTTCTCCATGGCACCTAGCTCTGACTGAGAAAACTTATAGAGGCGAGCAGAAGGCAGAGGAGCCCCAGGAAGAAGATCAATAGCACAATCATAAGGGCGATGCGGCGGAAGGCTAAGAGCCAGATCTTTGCTAAAAACTAGGTGGAGGTCAGGGTACTCAGGTGGCACATTAGACAGATCAGAAGGAATGTCAGGAAGTTCAGGACTAGCCGAGGTGTGAGGGAGAGCAGATTGGAGACAAGTAGCCAGACAACCGGAGCTCCAGGTCTCAATACGCGAGTCTCTCCAGTTAATGTGAGGGTTGTGAGCAGCTAACCAAGGGTAACCTAAAACTATAGGTGGGTATCTTGTAGGAAAAACAAAAAAAGAAATGAACTCATGATGATTACCAGAGGAGATAAACAGAAAAGGGAGAGTCTGCTGAGTTATAGTAGCTAGTGGGCTACCATCGAGGGCTGTGACAGAGATGGGGGATGGTAAAGTACGGACCGGAATATTATAATGTTTAACTAAGGCTGGATCGATGAGATTTTGCTCAGAACCGGAGTCAACCAAGGCGGAAACAGGGTGCTGCTTGTCCTGAAGGCAAATTACAGCCTGTAGCAGGAACCTAGAACTGGGAGTCTCGGAGCATGTGCCACCAGTATTCCCTGAACTACTGGTGGGCCAGCTCTTTTGGGCGAAGGGGACAAGATAAACGAAAATGGCCGGCAGCACCACAGTAAAGACACCTTCTATTTCTGAATCGCTGTTCTTTTTCTTCGGTAGATAACCTGGCTCTGCCAATTTGCATGGGCTCATCAATAGGCTGACTACCAGAAACAGACGGTTGTGATTGATGTGACACCACAGGAACCGGAAGACTGGAACGTTGAGCAGGGGAGCGGTCCCGGCCCCGCCTCTCCCGAGTCCTCTCACGAGTCCTCTCACAGAGGCGTTCGTCTACCCGAACGGCTAGATCAATTAGCCCCTCCAGGCTATCGGGCTTATCGTGGGTGGCCAGCTCGTCTCTAAGCCTATCTGAGAGAGAGTTGAGGAAAGCCGTCTTTAATGCGCGGCTGTCCCACGCAGCCTGAGCGGCCAGAGTGCGGAAGTCGACGCTAAAGTCAGCAACCGATCGGTTTCCCTGTTTCAGCTCCCACAATCTTTTGCCTGCCTCCTCCTCGCTAAGGGAAGAGGAAAAGGTTTGTTTAAAAAGATCTAAGAAGTCTGCATAGGAGTAATTATAGATCGAGGTCTCATCAATAAAAGATTCTGCCCATCTAAGAGCATGATCTCTAAGAAGACCAACAATATGAGCTATCTTATGAGCGTCATCCGGAAAAGATTGTGGGGAGCGACTGAAAACCAAAGAACATTGGAGGAGGAACCCTCTGGACTTATTCAGATCACCTGAAAACGGTTTGGGGACTGGGATTGAGACACCGACTCCGGGAACGGGCAGCAGAGCGGATACGGCGGGAGGCCTTGGAGCTGGAGGAGAAACGGAGGTAGGTTGATTTAAGTTCAGCATGGCTTTCATATCCTGAAGCTCGTGGGTGAGATTGCTCATTGTCTGAATCAATTGAGTTTGCTGCTGGACCATGGTTTAAATCAGGGTTTCATGCTGGCCTAGTAACAGGCCCTGATGGGAAATCGCACTGCGTAGCTGCTCACCAGAGTCAGGTTGGTCAGTTCGTTCTGTCATAATTGAAGGTGACTCTGGACGAGAGCAACTACAGAGGCAGGAGAAGGTTTAAGAGGTTTTATTGAAAAACAAGACAGTGGACATGAACTGGAAGCAGTTTGGTCTGGTCAGGTTCTTCTGGGCTTCTGCAGAGAAGATGAGACTGGTGAATGAGAGGAAACTGTGATGGAGGATTTTGGTGGGGCTGACACTCACAGTAGAGAGGCTTTGGTCCGGTCTTGGGGGGGAAGTGTCCCCGGTGGTCCGTGTGCTGACCAGTACTCTCTCCCTGGTTGGAGGTTCGAGGGTGGACAGGCAGGTGATCGCAGGTAGGAGGGCTGAACGGTGGTTAACCCGAGATCCTTCTCGGGTTCCTGGTTGTTTCTCAGGCGGAGGGTCCAAGGTCTACGGTTCATGGCTGGGTCCAGGGGTCAGAAACAAGGGTTCTGCAGAAAAAGGATCAAAACTGGATTTAGACCAGGGTTTTACTTTCACTAGGACTAGGCTTGGGTTTGGTCTGTTACCGACGCTGTGGCGTTAACGAACTGACACCCTCCTCCTGGTTCCAGCTCCTTAAGAAGGGTGGTGATCACCTCAGATGTAGTGCACCTGCCCGTTCATCCCTGCATAGGAGAGAGAGAGAAAAACTGGCCTGCACCCGGATAGAACCCGGAGTGTGACAGCAGCTGAATTTGACACAGATAACTGCTGAATGTGGTTTTAGGATCTCATCAGTCCACCAATATCACCGTCATCATGTGGTTCTAGAAAAGATGGTTTCCTATTCAGCATGTGGGACACATGTGGTGTTTACCAGGGTGCAGTTTAATTTGCTTCTCTAAATATTTTAACAACGTGAGTACATTTTATAACTTGCTACTGTTGCTATGTTTACATTTCCTCACTTAAAAATGATCATAATACCCCACCTGTCATGGTGCAATCACACCGGATGCGAACCTGCTCATTTTCTTTGCCATTCGCTTGTTGTTGCTTGATTGACATTTGTCAACACTTCCTCTGGCCAACAGCTACAAGGCTTCACTCTCTTCACTATGTCATCCAATAGCAGTAGTTTCTATTTGCTTGCCTGATTAAACTCAACATGATCCACCTGGATTTGACCTCGGAAGTCAGATGCAGAAAGCCTAACAATGTTTGCACAATGGAATCTCCACTTCAGAGGCAAATCAACCAGAACAACAGAGGTAAGGCATAGAGGCACTCTGGACCAGAGCAGCAGGAGTGGAAAGCCCTGCAGCTGGATAAAGGCGGTATGCTTGAACCGGCTATGAAACCACAAGAGAGGGACAGCCTGATTTAACAGCCCGTCAAGGGGCTATACTAAATCCACAAACCTCTAAAGATCATTCCTTATGTTATTCTATGTCAAAATTGTATTTAGTTATCTTCCATTTTATTTGCAAACAGCTTTGTCTCCGCTGAACTCCTTCACTCTTCGTTACAGCTACATCTGGTCCTTGATTGGTTTGAATTGACAGAAAAGTTTAGATTTTTGAACTCCACAACAGAGTATGCTTTGCTCTATTTGGCTCTAACCGCAACATTCGTTTTGCCAGACTTATGTCCTTTTCTTTGCCTCACGTTGCTCCTGAACGGGCCTCTACAAAGGGATAACATGTAAATAGCTCACACCTGTCCCTTCATTCACACTTGATGTGAAGAACCATGAGGTCGGAAGAAAAGCAACAAATTTGTCTTTCTAGGAAAAGGCATGGCAGGGGGGCCTCATATATCTTTAGAAGTGCTTCTTTGGGAGTGTTTGGCTGAGGGGGCTGCAGCCTTCAGAGTTGGCTAAAAAAACCTGCACGAACATTGTTCCACCAAAGGTCAAACTCAATATCATGGCTTGTGGTATTACACTGGCATTGACTGTATCTTAATCGGATTAGCATATATTAAATATAAATATATGAGTTTCTAGTGTATATCCACGCATAGCTTCCTATACCAATATTATTTTACTGTACTTATAGTCTTTATTTTAATCTTTGTGGAAAAAATGTCTTATATTTTCATTTAATTGTAGATTCTCATTCCCTTGGTTTTTGCAATTTATTGTCTCACATCCAATCGAAACAATTTATATCACATTCAGTTGAATCAATACATCAGGCGAAATCATATTTGAGTGGTACTGTATATCTAACTGTATCTATGTGTTTATGCTATTTATACATCACTAGCAGTGTATTAAGGTACACTACAGTATACATTGTGTAGACAACAAACCAGAGAAGCCTGGTGTTAACAAAATAAAGCGTATTTGTTTGAAAGAAATCTGGAATAATGTAGCAAAGATCTTAGATATGTACCCAGGTGGACTTTAAAGATCACTAGACTCACAGGCTGGAAGGTATTATCATCAAAGAAAAAAATCTGATTTTCCTCCTATTTTCTATTCAATTTCAGTGAAGTTGTTGTTTCTGAATCTAACCCACTCTCCATCATATAACATCTAATTTGATTTAATCTCATCCAATTCAATTTGCATGATTTACATTAGCACAGGTCCAGTGTTTCAAACTTTATATGACATTTTCAAGCATGCTGAGGCTAATCTTACTGGAGTGTTATTGCATTTTCAGAAGATATTCCTATTAACATGATGGGAAGGCCTGACGATGACAGGCTTATGAGTCTCTGAAAGCCTTGGGGATAAACATTGTTATTAGGAGGCGGGAAGACAGGCAGATGTCAGATGTAATAATGTTATATTGTATGTTTTTTGTGTGAGGACATATTTAGGACTGATAGTTTGAGCTTCTGCAATGCTTCCCTGTCTTTGCTTTGTGCTAATCCAAAACCACTATGCAAATGTTTACTAAAAAGACACTGAGTAAAATTTATAACACTTCTCAACTTAAATGAGGGCTGAGATGGAGCTTTTCTCTTCCGTAAAGCATTGTGTTGAATATAACTATCTACAATCATATGACAAAGGAAAAGAACAATAAAAATGGAGGACAACAGAGATGCTGCTTAGATGACAAATGCTACGTTTCTGCTAACAGCGGAGAGCAAAAAAAAGTGCAAATGTTGCACTGGTAATTGAATAAAGATTCTTTAAATCAAAATGAGGTTTTGAAAAGGAACATGTGTGTGGGTTGCAGACTAGACGAAGCGAAGCGGTGCTTACAGAGGGCGCTTCCTAAAAGCAAGTCGCCCTCTCACTTGTCTGATAGATGAGCATTCTGGGAAACATCATTCTGAACTCCCCGTGCTCTCCAGAGGATTTATTAGCATCCCATTATGTTCATCTTATAGCAGCAGTCTCTCTTGTACACTTCTGGCAGGCAGTTGAGTGATTATGGTTGGCTGTTGCTTTGGAGCATTTCCCAAAGTGAGTGTTTGGGCTCCTTTCCAAAATCACTTCGTATGATCTTCTTTTCTTTTTTTAATAATATATATCTGACACCAGTCTATGTTGACACAAATTTCAGCTCCACTACAGAAGGCAGCAAAGCACTGCATGTGTTCAGTCCTGCCAAATCTGTTTTTATATCAACGTAGAATTAGAGCCAGCCTGCATATAGTCTTAGTAAAGTATTCATACTCTTTGTACTTTTTAACATTTTGTCAATTTTCAACCACCAAAATTTAACATACATCCTTGTACTTTTCATTTTGTTCCCCAAAAGGCTAAAAGGTGTGGTTTGTTTTTATACCCCTAATGCATCAGAGAGAGTTGCCCTTAAGATTAGGGAATTAGTGAATAAAAAGCATCATGAAGACCAATCAACGCAGCACAAAGAGCAGAGATGAAGGGTACGTAACAAAAAACAGAAAAACCCTGATAATAGTATCAGAGAGACAATCAGTTCTTGGGGTATGTGGCTGCTTCTGATTGGTAAAACCGAATCTATCAGATTAGACAATCAAGAAAGGGGATATTTGATTGTGTTTATTGTGATCAAATTCTAAATATGATGGTAATAAATTTCAGATTCAAATTCTGTCTTAGTGTGGTTCAAACTTAACCCCCATAACCAGAGATGGGGGATCTGGAGTCAACAATTCATCTTTGTGGCTGTGTCCGAACGTCTGCCTTAACTCCTGAATCCCTCAATCACTATATAGAGCAGGGCTATATTTTGGACTTTATAGTGAACTCAATTAACTGACCGTTAGGACCGATGATTACTGTTTTTCGCTCTCCGTTGGTCACGTAACTCCGCCTGCACTTCGTGGTGCCTGCTTCATATTTGTTATTAGTCGCAGCTGTTCGGTAGCGATAGTCTATGGCGAGAGCGGAAGGCTGTGACAGCAAATCCCATAATGCTTTACAAAAAATTCTGGGATATATCTGCTTGTCTAGTAACCATGGTTAACCCCTACTTTTCAAGGTGCATTGTGGGAAATTTCTAGTCCAATACATTTTCATCCACTAGGTGTTCGGACACTCATTTAAAATGGTGTACCCACTATATAGTGCTCTATATATAATGATTTGGGCAGACATTTGGACACAGCCAATGTCATGTATTTGTTCTGCCCAGCTACTGGAGCAGGTGAGTCCAATCTGCACAGTGAATTATTTGGTGCATAGATTAGATGCACCTGCTTCAGTGGCTGATTTATATCAAATACCTGACATACACATGACTTGTTGACTCCAGATCCCCCATCTCTGCCCATCACACAGCATGCTTGTTTTTAATGTCTGATGAGTGAGGATATGTTTCCTAACACAATAATGCTAGAGCATATCCTGTTTGAATGAAAAAAACAAATAGTTCCTGAACATTTCAAAAAGGTCAGCAGTGGGAAAGTTGCGACTTTGAATAACCAAATATAAAACCTCTGATGTTTGCCTCTGCTAGAGACCCGGTTATAACAATAATTTCATGCTTTCCTATACAAACTTGGTGCCTGCTCTGATGAGGGTTCAGTATGCTGTGGCCTGTCGAATACTTGAGTTAACTGACACAGCAGGGGACCTGACCCTGATTTCCTCCTCTGCCTCCATTGCTCCTGGCACAGGTTGCCTGTGTTTATATTATGTCGCAGAAATCTCTATTTAACAAACTTCTGTTTTCCAGATTGAGTTTTATGATTTACAGTCTTTTCAGATTGCATTACACAGATTCAATTCTCTTAACTTAAAGCCTAGTGTAAAATGCACCAGAAGTGAAGAGAATGTGATCTGTGAAGTGCAGGGCACAATGAAACTCCATCTGAAAAGGAGAAAAAATAAATAAAATGTACACAAAAAACAACAAATAAATATAAATAAATGTTAAAAGAAAATGTGGAAAAAAATAAAATTCAAAAGAGTTGAAAAAAATTGTTGAAAACAAAATCTAAGAAAATAGAAAAGATGATCTGATAACCTTTTTTGATAAAGATAAAGGGTTTTATTTTTGGATAGCATTTTTTTTTCTTTCAAAAAGTTCAATGTTTTCTTTGTTTGCAACAATGATGGGCCAAGATCTCCATATGAATAATTCACAGTCTTCTCCTATGTTGATACCTTAAGTTCATAATGAACACTCTTAACACATAAACCAAGACTTTTGTGCAGCTACGTACCAAGGGTTATTTATAGCCATATGCTTATGTCCCAGTTAAATCCATATCTGAAGCTGATAAATCTGACAACTCTGATGTTGGAGACGTTGGAGAGTATTTTCTAAGCCAAAGTCCTGGAGTATCTGTAAATTGTCATTGTATTCAATTTTTAGGCATGTTTAATATTTCCGTTATTTTCCATTTTAATTATGATTTCAAGTTAGCTTCTGCTAACGATTTCAGCACTAGCTAATATAGTAAACAGTATATCCAGAGTGCGAATTACAGGGGGGTCCGAGGGACCTGAGAAGATAAGTCATGAATTCAATCCCATGATACCCCTTGAAAGCTTTAAAAGCAAAATTTAAAGGGGGTCTTATATTGTGTAAAAAAATATAAAAAATAAATGTTTTTTTTTTGTCACTAATGGTCACTAAAATGTTTTTAAGCTCAACATGTCCAGGGATCAGCTTTAACTGATGCTTCTTAATGCCCAGTGATGCTTTTGTATCATTTCATGGGCATTACGCTGCTGTGCTTTATGCATAATTAGGCTGGACATAAGTTCTGGACTTGTTATAAATATGCTATGTATAATTATCCAAAATTAATAAATAAAATAAATAAATCCAAAATTAAAAACATAAATAGAAAGTTCAGCGTTTGCCAGCATTTTAGGAGATTCTGGAACGTAAGGCATACGCTGGTTAAATCGGCAAGGTTTGACAGGGCCCTAAGATTTGTACCATTTTTTTTACTCACGTGAAAGTAGAAAGTAGTCATCCAAGAAATTGCTCAAGAAAAGGTTAAAAAGTTCTGGGTAAAACAGTTGAAGTTCTGGTTAATTGTTGGCCCATAACATTTGATTTAAAGTTTTAAATGCTTTAATCAGACAATGTTATGTGCAAATTCTGGTATTTTAAAGTATAAAATGAAATAAAAAACAACAACGAATATATCATATGAATGAATAATAAATTAAGACAGAATAAGCACTTTTCCCCAAAAATGTTTTCACATAAATATAATACATCTGTACAGTAGGATGTGCATATACAGTATGTCAGGGAAGGATTCCCATGGTGCTTGAGTACTTATGGTCAGTTAAATAATTAGAAAGTCTCATTCATGTAAAAGTCCCAATACTATCACAAGAATATTAATTAAATTAAAGTAAAAAGTAAAATTTAACTTCTAAAATAATGTTTTTTTTTCTAAAAGATAAATTGACTCTTTGCACATGATGTCAGTCTTCAGAAATTCCACCCCAGTGCCATAGAAACAAACTGTGTCTGTTACTCGACTACTTCCTACTTTTACAAAAAAAATTTTTTGTAGTACTTCTCTTTTAAAAATATATTTCATTTACATTTCAAACATTACAAGCATCATAACTAAACACAAAAAGGAACAAAAAGTGATGGCTGCAACACAAAAATTCTATCAAAATCTATTTTTTATGGGTCTGTGCAGGCACAGCCTTTGGATGTTCTGACAAAACTGGAGGTTTCCAGAAAATTACAAAAGATGGTCTTCATTGGGCCGAATGGCTCTTGAGAAAGCTATCCATCTATCCATCCATCTTCTGTCGCTTATTATGTCAGGGTCCCGGTGGGGCTGATGCCTATCGCCAGAAGTCTATCGGTGTAAGGTCGGGTACACCCTGGACAGGTCGTCAGTCTGTCGCAGGGAAACACTGAGACACAGAAAGACACACAACCTTACACACACACTCACACCTTAGGACAATTTAGACATGCCAATTAATCTAACAGGCATGTGTTTGGACTGTGGGAGGAAGCTGGAGTACCCAGAGAGAACCCACTGATATTTGGGGAGAACATGCAAACTCCATGTAGAAAGACTCCAGGCTGGGAATCTACAGTAAACCAGAACCTTCCTGCTGCAAGGCAACATTGCTACAAACTGCTAAAAAAAACAAACAAATATTATTAAGCATCTAGAAATTATTTTAGGTGAAATAGCTGGAATAATTATGTTGATCCAATGTCGGGCTACATGGCAACAATTAAAATTGCATCAACAAGCAAGTCATACGTACAATGGCCATTACTTGACAATACAATGGCAATGACTTGTGCAATGTGTAATGTGCAATTTACTATTTGATACCCTGTGCAATAACTGTTTCTCTATATTTGACACCCATTGCAATAACTATATATATATATATATATATATATATATATATATATATATATATATATATATATATATATATATATATATATATATATATATATATATATATATATATAAATATAAATATCCTCCCATATAAATACCAGTGCAATAACCCGGTACAACGATCCTACTATAAAAAAAATAAATAAATAAAAAAAGCTGTCATATGTGGACGCACTGTATATACTTTAAATATCCCATGCACCTTTTTCTTCCTTTGGCATACTCTTCTTCTTTGACTATTTGAGCTGATATAACTAGTAAATTTCTCCACTGTGAGATCAATAAAGCCAATCATTCAAATCAATCAATCAAACCTTCACCGTTATGAGGTATCTTGTCCCAGTGGCCCGGCCAGCCACGTAACACTGATAATCATTTAGGATTTTGTATGCTTCCAAGTCTGTTCCATTGTAAAGCAAAATGCCGTTTTTGACAAAGTGGTATAAATCATGTGGTGTAAATTCATGCAAAGTCGATAATCTGATAAAATCAACGAACACATCCAGAGGGAGAGGGTATGGGTCGGTTTCTCGGCTAGAGACTTGCAACTTTTGTAAATACAGCTGTCTACAAGCCCCAGCAAGGTGTGCTACTCTCTATAGGGAAATTACCCTGACTTAGCGTAATGGCTAGACTGGCAAAAACAATTTACCAAAACAATTGGAGTTACTCTTCAATCCTTCTCTGGTTGAACTGTAAAGTGCCTTGAGATGACATGTGTTGTGAATTTGGTGCTATATAAATAAACTGAACTGAATTGAATTGAATTCTCTGCCTCATTTCCAATGTCCTTCATGGTAGGCTCATGTGATTCAGAGACATGGTTGCAAAGAGTCAATAATCTTCCACTTATTGTTTTGCCACAATTACAACCCATCAAGTAAATACCTTCTAGTAGTGTTGCACCTATGCCATTTTTTGGCCCCGATACCGATACTTGATACCTGACTATGAAGTTTGGCCAAAACCAATCCCATCTGTTTGGAATTGATGTGTATGTTTATATATGAAGAACTGCATACTGCTGTAAAATAATTACCATCATGGCTTTGTCAAGCTGCTGCCTACCTTTGTGAAGCAAGAAAAAGACTAATACAAAGTGAATCCAGTATAACTTTTTATTAACTACCTGGAATGGGTGACAATAGTTGAATAAACTTTTGGCTCTCACAATAATATTGGTGCCCTATTTGTTGGTACTCGCCGATACAGATACCACCGTTTTAGTGCTGGATCGGGGCCCCTCCCGATACTGGTATCGGTACAACACTACTTTCTAGCATGCTGTTTGTCCTGTTTCACTGTTAAAACATAGAAAGGCCATAATGTGGCGTTGGCCTGTCTAGGTTTATAAAAGTGCATAGAATCAGCAAACATAAAAATGTGTGAACTATGGTCAATTCTTTCAACTCAGTGAAGATCTCTTCTGGTAGCACTGCTTCTCTGTAGCAAAAAGATCCTGGGTTCAAGTACCGGTCATGAGTTTTCTCTGGGCAGTCTGGCTTCCTCCAACAATTCAAAACCATGAATATTTGTTTGTCTAACTTGCCCTTATGCATGAAGTTAGTTTTTAGTAGTTTTCCCATGATAACTGGAACAAGAATAAGCAGGTGTATAAAAAATAAATGATTCACTCCTAAGAACTTGTTATCCATTTACAGGAGAGGATGTGTTTTCCTGTTATTTATATCTCCCATTTTTGGGGAAAGCTACTGGATGTAGAGCTAATAAAATGGGTTGAAAACATCTGTCAGAGGAGAATATCAATCAGCAGCACAGTGGGACTGTGTTACGCATCCCGCATATCAATGCAACATTTAGGTGGAGGCTAACTGGACAGCCATAACTCGACCATGACACAGACAGCTTATACCGCATTTTCTGGATAATAGTGAAAAATTAGCTGACAAGTATTCCAACAGGAAGTTTTATTGAGTAAATATATATATATTTTTTTCTGATTTTAAGACTACCGTATGCTGTTCATCTTCAGGGTTTTGTTACAGTCTGTCAGTTGTCAAGGCTAAACTCTGTTGAGAATATGGCTGTATATTCTGACATTGTGTAAAACTCAGCAATGCAGATCGTATATGTGACTTTTTTTATTTTTCCGGGATGTTACTAGTAGTGCCTAATCTGTTGCGATTGGCCATCAGAATTTGTTAATCTCCTAAAGAAAGAAATAGATAAAATCTGTCAGTAAATGCAGCTTTGACAGTAACATAATGGTCTCCTTTTATTGCTCCCATTTTTATTCTGGCACATCTTGACATGTTTATTCTATTTAGTTTACATTATGAGTTAATGTCCATGAAATAAAACAAGAAACAAGTGTAGTTATTTAGCCAGGCTAGATATCTATACAAGAAAGAAAGATTTGATCATGATAAAATAAGGTTATACTGAACAGGCGTTCATTCTGATAGTCCTTAGATAGTCCTTTTTGAGGCTAAATAGAATTCCAGCACCAGGTGCGATGAGCAGATATAAAAAGAAGCTGCAACATCTGCTGGCAGTACAGCGAACCTATCCAAAAGCCAGATGGTAAATGCTCCTATGACACTCTGCAGTTGGTCTCTATAGCTGGCCCTGGTCAGCCATAGCCTGTCCCCTCTCGTGCTTTTTCACCGTCAGGCTTCTCCATGTCTTCCTGGAAGTTGTCTCTGGCTTTTTCATGGACAACTTAGTATGTGAAATACCTTGTTTTTAAGGGGTAGATTCATACCTACTCCTCATTATGGCACCTACCCCTACATGCAAAGAGGAATTGGGACATGACTACTCTCATGCAAAACATTTAGAGGTAGAACTGAAAATTAGGGCTAGAAGGTCTATTGGGACTGGCCCTAAGAATAGCATTGCTATCACTAGTATTGGTATTAATAAGGACATTATTGGCCACATGTGAACACATCGACAGCTTTACCATCATCCATATTCCCAATTTTGTTTGCGTTTCATTACATTTTCACACTCTATGCACATACTGTACATCATATCATACATATACATGTACATATACGCACCAGGCTTTATTTTCTAGCAAACTGAGAAAAAAACTAAGCGTAATACACAGAAATATCAAATAACACACCAGAAAAACGTGATATTCTTTATTTTCTTTTAATGCAACCAATAAGAATTATTGGTGTAATAAAGTGGAATAAAAAAGTCAAAAAATTTTACTATCTACATTTTAACAACAAATCCCAATTTTTTGTGGAGTTTGGCTTCCTCTCTTAATAAGGAGTTGATTTGTCCTCACCAAACTGCTGTAGGACTAGTCACTCTTTGGTAGTCTACACAAGTTCATTGGACTGGGATAAGACTTATAATAGCATCGTCTTGGGAAGGCTGTGGGACTTAAATGTGTCTGAGTGACCTTTATGTGTCTGTTGGCAGGAGTTTTAAACTCTACTTCCTGTATACAAACTTTTAGATGTTTACCAAGTCCCACACACCTGGATTGAATACATGACTTATCTTTTCAGGTACAAAGGTTTTACTTAGGTCTGGTAATGACCTATTTGTGTAAATCGTGTGTTGAATGTTCCTGTGCATGGTCACACAGCTTAAAACGGTCTTTCACCCCCATTACACTTCAATCTGAAACAGGGCAGCCTCTGCTGTTGTGGGAATCAGGGTTTCGCTTTCTGTGAGGATCATATCTCTGAATCATTCAGTCTTTTTAAAAAAGGAATGTGGGATGCTTTCACAGCAGGCACTGTTTCAGAGTCACAAAGCTTCTGGGCGTCTCAGTGCTGTTGTGTCACCGAGCTCTCCCTGATTTATCTATTCCACTTGTCACCATGGAGACGGACATCCTACCCCCCCCCCCCCCCCCCCCCCCCAATAGATTCTTGCTTATTTAAGTGTGTCATTTCCCAATGCTGGCGTCCAATAAAAACAACAACCAAACAAACAAAAAACAAACAAACAAACAGGTGTGTACAGATTGATGGCCTTTTTTCCACTGTCTTCTCACCACAGATTTCCCCTGATCCTGCAGAGCCACGAGGAGGTGACTGGTTCTGAGAATGCGTAATGACTTCAGTATTACCCTCTCAGGCAGTTTCATTTCGTATGAGATCTCAATAACCCCTGCAGGCAGATGGTACATATTCCGCAAATTGTCGCACGTCTGGTGTGACAAATAGCAGGCTTCTCACCTTGGGGCATTGTTGACTCCTCACAGCAAGACTGTTTGTTATTAAAAATCCGAGTTCAGACGAGCTTGACACCTCCCAGTGCAAAGGATGCTTTCTCTATGAAGGAAATATTTTATTGGCAAATCCTGGGTAGTGTTATATCCCTTCTCCCTGTTGCTTCCTACCCCACCCCAATGAAGGAAACATAATAACAGGAGAAATGATTATATGTGGACCACAGAGTAGCATTCAGAAATGTGTTTGCTGTAGTCTGCCTCCGGTGTAAATGCCAAGGATCAGTTCTCAGCGGACACTCTTCTGCCCAATGAATGATTAATGAGTTAAACTGTGTCCATAACAAGCCACACAAGCAAATGCTCCACCAGTTAAGTCAGTGGTGTGTCACTGTGTTTCATCAGGAGGTCAATGGCTTGAATTCGGGATGATTTTAATGAAACTGTATTTGCAAAACATCTATTGACCTTCTCGTTTATCAATGGACGGCATAAGATGACCCAACACACCGGTTTGTTTCCACACAACTTCTGAAAGCTGTAACTTTACTTTATGAGATACACCCAGTTAACAAAATGTTTACCACCACCGAAAACGAAGGAAATAGATTCTTCTTTCTAGCTAATACAAAATCTATTTTTTTATTAGACCACTATTTGCCGACATGGCATTTTGACAATTGGCTGCTAAATATGTTTCAGTTTTTTTTTTTTATGAGGTGAGATAACTGACAAAGGTGCACATGCATAATAGATACTCATACAAGCAGTTTTATTTAAAATACACATACATAAAATACATTTTATGTATGCAGAATCAATGTCATGAGACCCATAATATGTGTCAAGCATGACAGCATGCTCCTTCTGGGAAAAGTCATCCTTGCTGTAGGATGAGGGACTTACAATAAACTTGGAATTTGCCTCCTTTCATTTCCAAATTACCAATATACGGTAAGCTAACAGGTGTACAATTCTAGTAAAAGAAATGTATTATACGAAGTGGTTGTGAATTAGAAATCAAGAAGATTTCAACACTATTCTTCCTTCTGGGAGTGTGATCCTTCTGTGTGGATTACCGCCCCTGTCTTTGTCACGTTTGGCATTTCTTCAGTCTGAATGACAGTCCGATGTCCCTGCAGTGTGGATCAGCAATCCAAGTCGCACATTTAACATAAATTAAATATATAAGTATAGTTTGTCTCCTTTAAAACAACATGTCATGGTAAGATGCTTCTAAATGAGGTTCAAATCCACCCATGTTAAACACAGCAAGGGATCAGAGTTTGTTTCATTAGATCTATTATACTTCTATTATTTATTTATTTTTTTTTCTGTTGTTTTTCCTTCTGTTATTTGAAACCCAAATTTAATATTTTCTAATTTCTGCTTCTGCTCTGTATGATTGCAGCATGACATGTGAGCAATTTGTAAAAACCTTAAGTGGATTTCAGCATAATTTGGCATCAGTAAAATATATGAATGCTGGTTTGTGAAGAGATAATGGCTGGTTTCATCAAAAATGATGCAGTCTAATTGACTTTAAAAGGATATTAAAAAGATAATTGTAGAACTCCTTCACCTGCAGATGAACTTTAAATTAGTATAATTCTTCTAGTTAGTCTCATTATGGATACACAGCCTGTAGCATCCCATCATTCAAGTCAATACCATTAAAAAGAGATAAGGAAATAAAAATTGCCAACACACAAAGTAGACTGAATGCCTCCGTGCTGGAATATCACATTAGTGATACAAATGCAGCATTTCTTGATGTCACCTTAGGTAAATTTGGTGCGGAAACCAATCAGATAAAACAATTCAATACAACTCAGCAGCCTTTGCTTTAGTTTTTTCCTTCTGTGGAATCAGTAACGGCTCAGGGGTCACAGGAATTCAACTGCTCTAAACACGTACAGATGAATCTCCTTGAAGCTCATTTACAACTTGATTGTTTTAGAATCTTATCTGAAAATTTATTTAAATGAGCCTTAAAACTCTTTAATCCTAGCTGATTTTGGTGCATGTACCTCTGAAAAAAAAAAACTATGCCTAATCACAGTTTAGAGATTTATTCTAGATTTGTTCCAAAGTGGAATGTTTCAATCTAGCTTCCATTCGATTAGGTCAGAGTGGGATTTTAAGCAATTAGACGGCATGAAAATACAAATATAACAAGACTTGAGTTATTGGACCAAATATGTAGAGAAGTAAAAAAAAAAAAAAAAAACTACCTTCATGCTTTACTTAGTTCAATTGTGTGGAAAAATGCAGATTTTCTTCTTCTATGCTTGTCTATGCTATGTCTTTACTGTCCCCAAACTTAATTTTATAGTAAAATGAAGACTTCCAAGCTTTATTGCACAGATTTAAATGGAAAATACAGTTCAATAGAAAAAAGTAAAAGTAAACAAAGTATATCTTTAAGAATTAATATGTTTAAATCATGTGTCTGGGGTTTCCTGAACTTTTCAGGCAGAGAAAAGCAACTAAACCCATGAAATAAACCAGGGTAATCAAAAACAACCTGTCACAACCTGTCTGAGAAAAACTACAAATAATGATGATTAATAAGGTAAAGGATAGAGTCTCGGTTCTAAACTCTGCGTATGCGGGAGGATACAGTTTTGAAAGATCAGACTCTGGTCTGGATCCTCCATCCAATCAGCCAATCAGAAGAACTCTGAAAATTCAGTTCATAATAATAATTGAATTTTATGGATCTCTGCATTTAAGCCATCCCATTGGGCAGCAGTGGGCTGCCATTGTACGGTGCCCAAGAAACAATCCAGGGTTAAAGGTCTTGCTCACAGACCCAGAGTGGCAGTCTGCGGGAGTGGGTTTTGAACTCACAACCTCGGAATTTCATGCTCTATTCCCTAACCACTAGTCCAGCATGCAGTAACTCAGGGTTTTTGTAGATCTTAACTGGTTTCAATCACTGACAGCTTACCTGTGTTTTGCAGCCGCTCACCAGCAGAGAACAGCAGCGGTTCAGGAATCAGAACTGGCTCAGCAGAGGGCAGAAAGAAAACTCGGATGAAAAGGTCCAGCTAGAACAAAACCAGGAGCTATTTCATTTGATCGACAGGCAGAGAGTGCAATTGGAGGTACCAGCAACAGGTGATGCTAGCTTTTAGCTCCAGACTTCTTTAAGAATGGGAGGCGGCAACTTCTCCAGCAAAGTGGGAGTGTAGCAATTCTGGAGTTTCCACCAGGTGGAATGTGATGAACATTTCCTTGGGGTATTTCCTTTTACTACCAGGATCCCATAGAAAGTGAAGTATACTTCCTTTGATTGGTTAAAAAAAAAATGCAGTCCTGGGGATGGGACGTCAGCGGAACGGCTCTGCTGTGGCCTCTTAGTTTCAAGGAAAACATCTCTAATGTCCTCCATCTTCTCAATAAGTTATATTTTTGCTTTTTTTCTAAAAACCCCTGATATTTTACAATCTTTATTTGACAAACTACTTGTATAGAATTGTGAACAATACAGGAACAATTGTTGAAGCCAAATATGATACAAAAATATATATGATATTTCCTGTAGACAAAAGATACAGTTTCATTTCTAATGCTGACAGCATTATGACAGTTCTGCTCTGCATAAAGAATTGCCTTAAGGTACTTTGCAATTGTTATTCAATGTGCAGCAATTTGTACAATTAAAACATTTAGGCCGCTGGGGCTACTTTCTTCATTAAGCCAGTTACTCACACAAAAATTCAATTGTCCTGGTCCTAATTTCTTCTTAAATACCAGAGCTGTTTGGATATCTAACACTTATTATGGCGACCACAATTCAGCCGTTGGTTAGATGTCCATACTGTTTTGAGGTATTTGGTAGTCCTTCCTTGCTGAAGAACTTGAATTCTTCAGGATCAGTCAATGTTTAAGCTTAAGCTTGAACCAAGAGTGGCGTTCAGTTATATTCATGTTTATTTTAGAATTGAAGCATAATGTTTACTTTGAATACAAATGTAAGCAGAAGGTGTTCGAATAGTCTTTTTCTTTTTGCTTTTCTCAGCTGCAAAAATATATTTATCTACAGTAATAAATAAGGTTGAATGAAGGAACTCTTGAACTGTTAAATTTATTCAGAGGATGCCTTTTGTGAAGTCCAGCCTTTCATCAAGGCTGGACTTTCTGTGAATATCAGCAGCTTAACCTCAATGGTAATATCTCAATGGTATATAAAAGCTTTAAAATTTCATATTTAGTTGTATTTTTTTCCAGCTCCAGCTTTTTATTTATTTTCATTACACTCTCACAAGTACAGAGCAACAAAATGAACTCTGCATTTAACACATATCTTTGGTAAGCAGTAGGCTGCCATTGTGCGGCACCCGGGGAGCAGTATGGGGTTAAGCATCAGATTCAGGGACCCAGACTCTGTGGGAGTGGGGCTCGAAATCGGAACCTCTGGATTCAAAGTGCAATGCCCTAACCACTGGGCCAGCACTTCCCTCTGGGGGTGGACTTGTGATTTGGGGGGTGAGAAAAAAACATGGTGAAATTATTACATATTTAGAACATGCATAAACAAAATCACTGTATTCTTTTTTGCAAATATATCAAACACTTCTAGAGCAAGTCCATCCATCCATCCATCCATCCATCCATCCATCCATCCATCCATCCATCCATCCATCCATCCATCCATCCATCCATCCATCCATCCATCCATCCATCCATCCATCCATCCATAGTCTCCTGCTTACTTCCTTAGGTTGGCGGGGTGCAACCTGGACAGGTCCTCCGTCTTTCACAGGACATCACAGAGATGCAAAAAGACATACAACCAATCTCACGCACATACACAGACCTAAGGACAATTTAGAGATGCCAGTTAACCTAACGGTCATGTTTTTGGACTGTGGGAGGAAGCTGGAGTCACTGGAGAGAACCCATGCATGCACAGGGAGAACATGCAAACTCCATGCAGAAAGAACCCCGCCCAGGGAAATGTATACAGCTGTCAAAAATGTTAGTATATTTATCACTCTTTTTCCTTCCCCTAATTCCTTTTTCTCATAGAACCTGAATCCTTGAGAAAAAAAAAAAGTCTTAGACAAATTCCTGTTTTCTGCTTTCAATTCTCATCAGGTGCTAAACTGATGGTGCTGAATCAATACATGTTAAAGGAGTACACGTTTGAATCTCAACCATACTTATTTAAGAACATCCAAGGAACAGTTGTGCTTTTTGCACGCGTTTAGGAGAAACACATACACAGAAAAAAAAGAGGTAATATATGTAATCCAATCCCTCGTCTCTTTATTAGATCATCCATTTACTAACAACCAAACGTGCTTTGTTCACAAATACTTGCCTCAGGATAGGCTTCTGCACATGTTTGCATGCATTTCGATTCTGGCCTGGCCATGTCATCCAGCAGGAGGAAGAGTCTACCTCCTGTAGTCTGAGAAAGCCTCAGGCACCCCCACCCCCTCTAACTTAATAAATAAGTAAACACATTGAACGATGCAGAGAAACAGACGGTAAAATTCCCAGCTAGAGGCCTGAAGATTTTCTTTCTTGTGGAGGAAATGTTGTTTAGAGGTTGGTGATTTCATAGCGTACTTTGAGTGAATTCTATTAAGATTTTCCTTAGTGTCTGGAACTTTAACTCTGCACTAGAGATTGCATTTCACTGCCTCAGTCAGACTTGGAATAACTGTCATTAGATATTGTGAAAACTGAGTTTTATTTTTGCCTGTATGTATTCATATAGATGTATACTCTTTATGTAATGTAAAAACATGTCACATTATTAAGTATTTTAAGCAGCAAATTGGCAAAAGTACAAGGGAGTGTTATTCTGGTAAACTCTTATCTGTATTGTCTTTGTTCTCAGCTGAAGTAATGGTGGGAACCATTAAGTATTTTCCCGCAATTTTACCTTTTGAAATAAAATTGGAATTGCAGGTGTTGGGCTGTTTCAAACGTTACCTTGGAGATAGCAGCAAATTATCTGACAGTCTACTTTCTTTAAGTGGTCCACTTATCTTTTCTTATGCCCAAGACATCTCAGAATAGATTGTTGTGCCGATTTCTTTTCGACGAGCTTGTAAGTATGTCTCAAATGACATGTTACAAGTAAAAACATCAGCCTGAAGGCCTATGGAACATAATAAGAAAAGATACAAAACAAAAAACAAACAAAACAAAAAAAATATACGTAATATGAATAAAGTTTTTTGGGGGGGATACATCTTCTAAATAAAAATCTACATATCTAAGATATTTTTAGAAAGACATGAAATCTGGCAAATAATGTTTAGATATATTTTGATGAGAAGTTCTCTTAAGAGACAATCAGCGCTTTACATCAGACCCACTGTAAATAAATGTAAATATTTTATCAGCGACGGCTAACTGCATCTATGAGTGAATTTACTGAGTGGGGCGACAGTGGTGTCAGATGCAGGAGTGGGCCCTGCAATCAGAGGGTTGTTGGTTCTAGTGTTGTGTCCTTGGGCAGGACACCCGCGATGCGTACTGATGATGGTCAGAGGGCCTGATCCACCTGGAAAAAGAACATCCTCCATTATACCTTTAAGTACTATAGGAAAGTAAATGTACTTAGTATATAGCTAAGGAGTTCTGTGTATCATGTCCCCCGAAGTTTTCACAGGGATTTAGGGTCACAAGAGCAGAACCTAAATAATTTTTTATTATGTTTTTTTTTTATTATCTTCATGTTCATCATCAAATTTAGAGATCTTTAAAAAAAGCAGTAATTGACTTAATACACATTGCTTTAGAGCTCACATTTTACAACATGGGGATAAAAAAACAACAACAAAAAAGCTACAACTTTTATCATAGATGTCACTCTGTAGAGAAAACTCACCCATGCTGCCTTCATATATCCACAGATCGATAAAATGCCAAGTTGTGTTTCATCATTTCTTTTTTTCTACTGCTAAAACTTCCATCAGGGAGAGCAAAACGTGTTTCTGGCCCAAATCCTTATTATCCGGCCCAAATCCATGTTTCGTGGAGTACAAATCAGTCCATCTGCACTTTTTTCTTTTTTACAAACTGTTGACAAGCTAATGCTGCATGCAGAATAAATAACAAACACAGGACAGACTATCTTCTACTGTTTAAGATAAATAAAAGAGAGAAAAAATCTGTATTTTGAGGGTCTTGTTACAATCATAAAATTTAAAAAATTACATCAGCTATCTGCATACATCAGGGTAATTACTTCTGGATGTGCACAGTCATTAGAACTGTACATGAAAACTTCTGGCTTGGATCCAGAGACTGAGGAGTATCACCTTCCTTCAAGCACACTAAAACAGCATTTGAAGGGATCATGTCATTAATATTGTTGCAGAAAAATGAACTGCAAAGCACCGATGTGTTATTTTCCAAACAATCCATCATAACCTGTCCTGCTGCCCGCTCTTCTGCCACACCCACAAACACAAGTGTTCTTCTGGGTTCATGCACGGTCTGGATGTCAACAGGCAAATGAACAGCACTGTTTACCAAATGGCTTTGTTGTTCAGCACACAAGCTTATTAATTTGGCATCTCATTACAGGCGCAGAGGAGCCATTTTTTAGGAAATTAATTGCATCTTTTTGAGCACGCTCTTGTCATTATCATTCTTCGCTGCATATGGATTAGCTATGACCATAATAGCCCTAAATATTTGTATTACAGGAAGCTTAGACGGGGTTAGTAAATGAGCCACAGGCGTGACTATTTTGGTGTTCACACAGAGGCTGAATTTCAAACAGTAGCCTTTGTGCAAGCTGTGGACATCCGGCTCCAGGTGCTTCCTGCTGAATAAATAGTATTGCCAACAGTTAGTACATCTATTCAAAAACGCCGGTCCTCTTGTGTCTTTCCGTTTCTGAAACTAGGGCAGCTCCCACTTATTGTGCAGATGTAAATAGACATAAATTGTATGGAGTGAATTTAGTTCCATTAGAAGAACAAGTTTTGTAAATTGAAACTTGAAAAAATATGTGAGACGGAACATTTGATCTGGGCTTAAAGAGATGCACATGTGATCTGTAAATTTTGAAAAGAATGTAATACATAAAGCTAAATCTGAAAAAGAAAATAAAAAGAAATCCAAAGAATTTTTTAAAATAATGAACAAAATGATTCAATTTTATTTTATCTTGGTGCTCAAAACTGTTTTACTTGGACTCTTTACTCCCTGTCTTGTATTTTTATGTCACTTTTTTCCCTCCAAAGTGTAAAATTATAAGAGATTTTTACTTCCTTGGTGTTGAAGCACTAACCATACAGTCTATTTACAGAGTTTTTTTTTATGTGGGTGGGATGTCAGCTTCATGCAACTGAAGCTCCTCCTATTTAAATGTCTGAGGTGTAAAGTACAATTCAATTTCATTTCAGGTTAGGTATGTAACACCAATGCAAAACATATGTCACTTAAAGGGACTTCACAAAGACAGTATAGTCAGATTGGTTAAAATGTCCTATCACATTGTATAACAATTGTTATAGAAAAAAAAGTCGAACAAAATTGGAATTGGCATGTCAGGCTTTGTAAAGATTGTTGATCGGATAGAAAACTACAACTGGTGCACTTTCACACACACACACAAAAAAACCATTACTGATGCCTTTTTAGAGTCATTATCATGCAAACATCTGGAGCCGTTATTCATTTATAAATGGAAAAGAACGCTTAAAGCCTTCAGTATTTGTTAAAACATGAACAGTTTAGAGCCCCTGTGGAAAGTCTAAGGAGCTGCTTGCAGCTCCATTTCTGCAGGTTGGAAAACATCAAAGAAGGTGCTGAACACGAGCAAAGTATATGCACAGAAAATACAGAGAAAGTACATTGCAGTTATATAATAGTGGCAGGTAAGTAATGGTTTGATGTCAAACTATTGATGTTTGTGAATTATACCCATTGCTTGATGCTTTTAGGCCCATATTTTCTTAACATTAAATCAAACCTTTCCCGTTGTGGAAGAATCAACTCCTAGAAACCTTGTTCTGTGCCATTATCCTAGCACTTTTTGCTGATAGCCAGTTGTTATTATACAGTTAACTAATACTTTTTAGTGTTGGTTGACTTCCTCTAATTGGGTAATTTTCCTGTTAAAACCAACAGATGTCTCCTCAGTAGACAGAGAAATCTTTTGCTCTAAACTGGAGGTCTTCAACAAGAGGTCTGCGACCCCTACGGGGTCCACAGAGGTACTGCATGGGGGTCCTAAAAGTTTTGGTGGATTAGACTTTTTTTATATTCCCCCCTGTAATTTTCATGGATTCAACACACTGTAGTAAACAGATAAATAGAGGCAGAAGATGTTTTTCACCATCAATGCACACATCTAAACCATCCTTACTCAAGAAAACTCTGAAAGTTCTTGACAAAAGCCTCTATGTTATCATTATTGTAACATATTAAGTAAGCTGTGGTGTCAAAAGTACACACATTTGTTACTTAAGTAGACGTATAGATACTGCTGTTTAAAAAGTTGAAGTATCAACTTGACCTCTTAAGTCAAGTAAAAGTGAGAAAGTCTCCAAATACTACTTAAAGCAGGGGTCTTCAACGTTTTCGAGGTCAGAAGTAAGAAGAAAAAAAATAATGGAGTAAAGTTTAGATACTTAAAAAGTGTACTTCAGTAACAAAGTATTTGTACGTCGTTTCTTGACACCTCTGTAAGTAAGTACAACATTTGAACATCATGAGATATTTCTGGATGCAGGTCTTGTTTTTAACGTTTTAAATGGACTTGCTCCTCCTCTTCTAATAGATTTTATAAGCAAAGGAACCATTACTAGAATAAACAGCAAGGCTTTTACCAGAGACTGTAATGTTCAGCAGTGCAGGACCAAATTTGGCCAAATTGTTGTATCCATTAGAGGAGCACAGTTGCAGAACACACTGCCAGCTCATGTTAGCGGCTGTGCAACTTATATAAGTTTTAAAATATAATTGAAACATCGGTTGAAAACCAACTAGACATGTGTTCACAGGTCAATCGATCTGTTTCATTGGGTCTGTTCACCTAATCTTATTGTGATTTTATGTTATTGGCATCTTATCTGTTTGTATCCATCTGTTTTCTCCCGTAGTGTCTCCCTTAATGTTCACTATTCTTACATGTGTTAGAAGAGTCAGTGCAAATTAGCTGTTGTGCTAATTCTGGCATAATTACTTTGATGCTTTAAACTGAAATGCTCATATTTTTGCATTGTCCTAATTCAAATACTACTAACATACTAGAAAATACTCCTTCCTCTTAGCCCTCTGTGAGCACTTTACACCGAACTGATATATTTAACTGTTTGTGATCTTCTTATTTTCACCATTTAACAGCAGATTTATATTTTCCACTGTCAGTATTAAGTAGGGGTGGGAATTGGCAGGAATTCTGTGATATGATACGTAGCCTATATCACAACTCGCGTCGTGGTGCGATTTATTCCGATATTTTAACAAAGATTTTATATTGTGATTTTTACAATAATGTAGCTCTGAAAGTACAGTATGAGCAGGTAGATGGCATCAGAGCGTCAGGCTGAACAGACATTGTGAGCTGTGAGCTCACACTGTACCACTAAACTCTGCGGTTAGTCGTACAGTGTGAGCAGCAGCTGCGTGCAATGATTGAAAAAAATCGCACAGACACAGACAATGAAAGTGATGTTAGGCTATAAATATTTTTTACATTTAAGATTCACTCAGTAGTATTTTGTTTTGACAGATTTGGAAAACCCTAAACCAGCTTTCTCTCCAGAAGATTTGTTTCCTTGTTTTGTCGTTTAACAATTTTACAGCAACTAATTTCAAATACATATAGGTTAAAAAGTTTAACTAGAAAAATCAAAGACAGATCTAAACAAATAGGTTTTAACCTTGTTTTAAAGGAATTTTAAGTTATCAGTGCTGTTACAAAACTAATTTCTGCTTCTTCATGTTATGTTTCCATGTTTTGGTTCCAGGTATGCAGGGTTGACTTTGGCCAGAAGACCAGAGATGGCAAAAGTACTCACTTTCCGTACTTGAGTAAAAGTACAGATACTTGTGTTAAAAAATACTCTGGTAAAAGTGGAAGTACTGATTAAACTTATTTACTCAAGTAAAAGTAACAAAGTACAGGCTTGTAAATTTACTTAAAGTATAAAAGAAAAATAGAAACCACTTTTTTCATGCCGTTGCCTACATTTTAAATGGATGTCTGCCAATAGGACTAGATCTCCGTTGTGTTCATTTTCAATCATCTCGTCGTCCATACTACTATGCTAACGCCACCGCCACCAAGCTGCAATGATTTGCTGCGAATGAATACCGCCGAATCTGTCGATTCATATTGTAGTGGTGCGTCAAATGCAACGTAGATTCCCATCCAATTAGATTGAATTTGGTATTGATGACGTGAAAAATAATAACGGTAACTCCATTGAAATGATTCAAAACTAAAGTAACGAGCCAATTTTTTAGTAGAAAGTACAGATATTTGTGTAAAAATGTAAGGAGTAGAAGTAAAAAGTCGCCATAAAAATAAGTAGTAAAGTAAAGTAAAAATATCAGAAAAATCTACTTGAGTACAGTAATGAAGTATTTGTACTTCGTTACTTCCCATCTCTGCAGAAGACCTGCCTGGTCTAGGTGATGGAAACTGACTAGAAACTAAGACCTTTTACTTTAATGTCGATATCAATTGCTCTAATATCAGACTAAATACTCCCCGTTTTATGCTGCCGTTGTTTTTGGGCCAATTTTTGAATTCATTGATGCTGTTTTCTTACATTTACATTTGAAAGGAGCTTTGCAGTTTTTTCAGATTTAGTTTTCTGATAAATTTTTCATATTCTTTTTGAGAAAAAATTTTCATCTCTTTTGTAGTTTTAAAATATTTTTTTCAAAGTTTTTCAAATGTAATTTTTTTGTCTTTTTGTATATTTTAGTTTATTTTTTCTATAGTTGTTCATCAGATTTTTTAAATTGAGTTTTAAATATTACATTCTTTCCTTTGGGTTGAGGAGTGAAGACGATTTCTCTTGGTCTGTTGGATGTTATTGCAATATTTTTATTGGTCAGTGTGTGCGTCAAGCGTTACCCTTTGTATTTGGCTTGAAATGAAGACTGTGATCTGTGAAAGGTAATTTGAAAAGTATGCAATTTGTAAAAACATAATTTTGAAAAAAAATATATCTGTAAAAATAACTAATTGTTTAAAAAACTTAAAAATGTAAAAAAAATCTTTTAAGAAATTTCATTTGAAAAAACAAAATCTTAGGAAAGAACAAAACTCTTAAAGCCATTTTATATTAAAACATTTATCAAAGATTCATTTATTGATTTTTTTTCACATTTATTTTACAAAGTGTGTATTGTTTTTAATGTTTTTCTATTAAGTAACGTATTCTTTATTTGCAACAATAATGGAACATAATTTACTCCATACATGATTGATGAATGTTGCAGTGAGTAGATCCACAACACTGACTCTGGAGGACTGGAGTTTGACTGCAGATTTAGATCTTTATTTTACATACAGTAGTATACACTTTTACACATTTCAGGATACAATAATAATACATTTGTTCTACATATTCAACAACAACAGGTAAGTGCCCTAGTTATAAATACATGTAATAATTGCTGCATAGAGAATATTCACGTATTTTACTGATCAAAGTTTTATAGATCAGCTCTTCAACAGGAGGTGGAAAATAGAAGTGAAAAACGTCAGTGAGCTGAGCGTTGCACAGATAGAAAGAAGTTTATCAGACCTCTGTGTGCTGCACCTAATCTTTGCCTGAAGCAGGGAAGCAGAATGTGTGGAACATAAAAGATGATATCTATCCTATTCTACACCTACCATTTAAAAAGTGTCCACCGAACATCTCATACTCTAGCTTGGGTTTCCTTTCCTTTAAGTTATAAGTTTTTTAGCCTCTTAAAACTGCTCTGGCTGAACTCAGCCCAGCTGCAAGGTAAAGTATGAGAGGTAAATTAGAGACAGAAACCTCTTCAAACTAGTATTGCTTAAAATAATCTGATTTCTGTTATCAGCTATTGCAGTTGCTACCAGCTGCTCAGTATTCAGGATTAAACAGGCTTTCGGCCCCAAGCTAATATAATTCTCTTCTTCTGAAGCTTGGCACTCGTGCACAGCAGGACTTGCTGTAGCCTACATGTGATTTGCATCTGGAGTGGATTTACCTTTCAGGTCAGAGACGAACATGAAAGGCTTCTGCGGTCCCAGTGGTGGTGACTGTAAAGAAGATGGGTTCGCCTCAACAGTCAGCGCTTTGACCCATGTTATCTTGCTGCTTGGGGCCCGTATTGTTGTTGGATAGATAACAGCAGGATGTAGAGTCTGAGAAACAAATCATGGGTTAGATTATGTTTACAGCTTTTAACAAAAGTCTTAAATCTTGAAGGATTTCAAGAAAGCCATAAAGAGCCCTCGGCAAAGACAGCAGAGCACGTCTCAGTGTTATAATGATTTGATGTGAGAAATATAAAAAACAGAGACGACCCGTCGCAGCAGAGGCTGGGTTGTTTTTGGTTGTTCAGACTCCTCTTTGATTTTAACTCTGAAGTAATCCGAAGGGGGCATCAATGAGTCAGTCTGCCTTTAGTTATTCAAGGTGACACGTTGATGGAATAGGGATTGTGATTTGAGAGAAGGAAAATTTCTTGAACTAAAAACTTGGCCAATAAAGTCGACCCCAATGCAGATTGAGACCGTGTGCTCACAGCAGAGATTTTGGTTTGAAATATAAAAGTTTTGTTGTGTCTCTTCTGTTTGTTTAAATTCAAAACAGAGGGCATTGTTTTGTCTGTATACGGCAAGATAAAAAAAAAAAAACTCCTTGCCTCCATTGTCATATATGCAGGGTATCTGCCTGTTTGGCCAGGTGCGTGTGGAACAGCATTGGCTAAGTTCACCCCACTGCCTAAAGTGACCCAAATCCGATTTTTTTCACCACATGCAACCTGGATCTGATCTGTACATGGCAGTCTGAACAACACATCCGATTTTTTCCAATCAGACCTAGGCCATCTTGAAAAGATAGTTTTTAAGGTTTGGAAAGATTGCTAGATGCGCTCCAGCACTACCATCCATGTTTACTTCCGTAAACACAAAGCATGCTGGTTTGTGACGTCATTGCGTCCTCTACTGCACATGCGGGACACTTAAGCTGTATGAATACAGTTTACACAGGACATCACATACAAGTCATATTTGGAAATGTGAACGGCAACGCAAAAATTCGGATTTCACAAAATAAATCAGAACTGAGGATCAAGGCCTGCAGTGTGAACATAGTCAATGTCAGGTTGAGTGGAGGTTTGAAGAGGACCCAAATGGAGACATGGAGGCCAAGGTGGTTTCTTGTAGATTCAATATCAAAAAATGGCAACAGAAGCAAAAATAAAAAAATAACAAAAAAAACCCCTGAAAAACCAGGAGATTTTAGGGAAAACATACATAGGGATCAAAAAACGATGACGAACCAGCAAACAGTAACTGAAGAGGAGGAGTATAAATGGAAGACTGAACACAGACTTGGCTAATCAGCAGATTGGGAGCAGGTGTGGAGAGAAGAAACTAGAAGGGAGCTAGGAGAAGGAGACTGACACAAGAGGGTAAACAAGAAATATATAAGAACTCAAATAATACAGAAAACAACTAGAGTAACACAAAATGTAAATAAAGCCAATGAAAACTCAAAAAGAAAACTTAAACAGAACCAAAACCATGACAAGCATGGGGGCCAGAGGGTGACAGTCGTAACACACGTGGCTTAGCATTACAAATGTTTGTATATATAAACACATAAAGTGACGACAAGAATACATTACTAAACTATCGACATCACTTTACTAAGACTGAAGATGACAGATACAGAATTAATGCTCCTTTCAGAACTATTTTTAAGGTTTTATGCAGGAAAAGGGAAGGCTATTTATCTCTCCAAGTCATCTGTGACGCGGTTTCCCAAACTTTTCAGTCTGTGACCCCGAAAATAACTATGAACCCCCTAAAAATACATATAATTACTTTGCTTTATGTTTATCTATACATATAAAGTCAATTAATTAAATAATAAATTAATTGGGTAATAAAATAGCATGGATTTATGCATTACATTAAAGGTTGCCAAAAACCTTTTTACTTTGAATCAGGTAAACCACATTTTGGATACTAATGCATTGATAATTCTTTATAAGGATGTTTGTTTTACCATATTTGATGTATTGTTTGGTTGTGTAGGCCAATACTTATGATAGAAGCATTGCACCATTGTTTAGTTACAGAAAAGGCCCATTAGAATAATATTTAATATAATAAAATAGGGTATAAAGAAAATACAAACAGATTCTTTGTTTTTTCCAGTTTATTGAAAATAATGTATTTAGATGAGCTTCAAACTTCGATAATAATGCATAAGCAATGAATAAATATTTACCAGAAAAGTTATAGAAGGTATTTGAATTAGACAAATTAGACCCAGATTTGGTCTATTAACTTTAAAACAAATGTGCAAATATAGCAGGTGTTAAACTATGGAATTACCCTGAAGAGTTGCACATGTTTTTCAGTTTAAATAAAATGTTTAAAAATGCTAAAATGACCTTTCATGCACTGGAAGACAAAAGGAATAGATGATTTATAATTTGGTGTCATGTTTATTTTTTTCTATGTTAGTCATTACTTGTAGTTTTGTTTGTACCTTCATGTTACCTAAATATTTGTACAGTCAGGGGCTGCTGTTACAATTTTATCTTCTTCAGGCTCTGTTTTACTGGTGGTGATATTGATACAATTATATTGTATTAATTATAATTGTGTCAAAAAAACAAAAAATAAAAAAATAAATTTGTAGTATTATGCATTTCTTCAATAACATTTCTTTATTTGATACAATTTAAATGTATTTTTTATTATTTAATGGGACATTTAATTATCTTGTTGTGTATTTTACAATTTAATCGTATAAGTATTACTAAATTCATAATATAATTATTTTGTTATCATCTACTAGATAAATAAATACATTGTGCCCATTTCACATCGGCTGTGAGATGGGCACGCAGCGATGGTGATGCGTGGAAAAAAAACACCTGGTGCACCTCTGGTATGTGGGGGTCTGAGCGCCTCCGACAGAAATAGATAATCTGGATGAACTGACTGCAATTATTAAGTTTTCAGGTGGACTTTCTCACTTAAAAACATATTAAAACTACTTTATTCCCACTGATCACAGCAAATATAGCTGCAAGATTTAGATTATTTAGATGAAAAAACACCTGCCAGCCACCGCGGTGAAGAGGAGGAGTTGCGCCCATAGGCTGCTGTTGAATTAAGTTTTCAGGTAGAAAAATAGAGCGGGAGCAAAACTGAGTATGATTGTGCTTTATTCATGTATTTATTACAAAGTATTAATCAAACCCATCAAAGTCATCATCCTCTGTTTCTGAATTAAACAGCTGCGCTAAATCAGACATGCCAGTTTCCCCTTCTGCGCTGTCAGAGTCACTTTCCGTGCAGCGCAGCTCCTCAGAAATGATGCCGGCTTTTGCAAAAGCTTGAACAACAGAGCCAGCAGACACGTTAGTCCAAGCATCTACAATCCATCCGCTAACGGTGGCGTAACTTGCCCGGCGCTGCACTTATCCTGAAACTGTGGTCTCCGTCGGCCATCCATCGCTCCCACGCCGCTCGCAGCCTTTGAACGGGCGCTTCACACCGATGTCGAGCGGTTGAAGCTCCTTTGTCAGACCCCCCGGGATAACGGCGAGCACAGCGTTCATTGAATCACCTTTTTTTTCACATCGGCTGTGAGATGGGCACGCAGCGATGGTGATGCGTGGAAAAAAAACACCTGGTCTCCACATAGGCTACACCTCCCTCAGCCACGCTTTCATCATCTCCTCCTTCATCAGAGCGCTGTGTCTGTCTCACTGTCAGCTCCCAGATCAGCTTCTCTGATTGGTTGATGCGGCGCGTCCAGCAGCAAAACTTAAATTTTTCCATCTGGAGCAGCAGCAGCGCGTTGGCGGTGCGTCAGATGCTTAAACGATCCCGACGTGCTGCACCTGCGGCTCAAAACGCGCTGCAGGACCTTTTGCTGCACCTATACGCGCGTCAACCATTTACTTTGCATGTAAACTCGCTGCTTCTGCTGCACCTGCTGGGTCCGGTTCACACCGATGTTGAGCGATTGAACAGCGAGCACAGGGTTAATTTGTTTCCCCATGTTTTTCACATCAGCTGTGAGATGGGCACGCATGGAGTTACAGATTAATGGTGATGAGTGGAAAAAAAACACCTGGTCTCCTTACATTCAGCCACTCTTTCATCATTTCCTCAATGAGGTGGTCTCAAAAGTCGCAGTTACAACACACATAGGGCGCACCGCACCATAGGGCGCACCGCACATTTTGAGGGGAAAAAAAGAGGTTGAAGTGCGCCTTATAGTCGTGAAAATACGGTATATATACTATATATTTTACAGTTATATATTTACACTAGATGTGTAATATTTGTTACGAACACCTGTATTACGTTTTAACATAGTTAACCTTCGCCTAATTTCGGTCAAGGCAAGAAGACTTAGACCTGGACAGACTTTATTGTCATTTTGTTTACACAGTGTAGTGGTGATTGCTTGCCTGTCCAAACATCCAATTAAGCCAATTCCAATTAACAAACATCCAATTAAGCCACTACTAAGGCACTGGGGTCAAGTTTCTATACGCAGGCAAAAATAAGTTTAAATGTCCAGTCTTGATGATGGTTCTGGATGCTTTATTTTCTATTTTTGCCAACAATTAAAGAGTACAAACTTTTTCTTTTGTCCTACCTCTCTTGCACTGGTAAAAACTATAGGCCTCAAACCCAAAATGCCCCCTGGTCCTTTCCCAGGCCCCAACACTTATATAAAGTGAACTGATCCACATCACTTCCTGTAATACAGTGGAACAAAAAGATAAATAAATAAGAAAAATAATAAAACAAAGATAAATAGAATCAACAATTATTATCCTGCAAATAAACTCTGTAAATAATAAAAAATATATACATTTATAGTTCTGTCAAGCTAAAATAGGAGATTTTTAATCAGATGGTCCAGACAGACATTTAGTTGATTAAAGCAAAGGATGTATTGCTGATAATCTTAGAAATATATTAATGATTAAATGACTTAACCATGTAGCAAAAGTTGTTTTCTGCTTTGGAATCCATTACTAAACCTGTTGCTGGTGGATATTTCCCATCCATCCATCCATCCATCCATCCATCCATCCATCCATCCATCCATCCATCCATCCATCCATCCATCCATCCATCCATCCATCCATCCATCCATATTCCATCACGCCGGTGCCTATCTCCAGCTGTCTACGGGTGAGCTGTGGTTTACATCCTGGACAGGTCGTCAGTCCATTGCAGGGAAACACAGAGACAAACAAGACAAACAAACATTTACGCACACTCACACCTAAGGAGCAACTGCACCGCTTACATCACTTGTCATAAAAAATCTAGCTCGTCTTCAGCAATTTATTAAGAAAATACGGTTGTTGTTTCCTGTTCCTGTTGGTGCAGTGTAGTCAGACCCTGAACTGCTCCGTTTTTGGCCACCCCCCAAACCGATGCATCCCCAAACACACAGCCTAATGGATGGCGACCAATTCAAAAACAACAGCGGTTAAGCCTTTTCTTTCATCCATGAAAACATTTGAAAACCTTTTGTAGTTAAATACAAAAATGTATTTCAGAATTCAGAAACTAGTGTGTTTTCAGAAAGCCAATCTCTTTTTTTTAATGTGTGTGAGTTTAAGGTTGGAGAGAAAACTCTCAAAGACCAAATTTATGGTTAAAAAAAACAGAAAAATATATTGAACAGCTAGATATGTGAGTTCCTTATGTCATGAAATCCAAATGAGAACATTGCTTTTTTAATTTGGATAATGCTTGTTCTACGTCCCTATTTGCTGTGTAAAAACAAACCTCTGGGCTAACTGAGTAATACAGTACATGAAACATATTTGTGGGAAATTGAAAAAGTTTTGCCAATCTGTTTTTCCTTTATCCTTTGAATTATTCTGCTTTTTACCCAACATTTGTATTCTAAAGCCCAGTTATGTCGGATCAATATAGGCTGTGCTGCTGTAATATGTTTTAATCTGGCCGAGGTCAGAAGTTTTCATCAATCTAACCATAAACAGACACACACTTAAATGTTTATTTTATACGGTTCTCTTTTCAAGATGTGGCTGATTATATAACGTCAAATAGCTGGAAGAATTTGGAATAGTTTACTTTTTTGAATCACATGTTTTAACACTATAACTGCAGGCTAGATATAAAAAAAAGAAAAAAAAAGAAAATGATCAGCACAAGTTGTGTTTAGCTGATTATATCTATTCTCATAACTTATTGGATCAAAAGAACAAGTATTTCTTAGAACATACTAATGACCTCAAGCACAGCCGTGGTCCCCTCATGATGTAGGGGTTGGGTTCCTGACAGATTTGCTGGTGCATAATTTCATCAACCCTATAACACAAAGTGCATCATATTTGATTCATGAGTTTTTGAAACCTTCACATCATCATTTGGATATTTTTGTTTTTGAAAAGTCTGACTTATAAAACCAGAAACATTTGTTGAACAAAAAATCCATATGCATAATACATACGATATTATGCATATTTATACTGTACAGAAATGCTTAATGTATCTCTTATGATACAAATAACTTATCAAATTTAAATAATTCAAAAATATTACTTTTGTCAGAACCTTCAACCACAGCTATAACATAAAAAAATAAAGAGTTCTGTCAATTATTTAATGGTTTATTTAGGCTTTTTAATAAAACTTCAGTTAAAAGTTTTAATGGTGTACTTTGGCCTTGCAGAGGCATGAAGCAGGGGGAGCAGGTCTCCACTAAGGATTTGGAAAATATTTAAAAGACTACTTTACCATGATTTATATAATAAATATAAGCAATATGAAAACAGACAAAACTTCTGTGCGTTTCTGTCTGAAATAAACTGTGTGCCAAACATTATTTGATCATAAACCAAAGCAAAGTATCCTTTTATGTAGAGAACTGATAAAATACATTGCAAAAAAAAAAAAAAAAAAAAAACAGCCAACAAGTGCAGCTTTTTGCGGGACAGTTTCCTAATTTAAAGTAGGAAAATTAGACCACAATACATTTTTTAGTAAAAATTTTTTTCAAATAGTCTTTGGTTATCCTGTTTACATTTTAAGTATTTATTTTATTTTCTAATATTTAAACCAAACCTTCCTTGAGAAAGAATTTTTTTTTAAATCATCTGTGACAGTTTTAAAAGAGAATCCACCATAATGCTTAAGTTTATTATTATGTAATATTATTATTATTTCCCATGCGTGTTATGACATTTACGATGTATATTGTGAAAATAAACTATTATATAATACAACAGTGAACATAAAATTCACCCCCATAAGTGGCTGTACACTTCTGAACCAAGTCGTTGACTCACTCTTCTCCTTCATGTGAAGTGTTTGAGTCACGTCTTATTGTCTGTGTCTGTTTTGAACCCGCCTCCCACCAGCAGCAAAATCGACCTATCATCTCGCCTTGACTCACTCTTTCAGACGTTGCCTGGCTGGGATTTAAATGGTGTATGTGCATCTGTTAGTAGGCCACCTGCAGCTTTTCTTAATGCCTTCTCTGAGTAGCCTCACAGAGAAGTTGACTGAAGAATGTAGTTTTAGTGAAAAGTGATAAAACGTTTTAAAAGTTGCAATTAGTAATAAATTTACTATTTTTACATCAATTATGGAGGTCGAAAGTGAGATTATTTCTTCTCAATTGGCTAAGATGGTAATATTAAAGCTACCCTGCTGAATTTGAACATATTTTAAAAACTGGGAAGCATTTATTCACTCATACTAAGGGTCGCCCAGCTATTTCTTGTACCATTAACCACATCAAGCTGTATGCATTTATTCAGTCAATAATATGTGCTTGCTGTATACATCCCTGTGGAGACTCACAACCCTCTGTCTCTGCTGTGGAAACTATTCCATCCATCATTTTCTGACCAAATCTATTACAGGCAGCATTTTGCTGAACAATCAGATTTAGCTTCAGCGTCTCATACGGTTACACACGTTCCCCACTCGGGAGCATCCCACTACAGACTCTGTATCCTACTGGTTAGAATCTTGTTGCCACTTGAGCAAATAAGTATTAAATGCCTTCCCAATGGGCTGTACAGTTGGGCGTTGTTGAATTGACAAGATTACTCATACATATTTCATAACTGTGCTTCCATTTATTTTTTACATCCAGGTAAAAAATCTCTAGCCCAAACGTGCTTTTAAAACAAACCTTTTTAATGTTTTTAGCTTTTTTTTTAAACTTTATTTTTAA
Source organism: Cyprinodon tularosa (assembly GCF_016077235.1). Taxonomy (NCBI): domain Eukaryota; kingdom Metazoa; phylum Chordata; class Actinopteri; order Cyprinodontiformes; family Cyprinodontidae; genus Cyprinodon; species Cyprinodon tularosa. Next base: position 332,692 of record NW_024039401.1, read on the forward strand.
TTGTTTTTCTTTTGCAGTGAACAAAAAAACAGAACATTACAGCCCATAACAAACAAAACAGTCAGAGCATCTAGTATAAACAAACGGACACTCTATCAATAAGAAAACTACAAAAAATACAGACCAGTACAAAACAACTGAGTTAGTGAGAGCGGCATACATATGGTAGGTGTTAAATTACAATATATTCTGTTTTAGATAAAGAACCCATTTAGCCCAATATTTCTCGCACTTATCGACAGCCAGTCTTGATGAGAAAGTCAGTCTTTCCATAATGCAGATAATGTTTTTAGCTTTGCTTGAGTTGTTTTTTTTGCAGCTGATCACACCAATCCAGAACTGTGAAATGGTATGACTACAATCAACATTCTCAGAGTAATTTCTTTTTTTTTCATAAACCTGAGCTTCGTTTTTGTATGAAGGGTGATAAGTGCCGAAATCAACTTAATAATAAATACCTATCAGAGGGTTATTTAAATGTATCACTAATTTATTAAAAATATATTATTAATTTATTGAATAAATATATGATTGTCAAATCATATTCTTCTTTAAAAAGTTTTATTTTTTTCAGCATTTGTCTTAAAAAGTAACATTGTTATTCATTTTCATATTTTACTGTGCATAGAATTTTAATGGGAAACAGGTATACTGTTCAATCCATGATTGATAACGGCAAAATAAAGTATCAAAACAAATCTGAATATAAATTAAATTATGTTTAATTATGGGCAGGTAAATATATATATATATATATATATATATATATATATATATATATATATATTTTAAAAAGTGAATATAATTATTTTATAATTTAATCAATTATATCAATGCTCTTTGCTGAAGCACACCATAAATTTCTGCTTGGCTTTTATCACCTAGCAAGACAGTGCAGTTTATTTTATTCTATTTCATTCTTGTAGTTCTTTAATCTTTTAGCTAATTTTATTGCTTTAATTGTGTGAATGTTACTTTTAACCATGTTTGTGTTTCATCTGTAATGGTTTATGTTTTATTTATTTTTCTGCACAGCACTTTGGTCAGCTGTGGTTGTTTTATAAGTGCTTAAGAAATAACATTTTAATGGATTGGATAAATGATTTCAAACTATCACATATCGATAAAAGTCAAGGAGGCGGGTGTAAGGCTGCGACGTCTGATTGGCTGCTTCTCACTGAGCAGGATAAGACAACTTCTTCCTGGTTTTCTTTTACTCTTTGTAAAAGTTGTAAATAAATTTCTGTACCTGTTGCCGTGTATTTTCGTCACATTGGGTGCGCAACTCTATCTGCTGTTTACCTTTGCCTCTAAAAACTTGAGAGAATGTGAGCGGGTGTTAGTCAGTAGGCGGGGGAAAAGGTTTCTATTCCTCCTCTCCTGACTTTATGGGCCTTTTTTTCAAGGTATGAAATTATCATTGTCTAAAATTTCTCATTTAGAGCATTCCTTTAACTAGAAGCAAAAGTTCAGGTCAAAGTCCTGAAAAGCATTTGGAAATAGTAATCCCTGCTGCACCAAACTTTAAACAAGACAAGCTAATGGCAGCAGCCAAACCCAGAATGATCCAGAAGATTTTCAGACACAAAGTCACGACCTGTGATTCAGGAGACCTGTCTAGGTGGGATAACCCTACATCACTTCATTTAATATAATCAATAAAATTTTGTCCATTTTGGTTTAGAACTAATCTGGAGTCTAACCATTAGAATTGTATGTTGCCTTCGTCTTTGTCGTCTTTGGACCAGACTACCATCAGCTCATTTGCATATGAATCATCAGAAATTCATCCAGGTCTTCATTAAATAACATATTTTAAGGTATCAAAGTGCCTTAAAGTAATTAAAGCGTCCTACATTACATCATATTTAACAATTAAAGGTATAGTGGAGGATGTTCTTTATCCAGGTGGATCATCTAAATAAGTGGTCCTCGTAATTGTCAATCATTCTGGTGAATCCCCATTTTCACTTACAGTGAGTCTGACATAGTGGAAAATTTGCAAATCTTCTTTTGAATTGTATAAGCTTGTATGATCGATGCAAACAGCAACTATTAAACACAGCATGCACGAGGGCTCTTGCATGCTCTTGGTCGCGTTTAATAGGCAGAAGGGGTTCAGGGTTTTGCATGTGCATATTTTTTAAATGGAGAGGGCAGGTATTTTCAAAAATTGGTGAAAATCCTCCTCTATACCTTTAAGCATGACTTTGCTGATAGAATGGATAGTATGACGTTCTTTCATTAAATCGCTCGGTTGACGTCATCGTCGGATATTTTTAGAGCAGCTTGGCGAAATATGACAGCTCTTTGTTTATCCTTATTTTAGATGTGTTGTTCTCCATATTATGCAATTAATACTATAGAGGTACAGTGAAATCCACACAGAAAACAAAAAATGCCATCAATTATTTGCAAATCCAAAGCCAAAAATAGCACTTACACAAAAATCTAGAACAAATGATACAACCAAAGGATGTAAAGGCAAAGTTATTAAAAATTTAAACAATGTAGTTTAGTAGAATTTTATAAGAACTGATATACAAAAGTACATTTGGTGTATTTTCATAAAATGCAATCAAATTCAACCTGAATGTATTTCTGGTTTCACATGCACAAATAAACTATTGGTGTCTATTGTGCCACTGGTACAGACTGGTAGAGACACAGCTGCTACAAATGGCAGTGAGAAATCCTCAGGAGGCTGACCAGCTTTAGGGAACCCTGTCTGCAGGGGTCTGCAGCTCAGAACACCCAAAAATATTTATAAGTAGCATCACAATCCTGACTAACTGACTGCCTGGATGACACTTTGAGTTGTACTTCCTTGCTTAAAAATATCTTAAAATTCCTTTCTTTTGCCAAAATTAAATACAAAAATAAATCAAAGCCACTCTGTTCATCATCTGCATCATCTGTAATTTAACACAGAGCCTGTCCAAATGGCATGCACTTTGCTGGTGTCAAAAATGCTCTTGATGAACGTCAGTGAGCACAATCATCTAAGATGATGTGGTGTCGGATGACTGACGCTCAAAACGCATTCGGTGTAAACGCAGCATTAGTGTAACAAAAGAAGGAAATCTGGAAGGGTTAAACATTTCTTCTGTAAATCTTTAAAACCTTTAAATGCTCAGATTTTTCTTTTTAGGTTTGCATTCATATTCATAAAGCTGCATAATTTTTTGAGCTGTTATGTCCACATAACCTGTTGCATGATCCAACATTATTTGAAAAATGATTGAAAAATGAGTAAAAAATAAGTCAGAAATACTTCTTGGATTGATCTCTAGTTTTAAATCCCTTTTTAGACAGTTTAAAATCATATAACTACCTTAATTAGATCCTTTAACTTAGTATGGCCTTATCTGCAAACATGCTTTGCCAGTTCTTAGGAGAACCTGGTTAATGTGCAGTATAGTGATGAGAAACTCTCTAAGGATATATTACTGTTTGAAATCCAGAAGCTCATTGGTATTCTCCTCTATCTGTTTTTATTTTACAGCCTCTAATCTAAAATGACTTCAGTTGTAGAAATGAGCTCCCGGGTTATGCATGCTGATAATTTGCTGACAAAAAAAAAGAAAGAAATATATAATAAAAGGAGCACGTCAGCAGAGAAACATTTTAAGCAAAAGCAAAGAGAATCCGAATGTGGTGCTTATTTATCCCCCAAACCTAGCTTCATTTCCATATAAATGTATCTGACCTATAGGAGGCTTGTTTGTTGTTTAGATTCACAGAGATAAAGCAAACACAAGTCTCATTTCTTAGAAGGATTGAAGGAAGCACGCAGCTATTATTGTGCCTTGTTAGGTATTCCTTGGTTGTCTCAATATCAGATTTCGTTGGCTGCTGTCTCAGATAATGGTGTGTGAATATGTGTGCCAGGACTTTTATAATATTGACTTGTGACAGCTACTTACTCTTGATGCTGCTGCGTCTCTCAGGGGCCACCCTGGAGCTGCTTCATGACAGAAACCCTGAACGACTTACTTCTCCAGCAGATGGAGGATGCTTTTCTTGGTTAAAATTCGAGCAAAAGGGTGGTTCAGTGATGTGGTGTTTATTTAGTCCTTGGACCTAGCAGAGGAGACTCAGCGTCGCTTACATTGAAGGTTGCACTTAAATGTTGTTAAACGTCCAAATTAAAGAAGGTGGCATGGGAGCTGAGTTATTTCTTTTAGGACTGTTTGTCTAAAAGACTTTATGAACGCAGTAAAAATTATGAATTACGATACTATGTTGTTTGACCCCTTATGGTATGCTGTATGGAGTGAATTTTGTTCCATTATTGTTGTCATAAAAGAAGACCATTTGGAAATTGAAATAAAAAAAAAAAATCAGAAAAAACAATACTTTGAAACATATCTTACATGTAAGTAAATTTATTTTTTGAAATTAACTTTTTGAAATTTTATTTTTTCAAATGCTATTTTTTTCAAAAAAGATTTCATATTTTCAAATTTTGTTTTTTCATTTTTCTTTTTTAATCAGATTTTATTTTATTTTTGAAATTGATTTTTACAAAGGAGGGCTTCTCTTTGAAATGAGGACTAAAGATGCATTTCTGTTGGTCTGCATGGGAACTGTCATATCGGAGTGTTTGTTGTTTTTTAGGCTTGAAATAAAAAGAACACAATATGAAAAAAAGCAATTTAAAAAGAATTCAGTTCTTAAAAATAAACCTGAAAAAACATTAAGAAATGTAAAAAAGAAAACAAAATTGAAAAAAAGTAATAGATGAAAAATTAATTTAAAAAAAATATACAGAAAAACAAAATCTGTGAAAACCACAATATTACTCTTAATATTCTTTTTTGTTAAAATATTTTTCATTTCTATATTGCATTTTTTTTTCTTCAAATTTCCAGGTTCTTCGCTTGCAACAATAATGCAGTAATATTCACTTTTAGTCAGTTATTTTCTTTTATGTCATACTTACTTTTTTTTTTACATATTTTTTTGTATATCCAACAGAGATAACGCATGATCATAAAAAGCTGGTTTCAAACATTGAATTAATTTATTAAAGGTGAAATATTTAAGCCAACTTACACCTATAAATAAAACATGAATTCCTCTCAATAAATCATGAACTACATGAGCTGATGTAATATTTGAGGTGGTTCATGCTGCTTCACAGGTTATCTCTCACACTCTGCATGTCACATCAGGCATGTGTAACAACTTACGAAGTGTTTACAAGATGCTAAGCACCCTGCACAAATTTCATGGATGCTGTTCAGGCAGTCAGAGACCATGTTTTTACTTCTTGACAATCAAAACTTTTCACATTGAGATATGAAACCAAATCAAAAGCTGTGATTAACTACATGCTTTGGATTCAGCCAGACTCCGGATAACTACCCGCCCTGTGGAAATAATAAATCATTTAAAGTAGAATGTGTCTGACTGCATGAATGAGTGTAAGCAAAAAATGTTATCTCTTAAAAATCAAGAACAGAAAAGAAAAAAATTCAGTTGCAAACATAGTTTTTGGGAATCCAGTGAACTTTGGTGAGAAGGTCTCAAAACATAGAAGAAATATGGAAGTAGTGAGGAGGCCTAATAAACAAAAAACCCCAAACTTCAAATCTACGACTCATCCAGGTTCTCACAAAATAAAAGATTAATGTTACGACTGTCAGATCTCACATGGTTCAGTTATTGTTGGTCCCTGGAAAACTCAAGAAAACTGCATCCATGGTAAATTTCCAAGTCCAAAACTACTTCTGATGATGTGAGTTACATCTTATGTAGAACGATCCCGACTCTTTTGAAAATGCACGTTTCACTGTCTAAAAACAATGTTACGCTACAGCACTAGTGTTGCACCGATACCAGTATCGGTTGGGGCCCCGATCCAGCACTAAAATGCTGGTATAGATATCGGCGTGTACAAACAAATAAGACACCGATACCATTTTGGGAGCAACTATTGTCACCCATTTCAGGTAGGCCATTAAAAGTTCTACTGGATTCACTTTGTATTAGTCTTTTCCTGCTTCACAAAGGTAGGAAGCAGCTTGACAAAGCCATGATGGCAATTATTTTACATCCAAGTAGTATGCAGTTCTTCATATATAAACACATATCAATTTTGAACAGATGGTATCGGTATCGGCCGATACTGCACAGTCAGGTATCGAGTATCAGTATTGTGGCCAAAATGGCATCGGCGCAAAAGTATACAGTACACAGACATCCATCGAGCACTTGGACCAAGCAGAAAACCGCAGCTCAAACTGAAGCCTGCATCCCTGAGTTTAGATCGCAGACAAGCTAGTGATTGGCCAACCATCTTTTCATCTGAGATTGGTTCTCACCGCTGTCACTCCTGAAAAGCTCACTTTATAAACATCTGACACGCCACTGAAACGGGTCTGTGATTGGATGGTCAAACACGCTGAAGTTAGTTAGATTAGAATACTTGCATCCCCACCACTTCTGAAATTAAAATTTCATCCATTTGGCAGCCATTCCCATAGGACTGATTGATTGACTTTATTGATCTCACAGTGGAGAAATTTACTATGATGGGTTTTTTTTTATTTTTAAATGTATTGTTTTTTCACAGGACTAAATAGCTTTGCACAGCTGTTTTTCGAATGTTAACTGACTGTTGTCATATTGATTACTTCAAGCACTTTACACTAAAGCCACATTCATCCTTCTCCATTCAGAAAAGCTCACCTTCATCCAATAACAGACTGGTAACAGCTTGGGGTTAGGTGCCTTGCTCAGGGGCACATCGACATGTTGGAGTGCAAGACAAGTTTTATTAACTAGTTAGAGATAGATGAAGAAAATATTATCTGTGTACTCTGTTAAATGTGAGATGCTCTGTGTATTTCTGTTACCTTATATGGAAAGCCTGTGGTCTGGGGGAGTGGATTTAGGAAACTGCAACTCTAGACTTTGAGGGAGTCAGACAGACTAACAGGGTGTGGTTGATAGGAGTAAAAACTAAAGTTAATAGTTTTAGTAGTTTTTCTCATCTGCTTATTTGGGTGACTGAGTTTGAGGTAACAATATGATTTACTCATTAAATAATATTGTTTTATACAAATAAATTCTGTTAAAGCTTAAAAATGCCAGTGCATTTCATGTAAACTGGGCCAAAAGTCAAACAAAACATAATTTTAAAAATCTCATGTTGTCTTTGTATGCTAGTAGAATTAGTTTCATGAATTAAAACATTTAAATCTGACAAAAACTTTAATGTTTAATAAATCTTTAAAGGAACAGTGTGAAGTAAGACTTTATTATTCATGCAATAGAATGACTGATAATGAAAAACAAACCAATTATCATAGGAACTGTTAAGGTCCTATAACAAGTAGTTATCTATCTTTATAAAAATTTTAACTTCTCTAACAATTAAAACATGAACATTTTATATTACTTAATTAAAATCCTAACTTTACCTCTTTACCCGCAGACTGTATGTTTCACAGTGTAGATGCTGCTGTATATTTAATTTGGTAGATATAGTTTTAGAAGTTTTTCTAGTATATTATAAATCTTCACAGTGCATGTATGGAATGGTGTACTTCAAGCAAAATGCCTTTTCACAGGTCAGTATTTTATTTCCTGTTTTACTCTGTTACTTTGGAAATATTCCATAATTCCAAATTCGACAAATGGGCCACAAAAATGACCTGAGGGATCAAAGGGAATATTTTTTGTAAACCTTGTTTGGGTGTTCCAGGATTAAAGGCTTATAAATCTTCTTCAACCCAAAAAGACCCTGTACACTCCAAGTTAGGCATCCCTCATGATCTATAATTTTATAATTTCTTTTTCATATTTTGCTCTCATTTTTATCTTTGTTTTAGAATTAAATTTATTATTTATTTTCATTCCGCACTCTTTCTTAATTTCATATAATTATAAAAAAAATAAATTTGTACAGCCCTTTGACCGACATCTGAGCTTCCTCCTCAGCACATTTCAGCACAGACGCTGGTTATACAGAAGTTTATAGAATTGCAATGGAAGTATATCGATACTCTGGCTTTCAATGAGCTTAACGGCCATGGAAACTGTTTTAAAGACATTTAACCCTTCCCTTTGCACATATGCAATGCTGGTGAGAAATGTGCCCAATTGTTTACCACACAAAGACACTACTGCTGGCAAGATCCCTCACTGTCAGATGACCTAATTTTTACAGTATTTGTAAAGAAGCGATTCATTCTGTAGTTAATGTACAATCCTATTACTTTGACACATGGAAACATCTGGATGTTTTTATTATGAAATTTTAAACTGCTGGGCAGCTTGAAAATGATCTGATTTTGATTTTAGATCTTTGATTATTTTATTCCTATTACGCTTTGCAAAGACAGGTCCATATTTAGACTTCTGATAGATGTAAAAGACAATTAGACGCAGTTTACTTGTGGTTTTAGTTCAAATTTACTCATTTGTGAAAGTTGCAGTTTAGTAACTGATAAAGTATTGCCGTGTACCTAGTATATGCAGACATTCAGTTTGAGATGGTTCAATTTGCTAAAACCTGCTGAAATTGGAGCTCTTTCAGATTAACTGTAAGCCTTCAGGATGTTTTCAGTTTTCTACTCATTCTTTACAAAGAGGAAACTGGTGCCTTATCTATAACAAGTAAGAAAACCTGTATGATGACATTGTCATTGAAGCTCGCCTGCAGGGTCTCATCTATCCCCTTAAATTACCACATTCATGCCGAGGAGCATAAATTTCCTATCAGAAGATGTCACATGTATCTAATAGCTTCATCTGGACTCGAACACGATGATTCACAAACAGAGCAGATGACTGACGTCTCAGCAAGTGAGCAGATTAACAACCAAAATTATCCATCCCCGGCAGCAGTTTGGCTTCACCCAATAAAAAACCTGAAAATCAGCTTTCTGCATCTGTCTCAGCCCTGCGCCGGTCACATCTGTCATGTTGAGTAGCCCATCAAAACGTAATTATAGATGACGATCTGCCCAGGTTCTGATTGATGGCCCCTGGTTGCATCTGATTATTATTATACTGATTAAAGTTAATAATCTATACTGATAGATAGGAATAACTTGCATCCAAGTGGAAAGACGGGGGAGTTGCCTTGAATAAAGAGGAAGAATAAGGGAAAGATTCCTTTGTTATATTGAGCATGTAAATCAGGAAAAAATAATTTTAAATCAATTAATAATACTATCACAATAACTTGTTCAGATTTAGTTTTTTTTTCCATATCAAAACATTCACAGAAATCAAAGATTAAATATCCTTGAACTGATGTGGTTCATATCCATGCTGCAACAAATTAAAATGAAGCTTTGATGTTCTGCACTGCTTCTCTGTTGCCTAAAAGATGTAAAAATAATATATGGAGTAAATTTTGTTTAATTATTGCCACATGCAAATAACATAATAACATATAAATATAAACAACAATTTTTTTGAGAAACTTTAGTGTTTTCTCAGATTTTATAAATAAATATATTTCTGATTTCTTTCTTTTTGTACAGGTTTTATACTCTAAATTTTATTTTCAGATAAGTCAGTTTTTCATGAATAGCATTATTTTTTAAATTGCTTCTCACAGATCACATTCTCTTCACTTCAAGCCCAGTCCAAACGCTCGCTCTTGCACATGCACATTGACAAATAAATGTTGTTGCTAACTGACAGCATGCTCATAGAAATGTGTCTTTTCTCTTCACTCAGGAACTTTCACTTAGGAAAGTTCACCCTTAAAGTGAAAAGAATACCATCTCTACAACTCAATCTGAAAATGTTAAAAATTAAATATGAAGATATTTAGAAAAAAAAAAGGAAAAAAGCTTTTGAAAAAAGTAATATATAGCAAAAACTGGAAAAAGAAATGGAAAAAAATCAGTTTCCTTTTTACATTGCTTTTTTAAAATTTCCATTTATAAAATGAGTTCTTTGCTAACAACAATAATGGAACAAAATTCACTCCATACAAAGATACCATTTTTGCTGTTTCCCAAAAGGAGTCTACAGTAGTAGGATGTTTTGAAATTTGTTTCTTTCAAGCTATAAATAAAAGCTCCTCTACCAGTAGTACAGTATACCAAAGTTATTTTGCACTCATCTGGTTTGCTAATTCTGCTCCAGGTTTCAAGCACGGGGCTAAAGTTAACAACTAGCTAAGACTTCTATTACAAATAGTTTGATACCAGCAGATAATGTGATTCTGCAGTTTTATGAAGATTTATTATTTCAGCTCTGCATCTAGTTATTACAGGAGTCCCTGATTTAAGGTTGTGATTTATGTGACCTTCTTATAAAAGTGACTCATGTCTCATTTCACATAAGAATCTCTCTAAGTCTTTGTGGTGAAGGTATAACTTCTGACTTATGGAAAAAAGTATATAGTTTGCAGTTATATGGAAGCTCACTGTTTTCTTTTCTTTATTATTAGCTGAACCCTCTGCTTCTTTTTGCTTCCCAGCAGTGAGAGCTGATCATGAGGCTCCTGTGGAAGTCCTTCGACAAAATGAGGTGTTTAAGGAAGCGAGCCATGCTCCCCGTCCTCACCTTCCTACTCACCTCCCTGCTCTTTTTCAACCTTTACCTGGATGATGGTTACGTGTTGGTGAGTTTCTCCTCTTCAAAAAGAAGGCTCTGAAACCTGTCTCAGTGACGTTCCTATGTTGACCTGTTTTTTTTTGGGCTCTAGGAAGGTGAAAAAAGACAGCTGGGAGAGACGATTCATCCTTCAAGCTCTGACAGATATATGCACACGTTTAAAGATTTGTCCAATTTCTCTGGGAGTATCAATGTGACGTATCGCTATCTTGCTGGAATTCCTTTGTCAAGAAAAAGTGAGTTTTCACGTGAAGTACAGTTGAAAGCAGATATTTACATTGATTTAAAAAAAGAAGCGTAAACATCTTTTTTTTTTTTTTTTAACAACAAACAGTTTTTCAGAATACTTTCCTAATACCAGAATAATGAAAGAGGGAGAAAAATGTTTTTACTTTGTTTAATGCCAGAGGTTTATTTCATTTAAACTCTACGACTAGGTTAAAAAGCTTTAAAGGGGCCCAGGTCACCATGGACGTAATTTTTGGTGGGGACTGGGGGGACATGTCCCCTGCACTTTTTCAAACATCCATTTTGGTCCCCTGCAGTTTTTACTGTCAAAATACAACGTTACGCTAAAGCACACAGAAATTCGTCGGGCACTTGGACCATGCAGACAATCGAAAGTCAAACTGAAGACTGCTTCCCTGACTTTATACCGCCCACAATCTCCTGAGTGGCCCACCGTCTTTTGTTGTGTGATTGGCTGTAACCGCTGTCACTCCTGAGAACCTCACTTTACAGACATCTAATGCACCACTGAATCGGGTCTGTGATTGGATGGTCAAACACGCTGAAGTTAAACATATTAAAAAATACTCCCAATTCTGAAATCAAAATTTCATCAATGCCAGTCACATACTATGCCTAGAAAAAAAAAAGAAAAAATCCATATGTTCATGTCAAACTAAAGCAGTACACACCAAGCATTTATAATGAGAGTGTTTAATATTAGTATAGTAGTATTTTTTTAGTCTCAGCAGAACTTCTTTATTGAATGCAATCAACTGACATAAACTTAATGCACACCGTCGCCATCTGCTGGCAGTACTCACTCACACACCAATCAACTTGGCAGCCGATCCCTCTGCTATTAACTCCAACATTAATATTATTTTCGGAGCACAGCTTTTTTTGTTGTTTATATAGCTCTCTAGGAATCTATTTGGATTTTTGTGATTTTTTTTACGTTAATCTTGAATTGTTCCTCTTTCTTTTCAGACCCTAAATGGAGGAAATTCTAACATGCTTTGCTCCATTATGTCCTTGTTTAGATGTTGTGTCCAAGCACACACAATATGCCACATCCTGCCATGTGGTGTTGCTATGCACTGTTAAACATAGATTTAAAATATAATCCGCCAACATGATGCCATAATAGAGTTAGTTTGCAACCGGGGTGAGCTACTGTTGCAGAAATTCAGAGTATGTATCTAGGCCCCTTTAGGTCTCAGTCCACAACCTCTCTAAAGTAGTTTGCTGTAATTTTGGCCCATTACTCCTGACATAATTGGTGTAACCCAATCAGATTTTTCCTCCTAATGTAACTGAGATGATTAAAGCCAAACGCTATAAATTTTGTTTCATGAGATTTAAGGTCATGTGTCCAATAATTGCTGTTTGTATCATTGGTATATTTGCAGACTTTAATCTATTTTACATGTGGCTTTTGAAGTAATGGCTTAGACCTGGTAAAGTGGCCTTTCAGGCCTTGTTAGTAATGGAGTCACTGTTATACAACAAATATTGACAAAAATACAAATCCATGACATCATTTCCACAACTCTCCTGAAAATAAATATATTTCCTCTTAATATGATCAGGTAAATAAATGGAGTACTTTTTTATTTCTTAAAGATAAACCATCTTATCATATTGGCAAATTGTTTTACTTCACTGTTGAAATCAATGGAAAAAATTGTAATGACCTATATATAATTTTTTGCTGTGTAATAAGAATAATACTTATTTAAGTGTAAAAATTATGACATTGCTTGGAATCTAATGAATTGAAATAATGTTGGTCAATCTAACTGACATGAAGAAAGCTTTAGCCTGATTGCATGCTCATTAGTGAGAAAAAAAAAGCCATTTAATAAGTTATTTGAATATCTGGTTTTGCCTGCATTACGTGATGGTTTTTACCTTGAATTTGAAAACTTTATGTTGGAAATGATAAGAGTGTTTTTATTTCAGAGTATCTCACGATTGGCTTGGCATCCGTCAAAAGGAAGAAGGGAAGCTACCTTCTGGAAACCATCAAATCCATCTTTGACCAATCAAGCTATGAGGAGCTGAAGGAGATTGTGGTTGTGGTCCATCTTGCAGACTTTGATCTGGTCTGGTGTGAGAATGTGGTTCAGGAAATCACCAGGAAGTTTGCTCACCACATTATAGCGGGACGGCTGTTGGTCATCCAGGCCCCAGAGGAGTTCTACCCCTCTCTGGACGGCTTAAAGAGGAACTACAATGACCCGGACGACAGAGTCCGTTTCCGTTCCAAGCAGAACGTGGACTATGCTTTCCTCCTGAACTTCTGCACAAACCTGTCGCACTTCTACATGATGTTGGAGGACGACGTGCGCTGCTCCAGGAACTTTCTGACAGCGCTGAAGAAGGTGATCACCTCCAGAGAAGGCTCCTACTGGGTGATGATGGAGTTCTCTAAGCTGGGCTACATCGGTAAGCTCTACCACTCCAGAGACCTGCCTCGCCTGGCTCATTTTCTCCTCATGTTCTACCAGGAAATGCCTTGTGATTGGCTTCTCATCCACTTCAGGGGACTGCTGGCTCAAAAGGATGTGATTCGCTTCAAACCCTCGCTCTTCCAGCACATGGGTTATTACTCCTCCTATAAAGGAGTGGAGAACAAACTGAAGGACGATGACTTTGAGGAAGACTCGATTGACATTCCTGACAACCCCCCTGCTAGTATTTACACAAACATAAACGTCTTTGAGAACTATGACGCAACCAAAGCCTACAGCAGTATAGCTGACGAGTATTTCTGGGGGAAACCTCCGTGCACTGGAGACTTCTTCATTGTAATCTTCAACAAATCGACAAAAATTAGCAGAATTAAAATTGTGACGGGCACGGAGGATCGTCAAAACGACATCCTTCACCACGGAGCTCTGGAAGTAGGCCAGAAGTCTGTAGAGACCAAACAGGGAAGACAATGTACATCATATATCACACTGGGGGAGTTTAAAGTTGGCAACATTGAGGTCAACGGCGTGGACCATAAGATTGGCTTTGACATTGAGTGTGTCAGAATAGTTGTCACAGCTAGTCAGAAAGAATGGCTCATCATAAGAACTATCAGCCTCTGGACCTCACAGCCTGTTGGTCAGTTAAAGTAGGAGCGCTAAATTCTTCAGTTTTTTTTTTTTTGTTTGTTTGTTTTTTTTTTGTCTGTATGTTTTGACAGTGTGACTTTATTTTCGGACTATTGGAGTACATTTGAATCGATCCATATTTTTTTGGATTGCTCAAAGATCTGTATAACAATGGTGATGTATCAGAAACAAAATTACTGTGTACATAAAAGATTTCTACTACAATGTCCAATTTTTTGAGGATCTGTTTATAAAAAAAACATGCACATTGCCAATACTGTCTGCAGTTTTTCAAGTCATTTTATCAATTTAGATTAGATAATCTTGGCCTCTTGAAGTTTACAACTTGGTTTGAAGGAAAGGTAATGTTTTTCAGAAATTGTTTTGATATTTTTTGTGCTTTGCTACTATCTGCTGGTTCATTAGGAAACTTACAACGAAATATTTGAAATCAATTTAATTGATAAATTATATAATTTATTCGATAATCTTTTGCAAAACAGAATATGTAGCACATAAAACATGGTTTGTTTAATGTTGATCAATTAATCACAGTTAATCCGTTGCTGGATTAATTTAGAAACACTTATATATTATTGAAAATGAGAAAGAAAGTCTTTAACAAACCTCATAGGAATGAAAATTAGGGTCGTGCACCTCAGTCCAGGGAAAGAAAAAGGGCTCCTTCTCTAAATTAACTGTCAATGCAAAAACAAAATACCTTAATGATTGTAGCATTTTGTCATATTGCTTTCATTTATTTTATATAAAGGAAGCAAACAAAGTACTGCTTGGTTTCAGGTTATATACCACAGTTTCTTTTTGGCCTTTCAAAATAAAAATCTGAATAACATTGATTATTTTAGGGCAACAGTGGCATTGGATGCAGGAGTTTTCCCTACTCCGGCTGTTGCTGTTGTGTCCTTAGGCAAGAAATTTCACCTGCATTACCTACTGATGGTGGTCAGAGGGCCCAGTGGCACCAGTGTACGGCAGCCTCGCTTCTCTTAGGGAACCTCAGGGCAGCTGCGGCTACAATGCAGCTCACCACCAACAATGTGCAAACTTGAAAAAGCACTATAGAAGTACAGGCCATTTAGCATTTCACCTTCTGATTGCCTTTAAATCAAGCCCCATTAACCAGTCTGTCATGCTGTATAGGTCCTGCGTGATTTGCTTTAACAGAAATTCCAGAAAGCTCACATACAGTATGAGGCCATAACAATCAGCTGGATCAAAGACTACCTGATAAATAAATATATAGTGTCTTTAGTCAGAGGTTTCCCCAGATATGTATACTGTAAGGTAGACTTTTTATTTATTTATTTATTCCTTTATTTAACCAGGAAAAGTCCCATTGAGATTAAGAATCTCTTTTTCAAGGGAGTCCTAACCAAGACAGCGGCAAAAGAATACATTACAAATTACATTACAGTTTACAATTAAATCTATCTATAATCAGAAATTCATAAAACAGTTACAAACCATAGATCTCAATTCCAAACCTTTGAGCAATCGTTTAAAATGTCTGATTGGAATCAAATCCTTCAACTTCCAGTCTTTCTGAAGACTGTTCCATGCTGTGGGAGCAGAGTACTGAAAAGCTGTCTTTCCAGCTTCAGTGCGGACACTAGGTACAGACAGAAGCAAAGACTCTTGAGAACGTAGACAATACAGTCCAGCTGCTCTTGGTTGAATGTACTCACAGAGGTATGAGGGGAGCAGACGGAGAATACCCTTATAAATCATCATATACTTAGTGAGTGAGTCTACGAGTCTCTAATGATGGCCAGCCCACACGTATGTAAAGTTCACAGTGGTGTGTGCGAGGCTTACAGTTTGTGATTAATCGTAGGGAGGCATGGTAAACTGAGTCTAAAATTTTTATCCTCTCTGTAAGTATGGAATTGATGAAAATATCGACATTCTCCCTTCTTTTGTGAGATGCTGATAGTTCGGAAAAAATGCATTTACCAGAGACTAGGTTTAGGGCCATTTTGTTACTGAAAAAAAAGTATAAAACAAAACCAATAATCATAAAATAAAATAACATAACATAAGACTATATTTCCTTGTTAGATGTATTACGTGAGCTATGAAGATAAAGAGCTGCTTTCAGCTCTAGAGCTGCAAGTCGCAGCCCAATGATGTAATAGAGGAAAACTGTGATCCTATCTTAATATGGCTGAAGCTACATGTCAAGCACATCACATTTTCAAATAATTGTATAAAAGAATGAACTATTGAGGTAAAAACATTTAATTTTCAATTCCATTCAGTTTATTTATATATTATACATTTTACAGAGACAATTCACCCAGATCATACACTCAGATTGGTTCAAGGTTTTCTTTCTAAGGAAAACCAGCTGATTGCATTAACTCTGTGCCTTGAAACCAATCCCTCACACTAAGCATGTTTGTAGCGACAGTGGAGAGGAAAATTCCCTTTTAACAGGAGAAAACCTCCAGCAGAACCAGTCTCGGTATGAGCCGCCATCTGCTGAGGCTGACTACGGTTCAAGGAGACAGAAGAAGACATACAGAAAGAAGCAGGGATACAAAAGGCAACTGTCAACCAGCTCCACAGGTGGCCACTCCCTGTCCAGTAAACACACAGCTGGGCAGATGAGCTCAAAGACTGCTCCCATGTTAGAGGATGAAGAGAGCACATCCAGTTAGTCACAGTCAGAGAAACAGGACTACACTGAAAAACAGGCAGATCTCCAACATCTATAATCAAAGGTATTGATGGCAGCAGCACAGCTGATATTTCTCTCCAGGATGGAGAGCAGAGAGAGCATAACATCAGAGATTGAACCAACAGATTCTGCAGAGTGGGAGAATAGAGATAGAATGAAGAAGAATGTTGAAATAGGGGTCCCTATGTCCTTCAGCAGTCTAAGCCTATAGCAGCATAACTATAGAGATAGCTCAGGATAACCTCAGCCACTCTAACTATAAGCTTTATCAAAAAGGAAAGTTTTAAGCCTTCCCTTAAAAGTAGACAGGGTCCTTATGTGAGCAACATAAGGAACGTTCATATCTCTGATATAAGATGGAGCTTGGCCATTTAAGGCTTTATCTGTGAGAAGGAGGATTTTAAATTCCATTCTGGATTTAACAGGAAGCCAATGAAGAGAAGCTAGGATAGGAGAGATATGATCTCTCTTTTTCATTTTCATCAGAACTCTGGCTGCAGCCTTTTGGATCTAAATGCTTTTAACTGCACTTTGTGGACTTCCTGATGATAAAGAATTACAATAGTCCAGCCTTGAAGTAACAAATGTATGGACTAGTTTCTCCGCATCACCCCTGGACAGAATATTTCTGTAATTTTTGCAATCAGCTGTCATTTTGAACTCCCCTGTTTCCTACGAAGTAACTCTTCAGCCTTCATAGAATATTTTCATAACTTTTGTGATTATGTGTCAACTTACAACTGGTTGAATAACACCTGTCTAGGCCCGAGGGGGTCTGTATCGCTTTTACCAGCACTAATTTGCCTTCATGTGGTATTTATGGCAAATACCAAAAGCCGACATGAAAGTAGCCCATTGAACACCCACTTATGTCGTTATTCCACTTGGAAAGCTTAGAAAATTCTATGATGCTGTGATGAGGGAATCTTTGACCTTTCAAGATTGCGGAGTGCATTAAAACAATTGTGCATGATCATTACTGCATTGTTAAGTGTTTCCCCCTGTTGTGTTTGCAGCTTACACAATCCTATTGACACACACACACACACACACACACACACACACACACACACACACACACACACACACACACACATATATATATATATATATATATATATATATATATATATATATATATATATATATATATATATTTTTTTTTTTTTTTTTTTTTTATATATCACTATTTAAACTCATGTCCCTTTTGAAATGACTTTTTTTGTTTAATTTAACAGATGCTCACTAGATGTCAGTTCATGCATTTGATGAATCCTCTTCTTCCTGTAGCAGTTGAATTAGGAAGTCTGTCTTGCCCAAGTAGCAGGTCAGTATAATCTTTGGATCCAACATGTTTCTCTTCTCTATCACAACAAAAGCACTTGAACACAACGCGCTATTCATTTCCACTTTACAAGTGGAAAGGATATTTATCAGATGACATGAAGACAGCAGAAACCTTGAGGAGGGTGGCAGTAACCCTGCCACAAACAAATGTGCACTTCCCCTTTTTGTCCACTGGGAGGAGCCAAAATGGAAAACTGAAAGCTCTTATGACCTGCTATAAGTGGACATGGTTTCAATGTCACAAAACTTGAAGAAAAGATAATCAATGGGTATGACTACTAAAACATGTACAACAGGGTTTATTTAGAGGCAACTTCTGAAAATATATTTTTAATTTTTACTGAACAATTTCACAATTACAAAATAGGTATATGTAAACATAAAATGTCAATCCAAGAAGCTAATAGGCAAATACAAGAAGAAAAAAAAGGCATGAAAAGCACAAAACATAAACAAAGTTGGGTATCGAGGAGAACTATGATAATAATTAACAAAAGCTGTAATGTTGATGATGATAACCGAATTTATTTGGAAAAAAATACAGAAGTCATACTGTACAGGTACCACAGCATATTAGGGCCATTCAAACAAAATTAGAAGTTAAATTTTTGAGTTCAAGCATAATTACGAGAATGAACACGCAAATTTAAAAACACCCGAATTAACGAGATTATAAACATGCGCATTTATGAGGAAACAGCGTGCAAATGTACAACAATAAATAGACATATTTAAAAGAACAAAACATTTACATGTTGGAGATTATAAAGATGCCAATTTAGAGGGATAAATTTAAAAATGTACTAGAATAAAACTAAAATTTGCACATTTATCAGATTCTAAGCATACAAATTTACGAGATTATAAGAATGCACATTTAGAAGAAAAATGTAGAGAATTTATGAGAGTAAATGCCGAAATTTAGGGGATTATAAACATGCAAATTTATGGTATCATTATTTTTACTTTAAACTTACATGAGGAGGTCATTGTACCGTCTCATTTTATCGCTAAAACTTCCTTGTTAATGATGCATTTGCATGTGCTTTATGTAGCATACGTGTATTATCTTTAGGGCTAAAACAATTAATCGGATTAATCCTGATTAATCGATTATTGAAATAATCCTCAAATAAATTACTTATCAATTGATCGCTTACTGGAGTATAGAGACTCTAAAACATGCCATTAGCTGACAGAGCGACCCACTTAGAGCAGCAATTATTGTAACACAAAATATATAAACATTTTGGATTTAGGATGAAAATATTTTCCTTCTGTCAATATGCTGTACAGAAAGTAGACAAGTTTTTGTTTTTCACCTGGTTTAATTTAGTAAGACAAAGTATTTAAGTAATCTTTTGCTATTCGATCATTAATCGATTAGTCGAAAAAAAAAAAAAAATCGATCGATCGATTTCTAAATTAATCTTTGGTTGCAGCCCTAATTACAATCTTGCATTGTTCCGAAAGGTACATGTTTAAACCTTGCAAATTTGCTACCATTTTCTCCTAAATTGGTGTGTTTCTTTCCTCATTAATTTGTTACTTTTCTTCTTATATTTGTATGTTTTAATTTGGATGTTTATGTTCGTAAAAATGTAACTTTAATATAAAAATTTCATTTTTTTTTTATCATCTTTGAATAGTCCTAACACGCCGTCCTGTAGACATACAGGGGCCCATGTCATATATGGTGCTAATATTTCTGAAAGCTTTTTTCAAGAATCCTTTTTTTTTTTTAAATGATATTTATTTACACAGAGTACAAATAAGTAAGCCAGTAGCAACAGTACAAATCTGTAGAAGGCATAGTAGAGGCAGATTTCAAAATGGAAGTAAAAGGAATTATTGATAAGGAACAAAAAATAAAAGGAATGGATGATAATAATTAACAACAGGGGGATTCATGTTAGGTAAACCCATCAGTATTTCAGTCAGGTATTCATATGATTCGATACATTTAAGAGATTTCAAATAAAACTTGAATTCATATAAACACTACCTTAAATGATGATTTCAACACCCTTTGTTTATGAATAATTCTGCTAAAGACAGAATTAGGTTATATCAGAGTTCTATTGTTTTGCTTTTTAATATTATTCCAAAATTCGCCATCTCTCTAGAAATAAATTCAAAAAATGTATTTTTTTATTTGATCCATGTTTCTAATGTAGGGATTTAAACAGGAATCCCCCCAATCTCTAGCAAGACGCATCTGGATGACGTCTAACGAGGTCATGACGGCATTGAGCTGCGCCGCGGAGTGTTGTTATGGTTTGGTTTGTCAGAGCAGATTCTTTCAGCCAAGCAACAACGGAGGATTGCACTTTTGGAGTTTAAAAGGTGGTGAGTTTAACAGACTTTATTTTCCCTTTGGTAACTTTCCTCCTAATGAAGATGCAGCTTTTATATTTCTATTATGCAGACATCTCGGTTCCGGTCGGTTCCTTACATATCAGAGCTACTGCTGCTTCTAGCTAGCTGATAGCTTATCAAGAAAACTTTGAATTTGAACTGAAACACAAAACGTCAGTTAGATACAGTTACATCCGATCGGTCCGTCATAATATTGATTCATTCCAGAAAATAGTTTATATTTGATAAAAATATGATAACTTTAATCTTAGCAAACAGAAAAAATTAAAGGAAATTATTTTCTAATACATCAAAGCCCTTAGATGTGTTTAAACCTAAGCTTTTTCTTCCCCATTCTTTCCTGAAAAGAGATCACTCGGTAGAAACTGTTAAATAACGCTTCATAATGGTTAGGGCTGCAACTAACGATTATTTTGCAAATCTATTAATCTGTTGATTCTTTTTTAGATTAATAATTAGATCGCCAAAGGTTCTTTGCGAAATCAAACCAGGTGAAACTTTTCCAAATGAAAATATTTCTTTTTTTATTTTAAATGCAAAGTGCTTATATATTATTTAGCAAGTTTGGTATAATTACTGTTCTCTATGGGTTGTTCTGTCAGCTAAAGCCATGTTTGAAGTCTCTTTACTCCATTTAACGATTAATTGATTGCTAAATTAGTTGTTGATTTCAATAATCGATTTCAATAAACAATTAATCCGATTAATTTCATCCCTATTACATGTATTAGATAACCATGAGTCATGACAGCAGATTTTACATAAGTTGTAATCTTATTCAGACCAGAGAAACTGCTTGCTCGCTTCCTCCTGAAGCCTGCCTCAATCAAAGTTCAAGAAGCATTTAATACAACCCCAGTATGCCACATCATCACATCATTACATCATACATGTTTATAAATGTGGGGACACCTCTGGCTCCAGCCATATCAAAATAAGACCCTGTTCTTAGATCAAGGACATTCCAAATTCTCCATTAGAATCATCCACTCCAATCTCTGTTCTCTACATATTGAACATGATAACAGAATATCCTGACCAAAGAACTGCCCTAATTGGATAAACTGCTTGGAAAAACGTTAGTTTAGACACTTGACAGGCAGGTATTATTAGGATTTAAAAGACTTGTGCATAACCAATCAAAATAATCCTAACAAGGTAAAAACAACACTGGTAATCTTTTTAAGGCCATTGTCAATACCCACTATTTTGATATCAGTCAGACTGATTCCCAGTTTATGCTGATAATTGTTATGGGAGGATTTTTTTAGGCCAATATTCGCCTTCTGCTGCTGCCCCCCACTGATCATATGGTCTATGTTTTATTTGAATTCTCACTGGCCAGTTGCATGCAAGAACCTCAGCACCGGTTTAGCTACTGTATTAATATCGATCAGGTCCCATCAGAAAAAGAAGAAAAAAAAAAACACAGGGGGAGTATCTAGGACAACTCATTAGAACGTGTATCAAGTTATATTTAGTTAGTTTAACTTGATCCTGACGACCAGATAAGATAATACTGCTGTTGTTAACCATTGGTTGGCAAATAAAGTAGTCTAAACTAAAATATGTTTATTATCTCCTTATTTTTATGACAGAAAAAATACAGATGACAGACATTACTTTTACAAACTACTTTTATTTAAATAATCTCTTCTGCCAGGTGATCTTAAGTTAAAGGAAAAGGAGATATGCGGTGTGAAATGTGCATGTAAAACAATCACATTTTAAAACAAGCAATGAAAATATAACACATTAAATGTATATTACAATGACATAGTTTATCAGTTAAGAACCACTCTGAGCTATGGGAGCCCATGGGGTGGATTGGTGGGTGGGTGGGGAATTCAGATTTTCCAATAATTTGTCTGATCGAGAAGGAACTAGAAATGTAAACGATGAAAGAGAATTCAGTAAAATTATATAAAAAAAAAAGAATCCCTGAGAAAAAAACTGAGAATTGAAAACTTGGTTGTTTGAAAGAATAACCTAACCCTACTTGCTTAATAACTGGAGGTCTGCCGATCCACGATGTTTATCTTAATAGTGAATAAAAAATATCACTCGTCCAACAGCATCTATAAAAAAACGTTCAGGACTGAAACGATGAATCAGATTACCCATAATTCATCAATTATTGCAAACTAACCTGGTAAACAAATGGTATTATTCAGAGAGTAAAGGTTCATAGACCTACCTACAGGAGTTATCACGACAAAACTATAAACATAAAATCTATTCTTTATAAATGCATATATATATATATATATATATATATATATATATATATATATATATATATGTTATTAAATGTGTATTTTTTTGCTTGTTTTTGCCATTTTTAATTCATTTAAATTGTGCAAAGGTTTTGTTTCTATATATATTTCAAATGATTGTTTATTTGAAATGTTAATAATTGGTGATGATCTTGTTTTCGATAATTTAATTAATGGCAAAAAATAATCAATATAATAATAAATTACTAAAAAGCCCTAGTCAAATATTTATTTTTTGCATATATCTTTAAACTTCATTCCCCTTCCATACATTTAGCCATGTCTTTCTGTCCTGTCATTGCAAACTATAACCATGAAAGTCTGAATGTGGGACAGTCTGTATCTGGCTCCTCTGAGAAATTAAATACACACACTGATAATAGGATGATGATATATTCTAAGGTTATTGTGCAACCCTGGTTTACTAGATATGGAGGTATGGGTGTTTTCATGTCTTGAATGATTTTATTTCACCACAGTCTTGATGCTATTGCAGCAAACCACAGTATCACGTGATGACATCACAGCAGTCACACACATCCATAATCGTGTTTGAGCTTTCAGTGGTGTAAAAATGTGTTTCCCCTTTTTCTGTTTTTCTTTTTGCATGGTTGTGACATTTAACTACTTCAGGACATAAAACTGATTTAAATTTTAGCCAAAGGCAAAATAAGTTCAAACAAAAAATAGTTTTAAATGAAGGTTTTTGTTATTTAGTGAAGGAAAAAATCAAACCCACGTTGTTCTCTTTAATAAGTGGTTGGGCGACTCTTAGCAGCTTCAATGTGTTATTTAAGTGTTTTGGAATAACTTGCAGCGCTGTGAAGGAACTTTGGCCCACTTGTGTATGTATGGAGGGAATTTTATTGTATTATTGTTGCAAGCAAAGGATACATTTTGTATTCCAAAGATTTTTAAAAGCATTCCACTTGACTTTGTCTTCAAGTTTTAAAAAATTTGCTTCCCATCCATGAAGCTTTTTCAATTAAAAAGTCAGAAATAGCATTGAGTTCGAAGCTTTAGTCCAACAAAGCCTGAATGACTGAGAATCTTCACCAGCATATAACACATTTTATACATTGGAATAAAAAAAAAAAAAAAAAAAAAAGGGGCATCCAGAATTGGAATGTTGAAAAAAAATGTTTATATAAAAAAGGTTATGAGATCAATTTAGGTGTTTTCTCAGATTTATTTTTAAAATATATTCTCTTTTCATTTTAAATTTTTTCAATTTTTTGTTCAGATCTAATTTTAGGGATTTAAAGAGTGCTTCAATAATCACATTCTCCTCACTAGGGCTGGCCATTTAATGATATTTGCAATATAATCGCAGTTTAACAGAGAGATAGAGGGTTGCAGCTAGCACATAGATCCATGCATGCGAGTAGAAGTAAGAACTTTTTCACATAATAGACTAAAATTCAGCAATAATGGACTCTTGGCAAGTAAGATTTCAAAAACTGAAACTCCAAGCTTGTTGGTGCAAAGGAAAATAAAATAATTGTAATTTCGATTAAAAATAATCGCAATTTCGATTTTTGGCAAAATCTGTCAACCCTTCTCCTCACTTCAAGCTGATTACAAAATCTAGTCTGACACACACTTTGCTAACATTAGCAAAGTCCATCCAGACCAATAGAAATGAGTCTTTGCTCCTAACGGAAAGCGCGCCCCTAGAAATAAACGTGATCTAGAAAATTCAATATGTGAATTTAAATTCAGTCTGAAAAAAAGAGCAATTTGAAAAAAATAAAGTGTGAAAAAAACAGGAAAAAATTCAATATTAATTTTCTTTTGAAATACAATAATAAAAATAAAATAATATATTTAAGACAAGAGAAAAGTTACTGTTCAGGCCTTTTTTTGACCGTTTTTTTGTCAGCCACTCTGCGAAGGTTCCCCACTGTTCCCACCAATAGTAAATCCTGGCTCTCACTGTGCTTTGCTGGAGTCCTCAAAGCTTTAGAAATAGCTTTGCAATTCAGTGTGAACGCCTTCCCAGGCTGATTGATTCAATGTCTTTCTTTCTCATTGGTTCCTGAGTTTCTTTGATCTTGCATTTGAGAATCTTCTAGAGTGCCTCATTTTACTACACAGCTCCTATTCAAGTGATTTCTTATTTTAGAACAGGTGTGGTTGTAATCACTCCTGGGCGCGGACAGAGAAAACAAACTCAGCTGTTATAAATGCAATTATGTTTCAACAACAGAGGCATCACTTTTTGACACAGATTTGGATTTTCTTTGCTCTCTTCATTATATAAAAATGATTTTAAAACTGCATTTTGATCATTTGTGTTGAATAAATTATAAATGCAGATATTGATATAATGTATATGTATTAAAGTGCAAATGTAAAAAAAAAAAGAAATCAGGTTAGAGGTAAACACTTTTTCACTTACACTGTGTTCAGTTCTGGAGTCATTATGCTTATCAGACACAGGAGGAAATTAGACTATTTCTGCACGATAACTTTGGTTTAAGAACTATTAGAAGAGGCACATTTTAGCATTTTTAAAACTTTCTTTAGATCCAAATATAATACATTCACTTTCCCAACAGGAGCTGCAGAACCGAACAAAGAGCTGCCCTCTTCTGGACAGTAAGCTGCTGCTGCCTCCAGGATGGGCCAGCAGATCTCAGGTCAGCTGGTGAAACATGCTGGACTGGTCCGGGAAAGTGGTAACCTATCTTACGAGGAGTTCCTGGCTAGAGTGGCAGAACTTAATGACGTGTAAGTCCGAAAATATAACTTTTTCATCCATCCATCAATTTTCTCCCTCTTTATCTGGGGACGGGTCGCGGAGCCAGCAGTCTAAGCAGAGAGGCCCAGGCTTCCCCATCCACACACACTTCCTCCAGCTGCTCTGGGGGGACCCCAAGGTGACACCAGGCCAGCTCAGAGACATAGGCTACGTTCACACTGCAGGGTTTGATGCTCAATTCTGATTTTTTTGCGTTGCCGTTCACATTTACAAATATATGCGACTTGTATGTGATCCCCTGTGTGAACTGCAGTCATACAACCTAAGTGTCCCACATGTGCAGTAGAGGACGCATTGATGTCACAAGCAAGCATGCTCTGTGTTTACGGAAGTTAACATGGATGGTAGTGCCGGAGAGCATCTAGCGATCTTTCCCAACCTATAAACACAATCTTTTTAGGATGGTTAAACATAAATACTGCTCTCTGCATCATCATTTGCCATGGTTATGGTTTCTGGCTGCTTCTTAGTGACCTTCGGTTACTAATGACGTTCAGGTCAGATGAATGCGACCTGGCCGTTCAGACATAAGTCGCATTTGAAAAGATGAGATTCGTATCGGATTCAGGACCACATAGCCAAGTGGCCTGGGTCGCATTGGAAAAAAATCAGATCTGTGTTGTTCAGACAGCCATGAAAAGATCAGATCCAGGTCGCATGTGGGCAAAGAAAATCGGATTTCGGTCACTTCAGGCTGCAGTTTGAAAGTAGCCGTAGTCCCTCCAGCTTGCCCTAGGCCTTCCGCCAGGCCTCCTCCTGATAGGACAGATGCCCGAGCCACCTCAGCTGGCTCCTTTCGACGTGGAGGAGCAACGACTCTACTCCAAGCTCCTCGAGGGTAACTGAGTTCCTCATCCAATCTCGAAGGGTAAGCCCAGCCACCCTGTGAAGGGAACAAATTTCGGCCGCTTGTATGAGATCTTGTCCTTTCGGTCATTACCCAGATCTCATGACCATAGGTGAGGAAGGGGGACATTGATCGATCGGTAAATTGAGAGCTTTGCCCCCCATCTCAGCTCCCTCTTCACCACGACAGTCTGATACACCGACCGCATCACTGCCGACGTCGGACCGATCCATCCGTAGATCTCACACTCCGTCTGTTCCTCACTCCTGAATGAGACCCCGAGATACTTGGACTCCTCCCTCCTCCTTCACTTTTTCTGTTCTAGTTTAAACCTTTGAAATTAGATTTCCAAAGAAAGAAATGAAGATTTTACTCCTGATGTTTCTTTTAATTTTTCAACTTTTTAATTTAGAACAATATCAAGTGCTAAAAGCGAAACAACCGTTGGTTTGTTTAACTCTTTGATTCTAAACTTGTTGTTCCGAGATTTTGTAGTTTAATTCCTGCCAAAGCAGCGGTAGAAACAAAGACACATCCGTTTGCTTGTTTAAGACTCTTCTCTCCCCTCAGGACGGCCAAGTTAGCTGCTGGGCAGCAGAATCACCTTCTGTTTGAAGTTCAGCCCAGCTCGGACGCCTCGGCCCTCTGGAAGGTGGCCGTCCGGATCCTCTGCACCAAGGTGACATGAAATGGAGCGTCTGTCTTCATTCCTTTTATCTGGTAGTTGACTGAGGAATATTTAGGAGTTAGGAAATTTCTTGGGTGACTTTCTATCACAGGTCCGCACTGGAATTCACTGAGCTCCTGAGAGCCACTTCAAAAGAGTCTGCCTGACTAGGTGCTTCATTTTTATGCATCTGTGACCCTGGAAGTGATTAAAACTCCTGATTGAAATAATCTGGCAACAATAGTGAATTTGTAGCACTTGTAACATCAACCTTTGCTTAGAGATCTAGATTGGCAGTCCGTGGGATTAAATTCAGAACCTCTGCATTCCATGTGCAATGCCCCAACCACTAGGCCTCCACTCCTCTGTTAGTTTCCCAACATTAAGAATCTCCACTTATCTCCTGGTTAACTTGAAGTTTTCTTTAAAATGAAGCCCTTTAGAGCTGCTGCTCTTCTGTGTCTTGATGGCTTTGGTCGTCTTTTAGATAAACAAGGAGAACGGCACCGTGGAGGCGTCACGCATCATGAACCTGTACCAGTTCATCCAGCTTTACCGTGACATCACTAGTCAGGCTGCCGAGGTGCTGTCTGCAGAAGGAGCCATCGAAGGTCCGTCTGAGCGGCTGTCCTCCACCGACTCCTGCCAGGCCAGCATGTGGATGGGGAGGTCAGTACACGGGGAGTGGCTCTTGCTTCCACTATTTCATAGTGAAATAAAGAGGAGGTGATTCACTTCTATTACATAACGGGAAAGATCAGATTTTTGGATTTCTTTCTAATATTCAGTGTTCAGTCCAGTGCAACCGACTGACTTTAGAAAAATCAGTAAATAGTTTCTAGGAGTGTCAGAGATTGAAGGTTTGAGAACGTTTCCATAATCTGCTTTTATGGAAAAGAAGCAGGAATAAAAATAGGAGAGGCTTCAGTTATTTTTATTTTCTCCATGTAAGGCTGCGCCCAGAGGCGCTCCATGCCTACAGGCTTTCCATGCCGTGTGTTGTTCTGTGCAGGGTGAAGCAGCTGACCGATCAGGAGGAGTGCTGCATCTGTATGGACGGAAAGGCCGACCTCATCCTGCCCTGCGCTCACAGCTTCTGTCAGAAATGCATAGATAAATGGTGAAGCTCCACTTCATGCTGCATTTCGACCATCCAAACCCTTTCAGATTCACATAACCAAACTTTTTTTCCCCTCCCCTGTTTCCACAGGAGCGGGCAAAGCCGGAACTGCCCGATATGCCGCCTGCAGGTGACGGCTGCCAATGACTCCTGGGTGATGTCCGACTTTCCCTCTGAGGATGAAGTAGTTGGATACATCCTGAACCTGGCCGATGAGGCGGGTCACCCCCACAGGCCGTAACACACTGTGCTCTGAGCCAACAAAGTTTCATTTCTGAAGTTTATTTTTTTAATAAAATTCTTATTTTCAGAACATGTTCTTTGGTTGCAACAATAATGGAACACAAATCCCTCCATATTTCTAGAGATACGTCAGACAAAGGTATTTCTGTTCTCTGCAGGTGATGCACTTCAGAATTGGGGAGTCTAAAAACAGCATGAAAATTCCAAAATCTGAGGGAAAACTACTGAAAAGACGTAAAATGATCTGCCTATGCAGCAATATGATTTCCTTAGACAAGATTTATGCTATTAATCTCACAGTGCGAAGATGGACACTTAGAATAATCTATTAGCTCATTAGAGCAGGTAAGTTATCACACACTTTAAAATCTATTTTTGTAATATTAAGAGCAGAGAAATTGTTGCGTGTTAACCCAAAAAGAATGGCATTCCTGCAAACTTCAAACAAGTACTGTGTTATGTTGGCTCAATCAGAAATGTAGAGCAAACAGCTTTAATAGTTTGGAGGAACGTTGGGTTTTTGCAGCACATTATGAAACAAAACAATGAAATAAACTTTCACTGCTCTTTATGACAGCTGAAAAAAACTTATGTAAAAATCTAAAAAGGTGGGAAATTAATGAATATATATACATCCCCAGAGATGGGAAGTAACAAAGTACAAATACTTCGTTACTGTACTCAAGTAGATTTTTCTGATATTTTTACTTTACTTTACTACTTATTTTTATGGCGACTTTTTACTTCTACTCCTTAAATTTTTACACAAATATCTGTACTTTCTACTCCTTACATTTTAAAAAATTGGCTCGTTACTTTAGTTTTGAATCATTTCAATGGAGTTACCGTTATTATTTTATACGTCATCAATACCAAATTCAATCTAATTGGATGGGAATCTACATTGCATTTGACGCAACACTACAAGATGAATCGACAGATTCGGCGGTATTCATTCGCGGCAAATCATTGCAGCTTGGTGGCGGTGGCGTTAGCATAGTAGTATGGACGACGAGATGATTGAAAATGAACACAACGGAGATCTAGTCCTATTGGCAGACATTCATTTAAAATGTAGGCAACGGCATGAAAAAAGTGGTTTCTACTTTTTCTTTTATACTTTAAGTAAATTTACAAGCCTGTACTTTGTTACTTTTACTTGAGTAAAGAAGTTTAATCAGTACTTCCACTTTTACCAGAGTATTTTTTAACACAAGTATCTGTACTTTTACTCAAGTACGGAAAGTGAGTACTTTTGCCATCTCTGTACATCCCTTTATAAAACTTGAACATCTTGGCAAATATAACTTTGCCCATTCCACTGGTATTGCTCGATACAGGAGAAAAGAAACCCTCTCTGTCTATGGTGTGAATTTTGTTCCAAGCAAAGAACACATTTTGCTAATGGAAATTGGGATAAAAAAAAAATACATACATATACATATATATATATATATATATATATATATATATATATATATATATATATATAATCCATAAATTAAACTATTAAAAAGTTGTAATGACATTTTTTTATGTTTTTTTTTTTTTTACATTTTATTAAAAAATAGTTTTCTTTACAGATTTTATTTTTTCATAATTGTTTTCAAATTTAAGTTTTTTCGATTCACTTTTACAAATGTAATTTTTTTCAAATTGTATTTTACAGATCCCCTTCTCAATAAAAATACTCTATAGTCTAGCAGAGCAATAGAAATGCATATTTGCATGTAATATGTAAAATTAAATTTGCAAAGAATGCATTGTTTAATAGTCAACAAAAACACGAAAAGAAACTAAGAACACAGCAAGGTTATTCTGAAATCTTTTTTTTTTTTTAAAGTTTCCTTTCTTGAATGTATTTTTTTTTATGTCAATTTACAACACAGGTTCTTTGCTTGCAACAGTAATGGAACAAAACTTACTCCATACCTGTCATGAATTTGTTTACATTTAAAAGAAAAGAAGTTGTTGCCCCAAATCTAAATCAGATGCTTTCCTGTTTTGATGGATCTCTGAGGGAAAGTTGTTCCATCATGTTTTGTTTTTCCTGTCTGTGAAGCTGTTTGGTAACCCTACATGTTCGGACCCCACACAGCTCCACACATGACAACTGGGACGTGACAATTTAGTTTTTTTGCTAAGATGTTTTCTTTTTTTGCTTCACTTCTGTGTGAAAGGTAAAGATTATTCTAAACCAGTATGAAAATAAAGGAGTGCTCATGATTGTATGAATATGTTTGCAGGAGAAAATCTGCTGTTCTCTGTCCTCCTCCTGTATGTCGAGTTAACAAGTTTCCTTTCAGAGGCAGAAAGTCCTGCTTTGTTGTAGGAGTTGCTGTGATTTACATAGAGAAAAGCCAACCTTAGTTTGAGCTGGGCTGCATCGACCAAGAGGAAGTAATCAAGATACTTTCTTGCCTAAAATTACCCAGATCAGTTTCTGTCTTTGTTCTAGAACAGATCTTAACAAGTTAAATAAAGCAATAATGACTAATAAGTATAATTTTCACACATTGCTATAGCCTCAATGTTGACATCCTTTTAGAAGTGTGCTACTTTCTGGATATTCATGCAACAGTTTTTAAAAGTTCAAAAAAAAATTTATTTCTGTTTACAGTTCCGTCAAGCAGAGAATAATGCTGAGAAACCTTTATCGTTGACTTTTTTTGTTTCTCCTTGGTGAATTATTAAAACAGCTTTATCTTCCAGCACTTTGCTCAACTATTGTCAGATATGTAAATATATACGATAGCCCTATATTGGAAGGTAAACATGTTTAGTGATGTGTTTTTGTTTCATCAAAGTTTTATTGGATTCTTTATTGATATGAATCTTTGACGTTATTGTATTTAAGCAAGTTTTGAATTGAATCACTACGAGCTTTTTTTCTGACTGCATGACAACCTTCTCTTACATTAGTGACCTGTATTATATATTTTTTTTATTTAATCTTGTAAAGTCTTCTTCAGTTTGCACATGACTCTCTGCACATTTTGGACACTGAATGAGTTATTTCTGAAAATAAGATGAGTTTTGGATGTGAGTACAGACTGATCTGGTATCCTGCTGTATTACGTGGTGTTTCCACCTTCAAGTTGTAGCATTAAGAGTAATTTAACTGACTAAAGTGCTTCTTTTTTAGCTGGAGAACCTCTGATGATGTGTAATGACATTACCGCCTTCTTACTGTACTATTATGAATAAACTGATTTTGCACCTAAAGACTTTTTATACTTGTATACTGAAAGTATTTCACATCTGTGGTTGTGTTCTTTATGTTTGGATGCTTATGAACTTATGATTATAAGAAAATTATATTCTTATATACATATCCAGGCTGAAAGAGGTAATTGGAATTTAATGATTATTGGTATAAATGAAAACTAAATTCATATTCAGCTCAAACTGTTAACTGGAGTATACAGACTAAAACATTCTGTTTTCCTGATGAATAGAAACTTGGATCAGATATTAAGCAAAACAGAATATGTTACACGTGTTCAATCAAGATGAAAAATCTCTCTGTAAATACAGGTGCTGGTCATAAAATTAGAATATCATGAAAAAGTAGATTGATTTCAGTAATTCCATTTAAAAAGTGAAACTTGTATATTATATTCATACATTACATACAAACTCATATATTTCAGATGTTTATTTTGTTTAATTTTGATGATTACAAATGACAACAAATGAAAATCTCAAATTCATCATATCAGAAAATTAGAATATTACTGAAGACCAATAAAAACAAAGGATTTATAGAAATGTTGGCCAACTGAAAAGTATGAACATGAAAAGTATGAGCATGTACAGCACTCAGTATTTAGTTGGGCCTCCTTTGGCCTGTATTACTGCAGCAATGCGGCGTGGCATGGAGTCGATCAGTCTGTGGCACTGCTCAGGTGTTATGATAGCCCAGGTTGCTCTAATAGTGGCTTTTAGCTCTTCTGAATTGTTGGGTCTGGTGTATTGCATCTTCTTCTTCACAATACCCCTTAGATTTTCTATGGGGTTAAGGTCAGGAGAGTTTGCTGGCCAATTAAGAACAGGGATACCATGGTCCTTCAACCAGGTACTGGTAGCTTTGGCACTGTGTGCAGGTGCCAAGTCCTGTTGGAAAATGAAATCTGCATCTCCAAAAAGTTGGTCAGCTGCAGGAAGCATGAAGTGCTCTAAAACTTCCTGGTATGTGGCTGCGTTGACCCTGGACCTCAGAAAACACAATGGACCAACACCAGCAGATGACATGGCACCCCAAACCATCACTGACTGTGGAAACTTTACACTGGACTTCAAGCAACGTGGATGAAGTGCCTCTCTTCTTTTCCTCCAGACTCTGGGACCTTGATTTCCAAAGGAAATGCAAAATTTACTTTCATCAGAGAACATGACTTTGGACCACTCACCAGCAGTCCAGTCCTGTTTCTCTTTAGCCCAGGCAAGACGCTTCTGACGCTGTCTGTGGTTCAAGAGTGGCTTGACACAAGGAATGCGACAGCAGAAACCCATGTCTTTCATACGTCTGTGTGTGGTGGTTCTTGAAGCACTCACTCCAGCTGCAGTCCACTCTTTGTGAATCTCCCCCACATTTTTGAATGGGTTTTGTTTCACAATCCTCTCCAGGGTGCGGTTATCTCTCTTGCTTGTACACTTTTTTCGACCACATCTTTTCCTTCCCTTCGCCTCTCTATTAATGTGCTTGGACACTGAGCTCTGTGAACAGCCAGCCTCTTTAGCGATGACCTTTTGTGTCTTGCCCTCCTTGTGCAAGGTGTCGATGGTCGTCTTTTGGACAACTGTCAAGTCAGCAGTCTTCCCCATGATTGTGTAGCATATAGAACTAGACTGAAAGACCATTTAAAGGCTTTTGCAGGTGGTTTGAGTTAATTAGCTGATTAGAGTGTGGCACCAGGGGCCATCAATTTTGAACCTTTTCACAATATTCTAATTTTCTGATATGATGAATTTGAGATTTTCATTTGTTGTCATTTGTAATCATCAAAATTAAACAAAATAAACATCTGAAATATATGAGTTTGTATGTAATGTATGAATATAATATACAAGTTTCACTTTTTAAATGGAATTACTGAAATCAATCAACTTTTTCATGATATTCTAATTTTATGACCAGCACCTGTACACTCCATCCAGAATTGCAAAGTGGTATAGTTTTAGTTTCATCTGGTTTAAACAAAAAATTATATATATATATATATATTTATTAATAATGTTAAGCACTTTATGCTACCTAACTTCTTAATCACTTATTTAAAAAAATACTCATAGTCTTTGTTTTGTGTGTTTATTATATGAGAAGCTGCATTTATTTCCTATGCTCCAATTATCTGGACCAAACTTCCAGAAGACTGTAGAAGCCTTTAGAGTTCAAATTCATTTGTTTAGAACTGCCTTTTAAGTATAATTGGTTTAAGCTTGTGGTCCAACTTTTTGTTTTACTAACCTGCGTTTCTCATGTCTTTATCTGGCATTTTTATCGGCTTTTAATTTTCTTCTATTGTTTAATGCATGTAAAGCACTTTGAGTTGTCTTTGTACTGAACTGTGCTATTTAAATAAACCTGCCTTACCTATATATACTTACATATATGTGTGTGTGTCTGGGGCGGGGTCTATAGACTTTAGTAATTAGTTGTGAGCTTTGACATGAGTTTTGTTTTAGATTATTTTAATTAACAATTCATTACCGTAAAACTGCAATAAATGTTGTTTTTTTTGTTCTTGCAAATTAATTCAGGCCTGAGAAATAAGTTACTGAAAATCTCAGTTTTCAGCTTACCTGATGACATCATTAGCCCATTCTACTCATAATTTTTTTTTTACTTAATTATGTACAATTTCTGAAACTACTCACCTCTAATCTGTATACTACACCTGTACACTAAAGATGTGAGGCAGACACCCTGTCTACTTTTAAGGTTATGCTAAAAACTGAAAAAGCTTAGAGTAGCTCAGGTTACTGTGAGCTATCTCTATAGTTATGCTGCTATAGGCTTAGATTGCTGGAGGACATAGGGACCCCCGTTTCATCATTCTGCTTCATTCTCTATTCTCCCATTCTGGAGTATTTTTCTCAGTTCAGTCCTTAACTTTATGCTCTTTCCACTTTTCTCATCATAGTATATTGATCTGGTCAATTCCTGTTTGGCTGTGACACCATCCCGCAAAAGAAATATGGCCTCAACCATCAATCACCTTTGATTGGGTCTGTTTTTTATTGCTTAGTTCTGCTTCTCTCCTACACACAGGTACGGGCTTAGCTTTTACTCTGGCTAATAGAATCTTCTCTGCTTCATCCCCTTGACATAAATAATGGCTCATATTTCATCTGCTTAACTGTTTCTCTCCTAGATAGAGCCACCTATGGAGATAGTTTACCATTACTTTTTCTAACAGAAACCATTTATAGATCAGTACTTCTGTCTCCTTTAACATCAGTCTGTCTCAACAGATGGCTGCTCACACTGTGCCTGGTTCTGTTGGAGCTTTTTTTTTTTTTCCCTGAAAGTTTTTTTTCCCCTTTAGTGTCGCTGCATGCATGCTTGGCATGAGGGATTGCTGTAATGAGTCAATGCAATCAGCTGTTTTACCCTAAATAGAACATTTTGAATCAATCTGACTGATTTGTCTCTGTAAATTACCTTGAGATGACTTTTTATAATTTTATCTCAAGTAAATTTAACTGAGTAAATATAAGTAGTTACTATCCCCCCCCGAGAGACACATGTTTCACAGACCTGATAGTTATTTTTTTTATAAATGCAATTATGCTCCTGACATCACATCTCTTTTAAGTTATTGCGAAGGCATCTGTTCTTCACCGTTTGCTTTAATTTCGGAACATTAACATTTTTCAGATGCAGTCTGAAACAACAGCTCTGTAGATGCACTCTCAGCTGGTTTGCAACATTTATTTAAATTGTGGAAAAATTTCAGACTAGAAAAACTGAAAAATAATTCATCTTATGAATTCACAGTCGAAATAGTCAAATAAAAGGCTCTATAAATCTAAAGAATTAAGTAAATCTATGCAACAGTGTGAAACAAAATCAATAAAAATACTTTGACAGAACAAGAAGTAGGGTTAATGGTGAAGACGTATTTCCCTCTCTGTTGCTCTTACATTCATTAAAATCATACGAACGAGCCTCTCCATGATAATTGCACAAAGGTATCAAAGAAAAAAATAATAACTTGATATAAGGAAGCACAGAACCAGTGATATCAGCACTGGTGTAAAAGCCTCAAGCAAAGTAAAGAGTTTCTGCACACCGTCTCTACACACACACACACACACACACACACACACACACACACAC
Source organism: Cyprinodon tularosa (assembly GCF_016077235.1). NCBI lineage: Eukaryota > Metazoa > Chordata > Actinopteri > Cyprinodontiformes > Cyprinodontidae > Cyprinodon > Cyprinodon tularosa. Next base: position 368,306 of record NW_024039401.1, read on the forward strand.
ACACACACACACACACACACACACACACACACACACACACACACACACACACACACACATGTTGTGTCACAATATCCTTGTGGGGACCTTCCATTCATTTCCCACTAATTTATATGGCCTAACCGTGACCTTTGCCCTAACCCTAACCATTACCGACACATACCTATCCCTAAACCTAACCTAAACTCAATTCACACCTTAGTCCTAAACCCAACCCCCACCCCAAGAAGAGAAACTTTGCTTATGGGGACCAGTTGTTGGTCCCCACAAGTACCTATGAGTCCCCAAAATGTAGCATATTCCTAGGAAATTGTCCCCACCAGGTATTAAAGACATGGCCACACACACACACACACACACAAGCACTCAGCATTTAGAAAAAAAACATCAAGGAAACAGCATTTATAGAGATGTGAGCTAGAATCTATGTCCCATCATCTCTGAAGACACATCCCGGCATGGTTTGGACTCATTCGGTCTCTGACTCTGGAATCATGGCAGCATCAGTTTTCACGGCGTCCACCAGAAAACTGAGTTCATTACACAGCGTCTCGTGGCGGTAGGCCAAGCGAATCTGCGCCACGTTGGTCCGACGGATGTCATTGCCCTCTGGGCCGTCTTCTAAGTAGTTGGGACCAAGAAAGTGTTTTTTCTCCTGTGGGTTAAAAACATGCAGACCATGAATGCATGTATATATATTACAGTTATTGTTCAGAGAAATTACAACTATGGAGTGAATTTTGTTCCATTATTTAATCTCTAACATTGCTGTTTTCTCCGATTTTCTTTTTGAAAGTATTTTTCTCAATCCTTTCTTCATATTTTATTGTTGAACATTTTAGAGATTCTGCTTTTCAAATTTTATTTTCTAATTCATCCTTTTTAGATTTTGTTATAGTTTTGTCTTTTATTTTCTTCCATATTTTCTTCTTTTTACATTGTATTTTTATTTATTTTTTCAAATAAAATTTTTCAAATTTATCTGTTTTGGGACCAAGTATCATCTTCTTTTCAAATTGAATGTTAGCATCAATATTTTTATCGGTCAAGAAGAGCATTTTGATTCGGCTTGAAGTGAAGATAACGTGATCCATGAAGCACATTTGAAAAGAATATAATTAGTGAAACTTAACCTGAAAAGGAGTAATTAAAAAAAGAGAAAATATAAAATCTGTGAAAAAAATATAAAATTGAAAACTGGCATTTTATAAATTGATGTACATTTCCTTTTTCTAAAAAATCTGAGAAACTAACAAAGTTAAACTCAAAAACTTTTCTATTGCAAAAATTTTTCCAAAGTTTCATTTCTGGATTGCATTTGTAGATAAATTTCCAATTACAAAAAGTATTCTTTGCTTGCAACAATAATGGAATAAAATTCACTCCATATTGGTCAGATCAACCATATGAACATTATTTATATGTTTTAAAGTGTCCAGATAGTAAAGGACCTTTTTCAATAATATTTTTTTCAATGTGGGCTCATTTCAAAATAGTTTACTAATAAAAGACATCAAAATAACAAAAATATACAATCTGAATGAATAGATACAACTTTCAAATTAGTTTTCACTTTATTTTGTCCATTTTTTATTTAAATGGAAAAAAGAAAAATAAAGAAGAAAAATTATAACAAACCCTAAATAGAAGATCTCAAACAGATATGACTAAATTTGGTACTTTGTGTCATTACATTATATAGTTTTTAATAAACTGATGTGCGTTTAAGCCTCAGTTTCTTGGGCTGTCGCTTCATATCAACTACCGTAAAATAATATTATACTCTAATACAAATTATTCAAAATAAATACATTTAATCATGAAGTAAAACAAAACACATACATAAAAGACAATATAATAAATACATAATTCTTAAAATAAAGCAAAAATAAAATAAGATAAACATTTATTTATTTAGTTTTACTTCATGATAACATGTATTTATTTTATAAGAACTTCATTCATATTTGATCAATGGTAGCATTTATTTATTTATGCATGTATTAATTGATTAAATTTAGAATGAAATGGGTCTCTATTATATGAAGCCCTATGTGTCCAGTACCAGCGCTGGACACAAGATGGCAGTCTATGTGCTGTCTATAACAGGTAATCAAGTCCAGAAGCTTTAATGATATTTGTAGCATTACTATTGCCTTTATTAATGTAAGGGTCTTGAAAGCTTCTTAAAAACATTGTTGAGTTATTTCCCTATTCTTGTTTATATTCAGGCACCTTGTTATTAAGCAGAGATCTGAAACAGACAAAACTAAAGCGGCCTTTCTTTACCTGATGTGAGAGGCCGCTCTGCAGGACGCTGTTCCTGGCAATCTCACACAGATCACAGGTGCTCAGCTTCCACAGCTGTGCTGCTATGGCGTACTCCTCCATCAGGGCTTCCTGGAGTTGTATTTTAAAATAAGATTAGCTGCTAGATAATTAAAGGACAAATGATAATGGTATATTAGTGTGATGACATGTAGGACCTTAGTGTAGTGGAACTGCATGGGATCATCCGTGGACAGAGACACACACAAGCCTTTGTGAAGAAACTCTCGCAGTGGGTTCTTGGAGTACTGCAGGAAAAGGCTGTTGTTGCTCAGTGGGGACATGGCGATCGGTACCTGGGCCAGGTAGTACAGGTACTGCAGCACCGGACTCTGTGAAGGAGCAGGACTAATCAGTACACCTTAGTAAAGACAACTTCAATTATTTGTTTCCTCTGTATAAAGAGTTAAACAGGGGTTTGCAGCAATTCGGTTCATAAGCATAATGGTCATGCCTTATGTACTGACGACCATGTGTTGACTTCCATTGTTTTTTAGTCAAAGTAACACCATGCCCTAAACCTGACAGTAACTTTAAATCTAATCATTACCAGAGCGTGCATCACCCTAACCTTAACCTAAACTCGATTCACACTTCAGTCCTAGCTGTTAGTTAAACAGGAAATGCCCTCACTTTGTTATAATTGGTCCTCAATTTGATAATAAAACTGCGAAAAAAAAGATCCACACTGAAATGTGGACCTGAAATGCTCCAAACAGCTGAAACTGTTTTCCTTGTCCAAACAACCTGAACTGTATGTATCTATTCAATTTAATTCAGTTTATTCATTCACAACATGTCATCTTAAGTCACTTTACAGTTCGTCAGATCATACAGTGATTCAAAGTTTTCTATCTAAGGATCACCAGTTGACTGACTAATTGACTCAAAGGCAATCCCTTTCACTAAGCTTGCTCGTAGCGACAGTGGAGTGACAAAACTCCCTTTTAACAGGAAGAAACCTCCAACAGAACCAGGCTCAGTGTGAGCGGCCATCTGCTAAGGCCGACTGGGGTTCAAGGAGACAGAAGCGGAGATACAAAAGGCAGAGCACAGCCAGGCAGAACAAGCTCCGAGCCAGCTGTCAGAGGATGAAGAGAGCACATCCAGCCAGTCACAGTCAGAGAAACAGGACTACACTGAAAAACAGGCTGATCTCCAATATCTATAAACAAAGGCTGTGACACTTTCCTTCAAAGTGCTAAGCAATATGTAGCAACAGGCTGGGGAGGGGTATTTATTCAATATTCTGTCCTGCCAAGAAAAGCTTCCAGGTTTATTAATTATCATGCCATTAGGTTTGCACCTTCTTGAGGTTGAGTCCATGGGAAATGTTGTCTGCTGTCAGGAAAGCAGAGACCAAATGGGTGATGGAGCCCGCCTCTCCACAGTGGGGACGAAACTGGAAGGTGTTCATCCCTCGCTCCCTTTGGAGAGAGACATATTCAGGTTACTATTTTAAAAACTCAATGCAATCAGCCTCTGTTTGTATGATTTGGTTTGCCAAACTGTCACTGCTGTTTATGAGGCCCTCATTATGCCTGTTTTATTGAAGGAAGCTGAACTGGGAAGAAGAGAAGAGCGGCTGGTTTTCAGTGTGAGCTGCATTCAGCACAATCACTTATTTAACTATGGAGTGAACTTTGTTCCAGTATTGTTTCAAGCAAAGAATATATTTTGTAAATGGAATTTGAAAGAAGAAAGAAAGTATTTTTTATACAAGTAAATTTGAAAAGATCAGCATCCAAAAAAGAAACTTTGAAAACCTAATGAAAAAAAATGTTTTGAAAGTAATTTTCCTGTTTTCTCAGGTTTTTTTTTTTTGTAATTGTGTTTTTCAAATGTTATTAATAATTTTTTTTTTTTTACAAATGTTATATTTTTTGTTTATTTTTAGATTAAAATAATTTATTTTTTTACAAACTACATTTTAAAACTCACATTTCACAGTTCTAAACAATTAAATTAAACATTTTTTTTTTTTTTGTAAAATTTCCATTGAAAAAATCTGTTTTTTTTGCTTTCAACAATAATAGAACAAAATTAACTCCATATATTTAATAGATCAAATAATAAACCAATTCTCTTCACCAGTTAATGCACTTAAAATGTCTCTTTAAAATAGGGCGTTCTAAATGTTTTTTTTTCTTCTGACTTTTAATAATACAGCTGTTGGAGATCACATATTTCATTAGCTGCTGTAGTTTAATCTTCCTTATGTATAAATGCTTACAGTCAGCAGCTACCGTAGTTTAAAAATGCCAAGAGCCAGAGGGACCAATCATAATTCCACTCTCCAAAGTCGTTGTCACACTAGCATCAGGGGTTTATTTACTCAGAAGGTAACAGCTATTTATTGTACACAGGAAATATGCTGTAGATACAAGGCGTTACTTCACCAGTTACTGTCTTGTTGAAACTGGCAATGAGAGCTAAATATTTGGTTTTGATAAATGTAATTTCACCCTTGATAGCGTCTTTATAGGGTTACAGAAATGCTTTTCATGTTCTGTTCACGGTGTGTTTCACACAACCAGATCATTAACGGTGAAACCTGTCTTTCATTCATTTCCTCTGTACACAAACATCAGCTTCTGTGTCAATAAGCTTTGAAAGGAAACAACAATGTTTACATGAAGTAGGATATTTCTGAATTTTGCCAAAGGTTCATATGTGTAATAAATACAAATACAAGCAGTTTTATTTAAAACTGGGAATTAAAGTACACTCCACAGGCATTTTGAACATTTCATATATACAGATTCAATACCATTAGGTCACCACGCTGACTCCATTTTTATGCTCCTGTAGCTTCTCCCCTACTCTCCAGTCAAGTTTACTAAATTTTTTTTAAAACAAGATCTCTTTAAAAACATTTGCTTGTCTCTTTAAAGTGTATAAGAGCTCCCAAATGTATCTTTGATGACCACTGATCTAGTGGACTTACTTGCGCAGGTTGTTGAGCACCGTGATGTTGGCGTACATATAGAAGAGGTAATAGGTGTATGGAGGGTTATCGTCTGCGGTCCACTCCTCAGGCTTCGGGCTTTTGTGAGAGAACATGTGGTCGCTGTGTTTGGACTCGTCGTCCACGCTGTCAAACCCGGTCACCTGCGGGGGCAACATCACAACCATGTCAGTTCATTGGTTCCACCAGAGGTGGAGGAAATATTTTACACCTTGTTTTCCTAATGAGCAGGTTTTGCAGAAAGACGTACATATCTGAGGAACACATGGATTTTCTTGTGCTTTTGCGGGTTGATGGTAGCCTCAAAAAGTGGAAGGAAGATGTTCCCGAGCATCTTGGCAAAGTTGGGAACCAGTTTCTTTGACTTGAAGATGTCACTGAAAGACAAACAATATTTAATGTACCTACCTTGACAAATGAACAAAACAAAACACAGTTAATCTTGAGTTTCTAAATGATAAGACCTCCTAAATGTTCAGTCCTAGGTGCTTTTAGCGTGTGAAACTGTGTTTCGCTCTACGTATTAGACCGGGTGCTTACTAGATCCGTGGAACCTGGATCATCCATCTCATGTTGGGAGAGTGGACCTTGTGTTGGATGAACCACGATGCCAGGTTCTCCCACTCGCTGGCAGATCGGCCGTAAATCGACAGACGGGGCTCAGCATGCTGATACTTGCTCTCCTCCAGATCTGCAGCCACTTCCTGAAGCAGAGAGACAAAACCATACAGGAAGCTGGTGAAGCTTTTAGATAAAACAGAAGTGAGTGCTTGCAATGACTCAGTACATAGAAAAGCAGCAATGCAACAACACTCTGCTATGTGTTGCATTGCTGAAATATAACCCAGTGGTCAATTTCTCTAAACCAGTCTTCAAACTTATAAAGACTAGAGTACATTTAAGGAGCATTTCACCTAGAAATAAGACCTTTTCATGTTAAAACCAGTGTGTTGATGTTGGGCTGGAGCTAAAACCCTCCAGACAATCTGAATTTTAAAAGTGTTGTTTTTTGTTTTTCATTTCATGTTTTCAGAATCAGAAAAGCTCACAAGGGCTCATTCATGGAAGGGTGCAAACATTAACCTGTTATCACCCCTCTTCTCTCTACTTCACCAATCAGGGACTGACTTTCTGGCAGTTGGTAAGTGTTGTTACAAAGAAAACTGAATCAATTTGACTGCATGATCTGGTGAACTGTAAAGTGCTTTGAGATGACGTGTTTTGAATTTTTGCCTATTGTTGAAGTCTGTGTCTGAATGTTTTCCCTAATCACTATATAGTGGGTTTGCCTTTTTAGATGAGTATCCAAAAGTCTAGTGGATAAAAAAGCAGTGGACTTGAAACTTCCCACAGTACACCTTGAAAAGTAGTGGTCACTAGACAAGCAGATATATCCCAAAATGCTTTGTTAAAAAAATCTTAAAAATCATCCCCCTTCTTAAATGACCATCCCCCCATTCCATCTCCTGTGACATTTTATCACTGAATGTGTAAATTTCTATTATATATTAACAGTAATGGCAATAATATTGCCTTTTCAACATTTGGCAGGCTGTGCTTCTAAATAAATAATGTAAATTACGGTGGCCCAGCGGGCACATGCGATTCTATTTTCAACCTCAGTGTTCTGAACAGCATCACTGCCAAGCGACAAAGACAACGGGATTTGAGGGACTAAAGCAAAAACTAAAACTTCAGGTAAGTCAAGATTCAGAAGACAATACCTTTTATAAGCTTACCATTGTTTCACCAAATATGTAGAAGTCCTAATCTCTGGACAAAGCGATAGCATGCAAAACCAGATAAACGAGTTTGAAGCGCAAACATTTTTCTGTCTTTAAAGTTCTCATGACAAAAGAGAATTAGCGCAAAGTTTACAGGCATTGCTGAACCTTCAAAATCTGAATTTTGGTTGTGAATAAAACATAAAATGAATCTGTAGACCGCTGCTGTTTTGCTAGATGACAAAATACAAGAATCTACAAGATGTTGGTGAGACAAGTGGAGCTTTGGCCGAGAGCAGTGGAGGAAACCCAGAGGAGAGAATTAAAGGTTTGGAAAATGCATTCTAATTAAGCAATTTTATTAAGATTATTATCTTAATCGAATTGCCAAATGTGATGTTAATGTCTGGCCAATGGTCATAAATTAATTGAATGTTGACATCTGACTGCAAAGTTTCTCTTGTGACTTGCAGAATGCCTGTTGTCCGATCAACAGAGATGGCAAAAGTACTCACTTTCCGTACTTGAGTAAAAGTACAGATACTTGTGTTAAAAAATACTCTGGTAAAAGTGGAAGTACTGATTAAACTTCTTTACTCAAGTAAAAGTAACAAAGTACAGGCTTGTAAATTTACTTAAAGTATAAAAGTAAAAGTAGAAACCACTATTTTCATGCCGTTGCCTACATTTTAAATGGATGTCTGCCAATAGGACTAGATCTCCGTTGTGTTCATTTTCAATCATCTCGTCGTCCATACTACTATGCTAACGCCATCGCCACCAAGCTGCAATGATTTGCCGCGAATGAATACCGCCAAATCTGTCGATTCATCTTGTAGTGGTGCGTCAAATGCAACGTAGATTCCCATCCAATTAGATCGAATTTGTTATTGATGACGTGAAAAATAATAACGGTAACTCCATTGAAATGATTCAAAACTAAAGTAACGAGCCAATTTTTTAAAATGTAAGGAGTAGAAAGTACAGATATTTGTGTAAAAATGTAAGGAGTAGAAGTAAAAAGTCGCCATAAAAATAAGTAGTAAAGTAAAAATATCAGAAAAATCTACTTGAGTACAGTAACGAAGTATTTGTACTTCGTTACTTCCCATCTCTGCCGATCAATGGTAAATAGTTTAGTTTGACAAACCCATTAGGATAGTTTTAACTCATTCATCGCCAGCATGTAGTCTAGCTTACTTTAAATTAGCCAATAGAAGCATACTGATTTTCTAATAAACAGTCTATTTTGTAAAATAAATCCTCTAAATCAGAGGTCTTCAATGTTTTCTAGGCCAAGGACCTCCAAACTGGTGGTGAGATGGAGCGGGGACCCCCTAATTATATATATATTGTATGAAATTGTGTTATATCAAACTGGTCCTATAGTCAATCTATTACATATGGAGTAATGTAATGAAAATAATTTCTACCTGGGATTATTAAAGTGTTTCTGATTCTGATTCCTGGTTGATGGGACAGGTGTTGTGAATGAAATGGTGCCCAGATTGAAAGAGCTCCTGTGTGTCGCTGAATGTGTGCATTGATGACTGAAAGGCATCTTCTGCCTCCATTTATCTGTTTACTACAGTGTGTTGAATTCATGTTAATGTGGATTTAAAGACATTTCAATTAGTGGTAAAAATTGCAGGGAGGAATATAAATAAGTCTAATCAATTGAAACTTTCGCAACCCCCATGCAGTACCTCTGTGGACCCACTAGGTTGTCACGGACCTCCTGTTGATGACCTGTGTTCTAAATGAATATTTGAAAGGTGAGTAAAATTATTAGAATTTATACAGGTTTATTTCATTTTATTTTTGAATGTATATGAATTTGTAAGCAGTTTCTTTTAATATTTTGAAAATTGTTTCAGTTTCTATTTAATTAACTGAATTTGAATAAAACTTGAGTGGAGTGTTTAGTGAGGTTTTGTTCCAGATCTTAATACATTCATTGCCAAACGATTTTCCAAAGTAAAATCAAAGAAGTGTCCTACCATGCATGTTGCTTATTTCACCCCCCCCCTTTTTTTTTTTTTTTTTTTTTTTTACAACTCGACTACTGTCTATATAGCCCCAACTCCATATAGTGGATGAGAGGTTAGGGATCAGAAGGGACCAATTTCAGAAGGATCTTTTAGCTAAAATACCAGGTTATGACTCCATAAATTAACTCTAGATGCGCCTTTCCTTTCATGAGTCCACAAAATGCATACCAGAAAATAATTATTTACCTAGACTTTCCTTTATATAGGACTTAAAACAAGTGGACACATGACAAGATGAGGGGACTAAAGTTAAATCTAGAAAAACATTTATCCTAATGTTTTTGCACACATCTTCACCAGGGATGAACGGAAACCCTTCCAGATTTTTTGATATTGAATGAAAACACAGCATGGTTGAATGCTCTTTTTGTGTGATTTTACTAACCTTAACAAGACGTGCAAAGTACTCTCCATCTATGTAGTTGTCCGTTTTCAAATAAATCTCCCGCAGTTCACTGGCTCCAACAGGGTTGTACTTGGAGTTGAACTTGTCAAAGCGGTGGAAGGTTTGTCTCCCCTGCAAATTAGAACAGATGCTGTTTAAGATATTTCCTCTTTTAGTGTCACACCGACCATTTAAAAAAAAACACAAAAAAAAACAGAATAAATAAACAGCAGACATGATATCTGTTTAAGCTTCATTTTTACCTCTTAAAATTCTCATATATTATTTTTTCAAATCAAATTTCTCAATTTTTTTGAATTTTTTTATCATAAATTTTATTTTCTCATTTTATTTATTCAAACTAATTTTTTTCAGAATATTTATTTTCAATTTTGTTTCAAATTTCAGTTTTTCAGATTGAGTTTTAAAAACTACATTCTTTACAAATTGGGTTTAATAGATCAAATTCAAGCTTCAAGCCCAATAATAACTCGCTCTTGATGCGCACATTGGGGCAAGACAAGGTCACTGCAGATGAATAGAAATGTGTCTCCTCTGCCTTATTTCAGAGGCACAGTTGGAAAAGAAACAATGTGTAAAAGTCTGCAAAACAGAAAAATTTGAGAAAAAAAAAATCTGTTAAAGACTGTTTTGAAAAAATAATGGGAAAATCAAAATAATTTTTTATGTCTTATTTTTGGATTGCATTTCTTACTAATTTTAATTGATAAATGTAATTTTTTTTTTCAAATTTCCTTCAGTGAAACATGTTCTTTGCTGGTGACAATAAAGGAATAAAATTCACTCCATTTATAATGTGCATGTTTCAGCTATTTTCAGAAGTTTCAACTCTTACAGCATGTACGTCCAGGGAATCCACAGTGAGGTCATAGGGGTTCATGTTGAGTTTCTTAAAGACTTCTGTGAGAGTCATCTTCTGACCGCCTTTCACCATGACCACACGGTCCGCATCTGTTTGGCATGACATCTTAATGAATCTCAGCAAATGCCGCTGGTTCATGCAGGCAGCAGCATGTATATGTGTGTCCACCTAAGTGTGATGAAACGGGAGTTAGCAATGTGAGCCCTTCAGTTCACAGATAACAGCTTTTATCTGTGAACTGTTGCTTTAAGAGTATGGAAGCTGGACTCAGTATCAAGACTAGAGACCAACCTTTCTGACGTTGTAGAAATCTCTATGGGGGACACTTTTTAGCTCCTTCATCTCTGCCATTTCATTCATCATTTCATGGAGGTAGAATTTAGATTCCAAGAAGTTCAGTCGTCTGTGGCAGTAGGTTTTCCTGCAAGGCGACACCAGATTAGGGGAAACATCTCATGTAAGAGCAGTGAACCTGCACTCTGGTTCCCTGAGCAGAGACCCTTAACCCCATGCTGCTCCCTGGGGCGCCACACCGTGGCAGCCAACTGCTCCTCAAGGGGATGGGTTAAATGCAGAGCTGAATTTCTCCAATGTGAGATCCATAAATTTCAATAAAGTTTTTCAATAAAAGTGTTGTTGGAAATCATGAGAAACTAGTTTAATAACTAATGGGATGTTTACAAGGAAAATGTATGTACACATAACTGAAAAGCAAATCTATTTATCTGGTCTCACCAGACCAAAGAACCTGATTCCATGAATCTGTGTCCTCAGTCTGCTTGTCTTCAGACCCGTTTGATATAAGCACTGGTCGACTGGCCCTCCATCCCTTCATATTCTGTAGCAGGGGGGCACTTGACAACATTTGGTTGACCCTGGTGAGGTCTGTTCTGATTGCAACCTCCTTTGTTAAACATTTGCTTGGTCTTGACCACAAAATGGAATCAATTTAACTAAAAAAATACTCCATTAGAGGATGATATTCTAATAATAGCCCAAGCCAGGGATGGGCAACTCTGGCCCTTAAGTGTCCAACAACATTTAGACATGTTTGTGCTCAAACACACCTGAAGTCATCACATGATTTTACCTTTGCACTTTGTAAAAACGTTAAAGGGTACTCACGTTGGCCCATCGGCTAACATTGCGAGTACGTGGCTCAAATCAATGGTGAAGCTCAAAAGGTCAGGATAGGGCAGGCCGATGGGTTGCTCTTGCTTCAGGGCCTCAAGGTTGTCATAAACATTGACTATGCCATCCTTCATCATCAGCTCATAGTTCAGGTTCTCAGGAATACCTTCCATTGAGAACGGATCCTCTCCTTCACGAGGGTAGGGGCAGATTTCTGAGGGACATCAGTTAAAGGCGTTATCTTGGACTCATAACAGACATCATAGCAGCAGAGTAACAGCTTGTCTGCAGTCTTAGCTGCAGTGAAAGATTCTATGCAATCAGCTGAGTTTCCTTTGATAGAAAACCAGATCTTTAACCAAATAGGATTTCATTGTGAGATGCCTTGATATGACGGGTCTGAGTTCAAACTGAATTAACTTGAGATGCTCATTGTTAGAAATGTTACAGTTGAGGTTTAGAAAAAACAACAAGTCAGTAAACGTAAAAAATTGTGTTTGTTTTTTGTTGTGAGGATAAAAGTCAAATTGTTATGAATAAGTATTATAAACTTACAAATGTGGAAAAATACAAGTTCAAATCACAAGTTTACAACTCGGAATCTACAACCCCTAACAATGCTGCTACACTCCGTACCAGTCGGTGGCGGTATCGCACCTAAAAGTTTTTGGACGAAAAAAGAACCATTAATCTAACATTATGCTGCGCCCGTGTTTTAAAAAAGCAACAGTCCAGCAAATTGTAGTATAAATATAAAGTTAAATCTATGGTTTTGTTTTTCTTCTTCTAGTTTAATAGCAATTGGCAACCGACCTTCAGGTGCTCTACCACCACCAATTGGTAAGGAGGGCAAAAGTTTATCTGGGGTTGTAGAAAAGAATGGAATTCAACTTTTTATGTCATTATACTGTATCAAGTGCAAAACACTGAAATTAACTCCCCTCATTTAACCCATCGCCTTGGCGAGCAGCGGGCTCCCATTGCGTGGCACCCGGAGAGCGGTTTAAGTTAAGGGTCTTGTTCAGGGACCCAGAGTGCAGGCAGTGGGGATCAAATAGGGTACTTGCAGCCTTCTCAGAGCACAAGTGCACTGCTTCAACCACTAGGCCAACACACCCCAATGCTTGTACTCTATGTTTAAATTTGTAATTCATAGTTGTATTTTTGCAAACTTTTAACTTCCATTGATTAATTGTTAAACTTCTTTTCTCATAGATCTTATCTCACAGATCACACATCTGATGTCACAGCTGTGTATGAGCTGACAACAAGCCAATAGAAATATGAAATTTATTCATATTTGCAGACTAACATTTACAAATTCGGACACCTTTTGTTGACAGTTATGTCACTCCAAATCTGACTTGATAAGGTACTTAACTGTACAAAACTAAAAAAGTACAAACTACTGTAATGATGTTGTAGCGGAAATTTTCACAAATAACTCGAAAGAAATCAAGCAATCTCCGCTTGACTCCCCCTCTGGGATTCTCCGAACACTTCTTGTTTGAGTTGCTGCATTCCCTATCAGCCTCAACCATTTAATAGTACGACAATCTTTAGTTGTAAGAATATAAAATATCTGTACTTATTTTGAGGGTGGTGTTGAATCAAAGTAAAAAGCTAGAATTCACAGAACCTCTGAGAGAGGTTCATAAAAGTTAATAGAATCTGTCTCCATGCAGAGTTGTTTTTTTTAATGCTCTGTCCATTAGATAATTGGAAACAATTGAACAGAGGTTTTTTTTTTGACAGGTAAGAAAAATAATCATGCAATATTGTGCATTTGTATCAAAATTTAATTTTTACTGTTTTGCAAGACAAAAACAAGCCAAATGTCAGTGCATTTGTCCTTGCTTTCACACTTCTGCCCCTGTAAGAATAACCGGACTTGCCCTGTCTAACACTCACTTTACACTGACCAGAGAGGCGGTTGAAAATAGCAGTAAGAGATACCACTTTGCATTTTGCCTTTACATGTAAACCTAGGAAACACACGCTTAAACTGACAGTGACTGCATCTCCAGATCACCCATTTTTAATGAGAAAAAAAAAAAAACATACCTGGCAGGACCTCATCCTCCTCATTCCACTTCATGTTCTGTGCAGTGCGAAGGAAGCGGGCTGCGGTTCTGGGAAAGCGATGGAATGCCAGCCTGGCATATTTCTCTCGGATGGTTAGGGCTTTAAAGAGACTCATAGCAGCTTGCTCATAATCCTCAACCGTGATCTGGAAACATTAAGAGTTTTTCATCATGAGAAAAAGCTTTACTCAGCACTAAGAGGTGGATAGAGCACCTGAAACTTACCCCAAGTACAGGTAGCATTACTGGAGTAAAAGTAAAAAGAACCCAACCAAGAAATGACTCAAGTAAGAGTTAAAATGTATTTGGCGCAAAGGATAAATATAAATATGATTAATTATTTAAACTAATGTATAAAAAAAAGGGAGAAATATTACAATTTTTTTTTTTTTTTTTTACAAATTCTTCTATTTTAAAGAAAGGATACATTCAAGCATAAGAAACTATAAAACTATAAAGTACTATACTGAAACTATAAATGCTTTTTTTTTTTTTTTACATATATTGTATGAAACCAGTTTCTAGAGTAGGAAAGTACTGACAAACGTATCGAACATACAGAATAAAAGTGTTTATTCATTGAAGTTACTCGCGTGGGGTAGCAAAGCCAGAAATCTAACTCAAGTAAGACTACTCCTGAAAGTACTTTTTTGGGAAGTTACTTAAGTAAATGTAACTAAGTAAATGTTACTAATCACCTCAGTCAGTAAGACAATGAGAATAGTGATAACAGATTTTTTTTTTCTGGCTGTCCTTTCATGCTTCAAAGCAGAAAATGCATAATCCAGCATGAGTACTTGCTGACTTATCCAGTTTTCTTATTATTATGTAGACAGGCTGCAGCTTGCTTTCTTAGAGTATGCGGATCTTAAGCAAACAAAATTGAAAAAATATTGTATTTCCTCATGTATAATAAAGTTTCTTTCAATTTTCCTTCTATTTTAGTTTAGAGGTAGGGGAAAATATGTTTAGAAACTGCCAAATGTAAACAGAAGTAATTTGAAAAGAGATATATCTAATTATAGTACTAACCTTAAGCTTAATTCTAATTACAGTACCTTTATTCAGTTGGGTAACATTAGCGAGGATAGAAATTGAACTTTACTGATCTCACAATGGAGAAATGGGGAGCAGTGGGCTGCCATTGTGCGTCCCCCGGGGAGCAGTGTGGGGTTAAGGGTCTTCTCGGGGACCCAGAGTGCCGGCTGTGGTACTTGCAACCTTCTCAGGGCACCAGCGCACTGCTCTAGCCACAAGTCCAACACTCCCCCATGCATTCCTGACATTACTTTGTCTAAACGCTGTTTTCCCAACAGGAAAGCCCTTCCTCTTCCTCTCTGCCGTCCCACAGTGCTAAAGCAGGTAGAATAAAGCTTCTCATCTGATTCCTCCACTGGTTTTCTGTAAAATTGTTCGTTGGACCATTTCTGTGTTAATTTGATCTGATGTTTGAAACATGATCACAAGCGGTACCCATTCCCTCTTCCTCTCTTCTTGGTGGCCTTTAAAAGCTCTGAAGAGTATTTGGCCTAAATATGTTTTCATACGTATAAAGTATCCCGACCCCTCAGGTCACCAGAAATCTGAGCTTTCTGGTTTCCCAAGATCAGAGCTAAACAAGCAGAGGCTTTATTTACAGTAGTTTCTATTATACATAGGAGCGCAGAAACAAATTCCCACAGAACTTGTTTGGTATGGCTTTTACATTTGTCTTTTTTTTTTTTATTATTTAATTTTGTCACACTTTTTACTCTTCTATTGTTGTTGTTTTTTACTGTTTTAAACATATTCTTGCTGGTTTCCTTCATCTTTTCTGTTAAGTCTTTTAAATTAAGTAGTGTAGGAATGATGCTTCACAAATATAATGAAATCCTTAAGGTCAAGGAGAAAGATCCTAGCCATGCTTAACAATGTGCATAATATGTTTTTCCAGTACCTAGAAACATTTCTTTCCATTAATTTCAAAGTAATTGTTAGAGAACAAATAACCTGTGGTATAAAGGATGTTTCCTAACTTTCATTAAGTCTGTGATTATTCTTCTGTAACAAATACAATAAATATTTTAAATGGATAATTAATATGCATATTTTATTTGGAATGTATGTATTTCCAATGTACTGTTAATACAGTACTGTAAACTTACTGTTTAGTTTTAATGAATTGAAGTAGAACATTGTCCAATAGATGCCATGTTGTTTATGTTACAATGCATTTTTGGTAAATGATGTATGCTAGGTCCTTTAGCACTAACTCCATCCAGTAATGTAAAATGTTAAACCTTTTCAGTTTGAACAGGTGTGTTGAAGTTGATGAGAATGTAAAAATCAAAAAAGGTGAGGAAGATGAGAAGGACCAATGAAGCCACATAGAGAGCTATGCTACGAAGAGCTCTGATTTCTAACTGAGGGTGTTTACAGTTAGCATCTGTTGGGCCATAAACCATGATAATAATTTTGGACATTGAGAACCAATGTATCATCTTAACATGTTCACTCCACAGTGCTGCACAGTGCTGACTTGGCCTTTCAAAGCTTCTGCAAACCTTCCCCAACTGACTCTGCAGGACACCTTCCACAGAGGTTGAGACCAGTATAAGACCACAGCACATAGGATTTCTTTCTCTTTCCATCAAGGTGCCCTGGGATTCACAGCTGAAGAGAGACAACATCATGCCAAGTCCAAGGCCCAGATCTACAGAATGACCAAGGCTGGTTGACATTTCATAACCAAGCTGCTGCAAAATATAACGTTTGTAACATTTTGCTCTGAGTTTCAGAAGTTATAGACCCGGACTGGAGGTGAAACCCTCCTAATGACATCGTCCCTGATGTGTGGCTGGAAAAAGGGAAACCTCCTTTCTGTGATCCTGCCAAGCTGCCAACTGCTGGAGGAAACACAAACTTTCCAAAACGGACATGGGAATCATTTACCTGAAGGTTATTGGTTCCAGATTAAGCAAATCATTCAATAAAACAATATTTGGCCAAATAATGTTTTATTCGCCTCATAGATTTGCTTTTAAAAAGTCAAAAGCTAATTTGCTCACATCCCATATCTATGATCGCAAACACAATCCAGCTAAACTATTATCTGCTTTTCCACCATGTTGCACAACAGCATCTGTATCAAACCTTTCCTCAGATATATTACAATGATGTTTTACAACAACTAAGAGATGCTTCACTGTTACTTTAAACAGCTGTTCATTATCTTCTGATCTGGTTTTAATTTCATGTTAGCCATTGCCAATTGTGTTAGCTGTAGCTAAAATAGAACAGAGTAGATAGACGTTCACATTTGTCTGTTTTAGATATCTCACGTATAACGGCTCATGAAAACTTTGAGGGAGAGATGAAATTTACATCACTCAAACTCAGTACAATAAAAAAAAAAACAATTTTGTTAACCTTCCTGTATTTATTCCGTAGGATCCATTCCAGTTAGACCTAACCGCATCACCAACCCAGGATGCATTGCACAGGTGAAAAAATGGCGACCAGCATGGGTGGAAATATAATAAATGATGTACGTTTTTAAGTAATTATGATTTTTTTACATATCAAATATTTATTTTATTTATTTATTTAAGCCATCTTTAACTAGTCGTAGATCAATTTATAGATCTTAAAAGGAATTTTATTGATTGTGGTTTTATCTGGAATAATTAATCTTTCACTAATCTGCCTCCAGAAAATAAATAATTGAAATTGTCCCTCATCTTTTTTCCTATTGACCCCAATCTTTAAGTCAGATTGTTTCTGGTTTAAATCTTAACTACATATTTGATTAAGTATTACACACCCCAGCACAGTAATCCCCACTGATGGTGACTCTCTGGAAGTCTGGGAAGTTATCTGAGGTAAAAGTATCGTCTGCTCCTGGGGTGGGCACGGGAGAGGCCTTCCAGTCATCGGGAAACTGTAATGATATGGACTTGGAGCGCTTCAGCAAAAAGGTCTTCTTCCTGAAACACAGAAGTAAATCACATGACTCCTCTAACAAGGTAGAAGCAAACCCTTAAGGTCATAAAACTAGAAGTTCCCACTTATGGATATGGCTAAAATAAATGTTGCCAAACACTGATCCGTGCTGTACCTCTTAACTGATTCCTGAGAGTGCTGCTCAGCCAGCTCCTTTTGCAGCTCTCTTTCCCGGTCCTCATGCAGCCCGATGGGACAGTCCTCCGGCACATTGAACAGAGCCATGGCATCCTTGGTGTCTTCCTGTCTCAGTGCAGAGGCGTACACCTTCTCTGCCATCAGCCGAACTTTCTCATCTGCCACGCTCATGGATATTTTTGGGAACAGCCGCTGAATGTCTGGAAAAAATAATTTTGAGTGTGTATTTAGTGAATATGTTTTGTTTTAGTCAAAACAAAAGGTGACATCTTGTATACATGTCATAATCTCTCAATGTATTAGAATAAGTAGGAATAACAGGCTACTCATAAATAAAGGATCATTTAAAGATCAGCTTTTAACTGTTTAGTTTGAATTTATCTTAGCAAGTTGTTAACATGTCTTTCATCATCCCCTTAATGTGATAAAACATCTTATATAAATCAACATAATCTCAAAGACGACAGTAAACATCTCACAGAGGTAAACTTGAGACATTTGAGTCAAGCTTGGCTGCTGTGTTGCAGAGCTTCATCATTCGAACCTTGAGTTGATGGTAAACAAGTTCCTGTTGTCTGGCTCATGTTTCTGTGCTCGTTAAACCCGCTGCCAATGTTTCAGTCAACACATTTTATCCAAACGCTTAGCATCCCACTGTGTCCTCTCAGGTTGTTAAAAGCTAAAGAAGCATTTATTTATTATGCCTTAAATGCATTTTAAATGCCTGAACGACAACAAGATCATGTTGGTGAGGAGTCTGCATCTGCCACCTGCTATTGGTGTCTGTGATGCTTTAGGGTTTTTTTTTTCTCTGTCATTTTTCATGTTTGTAAAAATCTGTCTACTGAAATTCGTTGAGATCTATTTGGGGGGGTCACTGTAGTGCAATAACTATAAAGTGCAAGGCAACAACAAGGCTTAAATCTGCCCCCCTGTCTCCTTTCAAAATGGACATAGCTCCAATCACATTGGATAGAGCCAGCTTTTGTCCATTTTTTTTTTTACAGATTGTGTTTAGAATTTGGTCTGGACTTTGACTAGGACAATCCAACACATGCTTCGATTTAGTTTCATTGTGTTGCTAAAAGGGAAGCTTTCACCCAGAGGACTACCGGAGCCTCTAAAAATTTCCTCTTGGACGGTTTTTAGGTCCATGCACATCCCACATCCAGCTTACTTATCCCACCAAACACACCAACATCGTAAAGTCTAATACATACTACTTTTCAGATTTGTAGTCATTTTAATTAACTATTTAAGATAATTTAAAGCTAATACTTCATACTTAATTGTGCAAAAAAAGAAGACATGGATAACCACAAACAGACTTCCAAAGTTGTTCTTAAAGTCAGGCATCTGAAAAAAATCTACTCGATGCCGCAATAAAAATGTGTCCCCCTCTTTCAGTCCTTTTTCTCAATTATTTACCACTTTGTGTTGGTCTATCAAGCCAAATTCCTGTGAAACACTTGGAAATTTGTGGTTTAACTTATTAATGTGAGCAGAAAATATAAATTAAACTAAGAATAAACATTTTACTAACTGATTAATGTGAATCCATTGTTTGGACTGCAGCATGTTTCCCAAGATGTAATAATAAAACCGGCCTGTTTATTTAGGCTGACCTGAATATTTTTTGCATCCATGGTATGAAGTTTGCTGCTATATTTATCTGGAGGTTCTGAGAATTTGTATTTCGATCAGATCAGAAGAACAACAGCGGAGTTATTATGTTTTTAATAGCTCAGCCGGCGGGCCTAACCGTCCTGCTGTGAAAACCTCTGTTGCACTGGAGACGTTTTGCTCTCTGGACCACCATGTCAACACTGTTACTGTTGATTTTGATGTTTCAGGCAGTGAGCGGGTCACTGTGACAGCTCAGACATCAGTGGTGCGAACATATTGGAATCACAGGCAGAACATGGAGCATGTACTTTCCAGGGTATCAGATAACTAACTCCCCATCTGCAGCCTCCACACGAAACTCAAAAATTTGAATATTCTTGGCACCTCCCCAGATAACCCCAGGACTATTTGCCTTCATGCCGCTCCAGTTCCTGAGCTTCAGCCTGGCTGAGCTTCTGAACATGTGCACATTGTTTCTGTTCTGGGCCAGCTGAGCTGCCTGGAGGATGACATAGACTTCAACTTATTACATTTGATGATCTGACATTTAAAACATGGCAAACAGAAAGACAGAGAAAAAAAAACTTTGATTTTCTTCTTATGTTGTCATGTTTCAAATACATTTTTAAAATTTTTGTGGGGATTTCACAGGATGAACCAGCAAAGGTAATATAATCACTGTGAAGTATTTTTTGTAGTAAACAAAGAGCATCAGAGAAAAAAATAAATAAAACAGAGTTAGAAAGCAGTGAGAGGAACAACAGTTCTGAACTGAATCACTGCAACCAGTACATTAAAATGATTCGTTCAAAAGATTTGTTCTCCAAATCAGTTTCTTTTTCTGTCTATCAGTGTCCTATTCAGAGAGCTTTAACTGCTACTGCAGCTTTGCATTTAGCCAATTAGCAATGCTTTTAGTCTTTTACAGCCTTTTGTGTTAGCTAAAACATAAAACATGTCAAAATATGTCATTAGACAAACTTTTAATGTTCTCACCAAACTTTTTTTTAAAGTTCTGCCAACTGGAAATCAGTCAACTCAGACAAATAAATTAGATGAAAAAGAAGACTTTATGGTGACTTTTAGATTTATATAATCTGTTATTTATTAAAAAGATCAATTTCCAGATTACAGCTGATAAAACTGTCACATAAATCACTATTATCTATTCCAGATAATCTCCATCCTCTAGGTTCATTGTTATATTACGTAAGTCGTTGAAACAGCACCACTCTCAGTGTTATTTGGGTACTGCAATAACGAAGGTGCGATTTATTCAGGTCACAACTCAGCCTGACCGCATGAACAAATCAGCGCCTGATTCGTTCATTAGATGAGTGAGGGAATCAGTGGCATGAATCACTCACAGTGACTAACAGCATGATTCGTACAGTGAGTGAACGATCGCCATCAGCCCAGTAGCAATCACCACTGAATCCTGCTGTAGTAGAGAGGGTGGATCAGCACCATTTCCACTCAGTACTACCTGGCGAAATGCTCCTCCACAGGATTTCTCTATGTTTAGTGCTTCACAGTGCTAACTTCAGCTTTAGCCGTTAGCTCGGAGGTCTTCCAGGCTAACTTTGGCAATTATTTCAGATGTTGTAGTGACTCAGGGCAATGGCGTAAATATCGGTAAGCAGAAACTGGGTTCATTAGACGGTTGGCAAAAAATACGCTCATATAATATGTTTCAAATCGCAATAGAGATCTTAAAAGAACAACGTATTTGAGTATTTTATTTTTTACTCTACGAATTTAAATGATGGGTTATCCAGGGTGTTGGACTTCATATGGGGCCCACCCAGGTAATGTTGCTTACGGGCCTATTGTTGTGTTGTTATGCCATGACTCACAGGCCTTCCCTCCCGACCAGCTTGTGCTGGTTTGAACTAAACTGAGAAAGTAACGAAGCCATTAATAATAATTATTACATTTTCATGACTAACACAACCCTCATAGAAAGCAATACTTCAAAGCTTTACACATATCACCATACATCCTTTGATCCAAAAACATATGCTAAGTCCGGATGCCGCCCTAACCCCTAAATTCTTTAATTAGATGATCTTTAAACAGATGATCACTGCTTTTTGCTCCCTGTTGGTAACGTGACTCTGCCTCTCTGCACGATGCCTGCGCCATCTTTGTTATTTGTCTATGCTGTTGCTGCCCAACCGTGGGCTGCTGTGACAGCAAATCCCATAATGCTTTGCATGGAGATCTCTCCGCACAAAACATTCCGGGATATGCATCAATGCATTTTTTGCACCATGTTTTTTTTTTTCTCCCCCACTGTTTAGATTTGATCACTACTGCACTTTATGGAAATGTTCATTTATTGTCTGGAAAGCTGTACTAAATGAAAATTTGTTTTGTATACACTCTGTGTATACAAAACCACAATAAAAGTTGTCTAAGACTAAAAAACAAAGTCTAATATGTCAAATCGTCAAGTGAACATGGATGATCAATACTTTTCAAGGTGCATTGTGGGAAATTTTGAGTCTACGGTTTTTTCATCCACTAGACTTTCAGACACTCATATAATAGCATAATCACTATAAAGTGCCATATATAGTGATTAGGATGGACATTCGGACACAGTTTCAATTTATTTGTCTTAGCTGCGATGCCATAAGGCACGAATGTGCATCTAAGCTGCAAAGTTGGAAAGGTGAGCAGAGAAGAAGCGAAGTGAACCTCTGGAGGAGCTGCAGAGATCAACGGCGGAGGGAGAATCTGTTTACAGGTCGATTATCGACCGAACTCTTCACAAATAGAAGAGGTTAGGTAGAATTAAAGCACAATGAGAGCTATGATTACCTGCATGTTAATTTCCAAGAACAGTCCATAAATCCATTTGAAACTGTTAAAAGGTTTCTAAACCGAGGTTCAGAGAAGCTTTCCACCTAATTCTAGATACAAAACGATCAAAGATTATTGGATTGAGAGATGCAAACAGATGCAAATGTAAAAAAAAACTCTTTATCCATATTTCCTTTTTCTTCTGCTTCACATGATGCATTACCTTTATCTTAGTCCATCGCATCAAATCCAACAAAAAAATTTATCGCAAAATATTTAAAAGTTTTGAGCAGTAAATGCCCCAGAAAAGAAATCCACTTTCCATATTTACACATCATGAATAGTGATGCCAAATCATCCTGAAACAGGAAATATGTCCCTAAAATACCCTGACCTTTCAGTGTTTTCCAGGTCATGAAAGAGCATCTAAATCCTCCTGATAAAACTGTCATCACCGGACCGATGAATTATGTCTCAGATTCCACGCTGTCTTACCTTCTGCAGTGATTTGGGCCATGTTTGTGTTTCTCAATCTTTTTCTGCTGATTTCTCAGCTTTTAAAACGGTGAAAACAACTTAGTAAAAAAAAAAAAACAGCTAATAAATAGATTAGGTGAGAAAATTTAGATTTAAAAGTTTCTGGGGATGCTCTTGATGTTTGATGGGTTTGATGATGCTTCTCCTGAAAGCTTCTAACTGCAACTGGCTCTGTCCCACTTTTCGGCTCTGCTTATGTGCTGCAGTGACAGTATGCCCGATGCAGCTGCTAGCTGCTGCTGCTGTCTTAAATGTCCCTTTCTATCTCTATTTTAGGATGTTGAGAGCGTCATAGCAACAGGGACCTCTAATCCGAGCTGGCATGTTAAACCAGCCTGATAGCGGTGGGGCTGTCTGTGATCTGGGTCAGTGGGAATGAGATATTGTGGTTCTTTAGGTCACCTTAAGGTCCTGGGAATCAAAAGTACATCTCAAAACATGTATTGGGGAGAAGAGTTTGGTCCAAACAAGGCAGGACTGGTGGTGACCGACCACTATTACCCTAGTTATATTTTATGGGGAGATGAACAGCATACCAGATGACATATGCCTTTACAGAAGTTCCACGAACGAATATATAGTGAATGAAATAACAAGCGTAAAAATAACTATTTTAATAAAGGCTCTATATCCTGTGATATATTATCTTTAAAGAAATATTAAATCAAAATATATCAAAATGTGAACAAATTCTGGTATTCTAAAAGCTAAGATAGAAAATACTGAAAATTATAATACCTTATTCAGATGCAGAAGAAACCCCTCTCTTTATATTTCTGAGGGGTAATTTATTTTTAAATCCTTAAATTCTATTATAATGTGGTACATTTATAAATTATTATTAAAAATAGGGTCATGTATTAAATAATGAATGCATTTTTGATTACATTATGACAGCCTTGAGTCAGCATATATCCACTAGGCCAATTGCCCATTCCAGCCCTGGGTCCAAATTTCCACAGGGCAATGTTTCTTTAAAATAAGCTTATATATACATATATTTGGTTACACCTTCTCATTCACTATGAAAATTGTAGAGTCACACCAAAGGCATTAAAAATATGCATGAACACATGTGGAATTATATACTTAACAAAAACGTGTGAAACAACTGAAAGTATGTCATATATTCTAGGTTCTTCAAAGTAGCCACCATTTGCTTTGATTACTGCTGTGCACACTATTGGCATTCTCTTGACGAGCTTCAAAAGGTAGTCACATGAAGTGGTTTTCACTTCACAGGTGTCCCCTGTCAGGTTTAATAAGTGGGATTTCTTGCCATATAAATGGGGCTGGGATCATCAGTTGCGTTGTGCAGAAGTCAGGTGAAGACACAGCTGATAGTCCAACTGAACAGACTGTTAGAATTTGTATTATGGCAGGAGTCAGTATCAAACAATAAACTTAAAAAACTTTTTGTGGACAAACAAAATAAAAAGAGGTAAAAATCTGACACCTTTGGATCCAGACTGGGTCACATGTACCAAGATAGGATGCCACCAGTGCAGAAAGTTCTGGCTGTTTAATATGTGACTTGTTAGCAGAACTGTTACAAAGTGTAAGTGATTAAAACCAACATCAACTCGGCTATTGAGTGATGTGAGGTTTAAAACCACAGAACAGAGTCAGGTCTGGGCATGTCAGGGTTACCAGCCATCTGCAGAAGCAATAGCTCAACTAAATGTGAGATGTGGTGTTGCAAAGAAAGTCAATGCCGCCCTTTAGAGAAGAGGAAGTATGTTATGTAGAACAGCGGTTCCCAAAGTGGGGGTCAGGAACAACATTAAAAAGATTTTAGAAAATAAATTAGGGGATTTAAAACTGAAAAAAACATTGATTACTACTTTTGAGATATTTTCTTTTTGTTTCATTTTTTATTTTTTTTTTCAGCTGCTGTTCACTTAGTCTTGGGGTGGGCCTTAAATTACATGGGTCATAGAATGGTGGCTGACAGCTCAGGTGCCTGAAGGAAATATTAGGTGTTGCATTCTGACTAGAAATATCCAATTAATTGAAACATAATCAATGTTATATAATTATGTGGGCGGACGAATATAAGGGGTAGAGCGTAGCCGCCTGTGGCTGGAGTTGTGACAGGCAGCCCGGGCTGCCTGTCACAACTCCAGTCCGGCATGCGGACATGAGTATATATAACCTAACGGAATATCTTCAGAACAGCTCCAAAGGACACAAAACTCATATCGGTGAGTAGAACATGATGTAATAACATAAAATCAAGGGCCCGATGTAAAAAAAAAAAAAAAGAAAGGCTGTTTCCCTTTAACAAAATATGTTAAAGGGAAAATAATGGAACAAATTCACTCCATACAGCATGAAAAAAGTTAAGATAATGGCTGAAGATTCATAATTTTAATGGTAGAGAAAATTTAATTCATAGTTGAATATGCAAAGAAGTATTTTATGATGGCTTGAAGAAAAGTACTAGTTAATAATCAACATAACTTAATCTTGTTCTTTGACAAGTAGATATTTGCAGGTTTATGTAGCCTTTGCTGCACCACTGTAGAATTATGCAGTTTATTTCCCCCTTAACTTTATCAGTTTAAAATCATGTAAAACTAAGATAAGAAAAACAAAACTTAAAATGGTCATGCCTTGACTTGTCTAATTATCATGATTGGTCTGTGGTTGAGTTACAAAATAATTTCTGTGTGTGTTATGAAACGTTAATCTTACACTGCCTATGGGTTGGAATATCTGTCAATGCCTTCATTTTCATGAACCCGTCTCTGCAGTAAAATGCAAAACACACTTGCAGCAAGCATTATGGATGACATCATGCATGCGGGAAATCTCCTTTCCAGCAACAACAGCAGCAGCTCTAAATAAATGGAAGTGTTATGTAATATACACAACATTCTGTTTAGGATAAAAAAAATATTTTTACGGTAAGTTGAATTTAACACTTCCTGATGTTAAATTCCAGACTTCTCTCCCCCCCTACAGGAGTGTTGACTTACTTTTCAAGCATGGCGTTGACTGCTGCTTGAGAAGCGGAGTGTCGGTTTTCTTCATCTTGATTCGCCTAAAAAATGCAAAACTTTGATTAATCGATAACATATCAGTAATACAATGAACTTCTATTCATTTCACGCATGCAATCCACTTAACTGTTTTTATTGAAATCTAATTTGTGAAAAAGGATAGAAAAAACTGGTAAATCTGTTAAAAGGAAAGCTATAAGCTATCTGGTCTTTACAGAATAGTGGCGAAAAGGAACACATCCAGTTGGCACATTTAGGGGGACCCACCAAGCATGTCTTCTCCTCTTAGTATGGGACCAAAAAAGTAATGGCAGCACCGGATGAATGCCTGTTAATGTGGCCCAGATGTCTGAAATCCCATGGTTCTGCATTTTTCTACTAATGTTATTTTGCAGGAACCAGGGTAAACATGCTTTCATAAAGCTTTAAGACGCCAACAGGCCTTTCTAGTTTGAGCCTTTATGTGTTTAGTCATTTCAGAATGATCAAATTTGAATGATCTCCTCAGTGCGTAATCGGGTTATCCTATTAGAAGCTGCAAATAAGTCTGGACTAGTTCTCATTCCAGTAGGAAATAACACTAAACACACAGCCAGAGTTAAAATGATAGGATCTTGACCACAGGAATCAAACTGCATTCAAACTTAATTAAAGAAATATTTATTTTCAGATTATTTGGATAAAAAAACAACAGATAATTACTGGTATCTTTTTAGGACATAAAAGAAGGGGAGGGCAGGCTGCCCAATAAGAGCTGATCCCTCAGTATGTTGGCTCCTTTCTTTATTTGTGTGCATCTAATTTTTCCTACCAATGCCAAAAACGTGTGATAATGGACTTCTGTAATTAATCTTCCTCCTCTCTCATGAATGTGCACTTTTTATAGGCAGCACTGTCACAATGACTGCAGTTTGTTACACATTTAAAAACTTTCTTCGCCTGAATCCTCACAGATATTTCTTTCTTTTATCTGTCCAAACATGCAACCTCTTCAGACTGAGACTTTTCATGACTCGACAGCTTTGTTTCATCTCATTACAAACTCAAAAGATCTCCATGTAAACACTCCTCCTTTAAGCTTTAATGGACCCATTAGTGAGTAAGTTAATGGAAATCAAAGGAACATAATGACGGAGAACTGTGAAAAACCAACAAACACATATGAGCAGGAATCGTATTGACTTGTGTGCTTGACCAGGCTTGTCAGTGTGTGCTGTGTGGAAACAGGAGCAAGAACACGCCCACACTCAGATGAAGGGCTCTAGAGATGGAGCATAAAAGAGCTACGGCTTGAAACTAAACAAAAACATCTCTGTCTTTGGTTTGGACCAGCTGTACGGACCATAAACACAAGCGCTTCTACTGCAAATTATGTCTTAAAAAAAGTTACATTCTTTTAAAAACCATAACTGTTAATAGACCTATTACTCTATATTCTATAGATTTTCCATAACAAGAAGCAGGATTAAATACAGTAACTAAATTCAAATACAGCCACAGTCCCTGATTGAACAGATAGTGCCATGCAAATCCAGACAAGTCTAACAGGGAAGATGAGAAAAACAAAGGCTTAAAGTTAACCATACAGTGAGACACTTACTGCTGGATGTTTTCCCTGCAGGACTGTGTGCGTCGTTCAAACCTCTTAGCACTGCTGAGACCCTTATTAGGTGTAGCCTGATAGTCAGAGCAGCCTCTTGCAGATAAACAGCTGCTTTACTCTTTCACTGCCAACCTGACTCGAAGTGGATTGGTAATAGACAGGAACCCCTTCGACTTTCAGGAAGTGATCTGCATTCAGTCAGGGCGGTAGAGGAAGTGCTGGAGGAGGCTTATATCTGCACCAGCACTTTTCAAATAGTCCTTTAAGTGGATGAGAGCTATTTTTAGACCACACCCTGCTTTGTTTAACCTGCCTGGTATGGTTGGGTCATTGTTCAATGGGCTGACTATATTCAACACATTCCTATCAGGGGCACGAGTTAATGTGATAACTGTGCTGAAGGATCTACAGTTATGTTACAAAAGAAAACACACCCTCTTTTAGTTCCACGGTTTCATATTTCACAACATTTGGGTTTTTCTTAAACTGGTTCTAAAGTTAACTAAACTTAACCTCCACTGCATGATGAAACAGACTGTTAACTATTTATCAGAGGTGTAAAAGTACTTAGAGTCTTTACTTTAGTCAAATAAAAGTAAAAAAGAACAGGTTTTAAACTGCATTTAGGTACAAAATCTGTTTAAACATTTCTTTCCTTAACAGAGCCATATGTGGAGCTATTCTGCTGTGACCTTTCCTAACATATAATGTATTTATAGATCACTGCTTCTATCTTCATCTTTTATGTCTGCTTCTGTCTCCTTGAACTCCTTTCAACCTCTGCAGATGGCTGTGCTCACTAAGCCTGGTACTGGTTCTGCTGGAGGTTTCTTCCTGTTAAAAGGGAGTTTTTCCTCTCCACTGCTGCTTTATGCATCCTGAGTGTGAGGGACTGCTGTTGAGTAAATTACAAAATACAAGCGAATATCTACTTTCGAGAGAATTCTATAAGTCAATGATTGGATGCAATCAGTTGGGTTTTTAATAATTATATATATATATATATATATATATATATATATATATATATATATATATATATATAGGCAGTGTTGTGCCTGAACGCGTTCATTGAACGAAAGTTCATGAACTCGTTCATATTTTGGGCGAACGTGAACTGAACGTACTGCATTATTGCCTGATGAACGTTATTGTGAACTCGTTCATTCTGGTGTCTGTGAACGGCACGCTCTCTCAGTTCAACTCCGTTCAATAGGTTGCCAGATTTCTATAAAGCCCTCCAGGCGAAACCCCGGCTAAATCACACCGTAAACAGGCCTTAATATGTAGCTGGAAAAACACCCAATCTGGCAACAGCAGCTACCAGCGTCGTAGCCTACAGCCGCGTGCGTCATCAAAACAAAATGCAGCGTGGAAGCAACAGCAGCATGGAGGCCTATGGCAAGCCGTTTTAACATAAATTCGGCTGCTCCACCTTTACATTCAAGATATCTCAAATTGTTTTATGACTAGACGTTTTAGTGATTTAAGATATCTCTAAATATATTTTGACTAGTCAAAATTCCTATTCGGGATATCTCTAATTACATTCTGACTAGTCGAAATGACGTCAGATTTACCATTAACTTGTATGGAGACGTCAATTTAAGATATCTAGAATTAATTACTGACTATCTGAAATACACATTTCAGATATCTACAATTAAATTACGACTAGTCATAAAGGAAATTAAAGATATCTCGATTTTAGTTTTGACTAGTCATAATTCTAATTAAAGATATCTCAAATGCCACCATATTTCAAGATATCTTAAATGTATTTTAGGATAGGAGATATGCAGTTTTGACTAGTGAAAACTCAATTATAGATATCTTAAAAGCAAATAATGACTAGACAAAACAAATTTAAAGATATCTTGAATTGTACTTTCGACTATTCGAAATTCCTTTTAAGATATCTCTAAATGAATTAAAGATATCTTGAATTATTCAGCTTTTCCATTAAAGATATCTTAAATTGACATTCTGACTAGTCAAAATGACATCAGTGATATCTTGCCATAAATCAAAAACGTCAGAGATTTGCGTAGCGTTTTGGCGGACAGGTGTTAGCCTTGCTAGCTAATTGATTGTGCTATTCAGTGGTCCACAATAGCTGCGTCTCAATTTGCAGGCTGCGTTCTTCGAAGGACCCAGCCTACCCAGCCTTAGGAGGACCCAGGAGGATGCTCCGAAGGCTCCGATGGCTGGGATGTGGAAATTTTTATTTTATTTTATTTTTTATTTACTTATTATTGGAGGAGGAGAGTCGGCTTTGACGGCTTCGGCGGCAGCAAAACGGTCGACGGATTTTTCTCAGGCTGGGAGAGAGCAGTGGAGAGGTAACATTTACATGTTATTATTTTCCCCCACAGGGGCCTGCTAATGATCAGAATATACCAGCTATTAAACAAACGTTTGTCAGCAGATTGATGAATATGTTTATCAAATTTTAGATTCATTTGTAAGACTTGATATAAGCTTGTTTGTAACTTTAGCAATTTGAATTGCATAGTTAAATGTGTACAAACCCTGTAAATAACTGACTTAAATCACTACTTTCACCATTACTAATGTTGTGTTGAGAACCCAAACTGTGTTAGATTGAGAAATAAATCATTATTTGTCTAAATTATCCCCTTACTGCCTGATTTTATTTGCAATTATATAACAAAAACAGAAAACAGAAAAAAAAAATTCTAAATCTAAAAACGAAAGAAAAAAAGTTAAATAGTGGATCTAGATTAGGTAAAATAAAATTTCTAATAATTCATGTAGCAAAGATAATGAAAAAAGATAGATGACTGAATAAAAATAAAAATTTTTGTCTCCTTTTTTCTACAGGTCATAATGGCATGTGCTGTCCTGCAAAACATCTGCCTGGGAGCCGGTGACCCCCCAGATGATGTCCCACTCGCAGTCAGAAGACTCCAAGCTCATCTGTGTGGCATCCCATCCCATCCAGTCCAGCAGCACCACCAGGGACTCCTGCTCAGTGACAATTGTGTATATATATATGTTCTCAAGTAATAATTATTGTATATCTTCTGTAAATAGTAGTAGTTAATTTTAAAATCTAATGTAGTTAAAAATGTTTTTAATAGTTTATTGTAAATACTTGCTTCTCTAAAAAATAAACTGATGTTGTCACTGAGAAGTTGTTCTAAGTTTACTTAACTTCTTACACCCTCGGGGGGAATAAATAAATTTCCGCCTGACAAAAACACACAAAAGTAAATCACTTATAGCCTCACAGCTATTAGATTTAAGAAGAAACTTTTGGTACCTCTGTAAAGGTAAGATGTCATAGAATGGTTTTCTGGTGTCAGCACCATTGTAGCTTTGACCCTGCCTGAAATATTAGGGACAAAATATTTTGCATTTTTTGAACCTCGCCAAAATTTTCTTTGAAATAAACATTGCAAAACACTACCAAAATATTATTTATAGCACAAAAAAGTAGTACAGACTTTTAAATCTAAATGTTGTGTAAAAATATACCAAATTTGGACTCATGAATCATATTTATTTTAGAATGGTATTAGTGAGAAATTTCTTAGGCGGAGAGGCCATTTTGGCACATTTAACCAAAAATGTCACCAAACTGTGCCAAAAGTGTTTACATCAATATTGGGGGTTTGTTAAAATTACGAGGTCACGTAGCAGCTGGACCCACCGGTGGGTCCGTAGGGTTCAAGGGGTTAAATTGTAAAGAAGTGATGAAACAGATAATGTAAAAAGTTTAAAAGACACACCAACAACAATAACTTTTATAAACAATTTAATAATTTAATTTAACAATAACAGCAACACAGAACCTCAACTTGTAAAAGACAAAACAAAACAAAAAATCAACATCTGTCCACCATCCTCTCCAATAAATTAAATAATCTGTCCATCCTTTCCCTCCTCCCTCTGCCATCTGATATCCTCCCTCATTAAATCAACCATCTCGTCTCTCCTTCTTCTCTTCCTCCTTTCCCTCCTCTCTCATCCTCATTCTCTTCACCCTGATGCTGCTCAGCCTCTGCAGCACCTGGCCCTGGTGTGTCCTCAGGGATGGAGGCAATTAGGACAGGTGAGTTTAACAGAGGGCCTCTGTCCTAATACCTCATCCATGAGGACAAACCAGGGCCAGGTGGCAGCAGTAGGGTTCCCACTGACCCCCTGCTCTGTCCCTGGATCTTTGCATTCCTAAAGTGGAGGAAACAATTTGTGTCAACAGATGCTATTTTCTGTAGTGTTTCTTTAAAGCTAGAAAAAAGGAGTGTTTCATGAACTGGATGGATTGATGAAATTCTACAGAAAAAGACTACTTTGGAATGATAACCTGGAGAGGAATTTTTTCAAGCTTACTAAAAGTGTTTTAATGTAATATTATATTCATTATTGGAAAATGATTTATTCACAAGTGAAGATTCTTTAAAATGTCTCCCAATTTCCAAGCAAAACGTTTTCATGACTTAAGTTACTGTAAAATAAAGAATCCTTCAGGTCTTCAGATTTTATAGCAGTATACTTTAGCTAAACCCCTGTGTTACTTGTTTTATTTTGTTTTTCTTTTTTTCTATTTTTTCCTTTTGATTCTTTAAAATTTTTTTGTCTGTTTAAGTTTATAGTTTTTTATCTTATAAAAACCATTATGGATTGCATCTGTTCAATTGTACTTTTCTGCTGTTTGAAATAGTATTTTGAATTTGTTTTTCAATAAAATAAAAAAAAAAAGAAAATCTAAGAGTGAATAAGACATGAAGCGGAGGTGCGCTTTTATTTTCAGAGGAGCTGAAGGAGGGTGCTGTAATGCTTTGTGCCTTCTAGCAAGTCAAAATCAAAAGCTAGTTGGCTTTACTATAATTTCCGAAGAGGCAGAAAGCTTTACCACAGTATTAAAAACTGCATCTGGTTATTACCTGAACCGGCCTGGGCTGCCGAATATTCATTGTTTCAGATCGGACATGGGTCGATATTAACACTTTCAGCTCCTCTAAGCCGTTTTAAGTGCGTTGTGTGTGTCGGCAGAAAGTTGATCAGAAATTCTTTGCAAATTCCGCAAGCATTCTTCAAGCATGCTTTTTTTCTCGCTCTCCACATAACCCAGAATGAAAAACTCTTTCGATATTGTGGCATTTTCTCACAATTTTGTCCAAAACTGCCGGTGTAGGTACCAGATTGACTCGGGCTGCCAGATTGACTCGGGGGCCTGCGCCTTTTGATGACGTCACAATATGGCAACTCCACCCGTCACACTATATGGCAACGCCACTCGTAACGATATGGCAACTCCACTCAAACAAACTACATTGCGCCCGCGGTCTCTATTTGTCACAAATCTATTTTATTTAGCCAATAAACGGTAATCGTTTGGCATTGTCCGTTAATTGACCAAATACCTATAATACATTAAAACATTAATTTTTCATTAATTTTTTTACAGATTACAGGAAATGGGTATATATTTTTTTCAGTTCAAACTTTATTCTCATGTAAACACAAACATTTAAACAAAAGAGCTGGTAAAAAATCCCACAGTGTCGTGGTGTTTTCTCCTCTGGACAGGCAGATCCATGGATGACATCCTGGAGATTTAGGAAGGAGAGGAACAATAAACATAGGTGTAATATCTTCATTACACTTGTATCTGATATGTCCATACCCTGTTTAACATTTGTAAAAAAGAAAAAATAATATATATATATATATATATATATATATATATATATATATATATATATATATATATATATATATATATATATATATATATATATATATTTATATATATATATTATAATTAAAATATATATATTTTAATAATAATAATAATAATAATGATAAATATATATATACTAATTACATAACTATATGATCAAGAAAAGTAAAGTAAAACATTAATGACCATAATTTGATTTATGTTCAAGGTATTGTGGGCAACTTGCACATGCACAACAGCATCCCACCTCTGCTCAGAGGGATTGCTTTAAAGAATCTCCCAGTTACAAGGCTTTTCTAATAAATAACATTACTCAGTTCCTTTATATTTTACACTTTAATCCTTCTGGATAAACTTCAGTAAGCCAATTGAGTCTAGGCCAGGTATCTAACTTATGTTTACCTATTGCATTTGGCTGCAAAAGTGACTGCAGTATCCAGGGTTAGGGTCTTCAGAGTAAATAGCTTGCAGCACTCCCCTTTTTCCTTTCCCAACATATCCTGTAGAAAAAAATGAAATAACAACAAAAAAACGAAACAAAACAAAAAGCACACTGATCAATGGCAATTACACTCTGTGTTAAATGACGAATTACAACAATACCGTTTGGATCTATATAGATTCAAGACTATAAAGTTTGAAATATATATACCAGGTGTGTTTTTTTTGTACAGAGTTCTGCATTCGCAGCATGTCTCAATGCTGTACATGGTGTAGAACTCCTCCTTGTATGACAACGAAAACCTGCCCCAATTAGCAACACCTGTAAAAAACAAATTATACACAAACAGTGAACATTTCCAAAGAGCTGGTGAAAATATGCATAACGATACCACTGTACCCTTAATTACAGCACTTACTGTCAAGCCACTGAAAATGCACCCTTCTCCTGAAACCTACAGTGGACATGATGTCTCTGAAGGTGGTGCAGACGAGCCCCAGTGTCATGTAAGTCTGATCTCCTTCCAGGAGTACCACTTCCCCGAGGATCTCAGAGAGCAGACATGCTGACAACTGTGAAATTTAAGTTAGGCAAAACAAAATATATTAAAAGATAATCATTCTGATCATCAAGGCATAAATTGGGAGAAATGAGAGCATGGAAAATTAATGACAACAAACATATTGTATTTCCCTTATGTTTTAATTCATCTGGTGTGTTGTATTCAGTGTTGTATTCAGCAGTGTTATGTGCTTGGAGTTTAAGAAAGTTATTAATAGATTACCTCCAATATGAAACATCTGTCATCTTTGGGAAACACAACCTTTTAGGGGAGAAAGGGAAGACATATGTATGTTTATATGAAATAATCTGGATTTCTTTAATGAGTCGATCATAAACAGAAGAATAGCACTTGGGACCGTCACCAAGATCACCTCATGTTTCCTCTTTCTGGACTTTGGGATCCTGTACATTGGCTCCAGTGACCCTTTCAGTAATGCTGTAGCCTCGCTAGTCCAATGTGCAAACCTCTGCCCATGGCTGTACATTCATGACAGAAGAAAAGAGATTAAAGTAATGTGGAAGTAATTTTGTTGTTTTGGGAACTATATTTACAATTGTCTTACCCTTCAATCTGGAATCGTTCCATCAGACTAATGCACCACCACTTCCGAATGTGTACCATGTCCCTCTAAAAGAAATTATTTTAATTACTCAAACAAATGGTAAAGCATGTTCTAGCTTATACTTAGCCTTGTAGAAATTGCAAACAAGTGGTATAGGAAATTTTATTTAAGATCCTTTTTGTACTTGGTCACATGTCAGAAGAAAAAATACTGACCTCAGTAAACAAGAATGGAGCACCTGTGCTGATGCTGAGGGCATACTGTGAAAATCAAATATCTATTCAGTTATGGTGGATTAAAATTATACAAAAAAACGTTTCAATAGAGACTAGATTTTTTTTTAACCATTAATATAAAGATGCCACAACAGTTTCCGGTGGTCTGGTGAGGGAAACTCTGAAAGAATAGGACAAACATCAAAGAAGAATGTACCAATCTTACAATAAAAATAAAAATGCAGATTTAAGCTTAAAAATACAATCCTAATACACTGGAGAGGTATACCTCGATGTCTTTTCCAAACTTAGTTGTCCAATGGCCTGGAGCAATGTGATGAGCGAGGTCACTGTTAACATCATTAGAAATGCAAATGAGTCACCTCTTACATGTATTAATGTCAGAAAAACAGCCACTGAACAGGACTGAAAAATAATTTTATAGCCATTGAACGAGGCTCAACTTTGAAACAGCCTTTAAACGAGGCTTTAAGCTCATTTTTCTACAACCCAAATATTGGAATTCACAGTATACTCAGTCAGGCAGACTTGATAGCAACGGTTAGAAATTTAATTTTGTCATTTGGCCAATGTGTTGTGTACCTGCAAATTTTGAATACTATGAATTCTTTAGAACTCCCATACTGAACAAGCCACAGAACAGGGCTGATTGTGATGTTACAAAACCTAAAAATGCTTTGGAAATGACTGTCGCCAAAGCCATCTGGTTTGAGAGAGTCCAGCAAAAAGAGCTCTTTCTTTGCTGGCTTCAGTACCTGTGAACCATTTTCAAATAAACTGAAGTTATCCTAAGCAGAAAAAAATTGACAAAACTACAGAATACATTGAGCAAAATTTTAATTTGATAGTTCACACAATCTGAAATGGACTCACGCAGAGCAAATAGTGATCTGCTTTTCCTTGCTGTTGGCTCCAGGCAGGGATGATTATGTCTTTTGACAGGTCACGCTTTTGAACAAGTGAATTTGCAGAATTGTATATCAAGACATATTGAGGTGTGTAAAGTAATACAGAGGGTCAAAGGAATAAAACAACTTACGAGAAGAGCGGCCTCTGGCTCCCCCATTTTGGACTTCCATGTTGGAACAACGTACATGTCTACAATGTGGACATCTTTTCCCTACAATGATAAAAATTACAAATTCATAATGGTAAACTGGATTAACAACAGCAACGTTTCATTGTTTAGAGTACACTAATTAGAAGAAATAAATTTAAACTATAAGGGCTTAATTCTACATAATGTTTGTTTTAATACATGACAACCATACACGTCTTTGGGCAGCTTCTTGAATCAGCTTGAAGCATGCGTTTCCAATCTGCAACAGAGTTAAAAATAGTAAAGACTTTGTGGATTCATCTGAAATCAATTACAACAGCTTTAATATACCTACATTGGATTCCATACATTGGGGAAGACCCAAGCTCCAGAAGTCTTCCCGTGTCAGGCAGACATCCCCATCTTTGGCAATAAGCTCTGCTCCAGGCCGGTTTAAATCAAGTACATATTTGAGCTACAAATAATAGATTGGAAATACAATTAAAACCAGCAGAAAACAAATTGAAATATAATCAATACCCATTCATTAAATAATTTACAGGACACACATATATGCCTACCAGCATGACTTGGACTGGATTGAAATCAGTCAAATATCCCAGAGAAGGCCAGTAGTCATGGTCACGTACTAACTGCTGTGGCACCAGTGGGCCAGAAATGGGCTCCTGTTCAGCTATAAGTGGTTATAAAAAAACACTTGCAGGGGATTGTTTTTTATAGTTTAAAGACTAAGGGACATCTTGAGTACAGTTACGTTATGTTTCTTACTTCCATGGCAAAATTAAATGAACAAACTGTATTTAAATTTGTACCTTGGAAGTCATCTCCCTGAGAAATTAAAACTTCTGGCACTTTGGACTCTGAAGAAAAGAACAAAGTATTATGAAGGTAACTTATGCCTGTGAAAGTACAGCGAGTCTTTAAATTGCTAATCCTAATACCTCTCAATGTAGGGCGGATGAAAGGCTTCAGCTGTGAAACATTTGTGTTCTGTTTCAGCTGAGCACCTGTTTTGCTGGACAGCGTTGCCACACCCTTTTCAGAAATGGAGGTAATGACGTATGGTCCAGACCAATTGGCTTCAAGTCGCCCTCCTTTTCGGCCTTCCTTTCTTTTATTTGCTTTGAGGACCTCATCACCAATTTTGAAGTGGAAGGATTTCAAGTTCCCTCTTTTTTTTTTTGTCTCATACGCCTTCTTTTGTCTGTCCTGCGCGTTTTTAATGTTCTGGTAAATCTGAGAAAATATTAAATGATGTTTCTTATAATGTTATGATTAATTAAAACATAATACATAACTCCATAGACATATATTTCCTTTTCACCATCACCTTTGCATGGAGTTCTGCAATGTCTGCAGCCTTGGCCTCCAGGTCTTCTTCTGTCTCCTCAATCACCATGACACGTTTGTCATCATCCCCTTTTTCTTGCGTTGTGTTGTTTATTACACCTGGTGTGCGGGGGTGTCTTCCAAACAGAGCACAATAGGGTGTGTGCTTTGTAGATCTCTGTGAAAAAAAATACAATCATTAGCATTTTACAGTCTTCTATGTCCGTGTGTTGATGGAAAACTTCATACGGATCAGCAGGCATTTTCTCTCAATCCTCAATTTTTGCAAGAATAAAGTGCCATTTGAGTGATTCTGACCAATCTCTCTTGATTTTTTAATTAATACATGGACATGTCGTGGGCATGTTGCTGGTACACTGTCTTACACACCTGTTTGGATGTGTTGATGCCTGCTACTACTCCCCGTAGATGGATGTCCCAGTCGTTTTGGTCCTCCCCACAGTATTTGGCTAATGCAGTCTTGATATTGCGGTTGGTGCGCTCATCTTGTCCATTGGCCTGGGGATGGTAGGCTGATGTTATACAGTGTTTGACACCCAAACCTTCAAACACACCACGGTTGACCTGTAGACACATTTGTATAGCTTTGAGTGATACAATATGATTCATTACAAATATACATTATTTGTAAATAAAACTGTACCTCATTTACAAATTCCCGCCCCTGGTCGGTTATAATCCTCTCTACCAGTCCAAAGTCAAGCAAAATATTGACAATTTTTTTGGACACCTCAGTGGCACTTTTGTTGTAGAGGGATTTTGCCACCACCCACTTGGTGAATAGATCTGTGGCAGTTAGAATGAACCTGCAACATACAAGCAGATTGTTTTGAACATAATTTGTATCCATGACTGTCATGTTCTCTGTTCTCTTTATCAAAAATGTAATATTACCGTTTGCCCTTTGCGGTGGTAGGAAGGGGACCAATTAGATCTATCCCAAGGACAGTCCATGCTTCCTGGACTTGGATAGGATGAAGGATGGGTGCCACAGTTTTTATTTTTTCATGGTGCTGACAGCGAGGACACTCATCAACCTTTAAAATAAGTGATTAAATAATTGCAGTTGATTTCCTCACAAGTACACTGTATATTTGAAGCAATGTAGGGACTATAATAAATGGAAAGCATCACAGTTTAAACAGAACTTAGCAAATCTAATAGCATAGCCTAATTTTCATTCAGAAGAATAAACAATTAGAAAAATCTTACCCATTTTTTGACATCCTCTCGTAAGGTTTTCCAGTGGTAGGAAGCTACCACCTTCTCTACTGTGCGGCGCCTGCCATGATGTCCTCCGCTACCAAGGTTGTCATGGCAACTCCTTAAAACCTCACAAACCTGAGCTTGAAACACCACCAGACGGAGCTTGCCCTGGTAGTTGTAATACAACTGCCCATCTAACGCAACAAATAAAACATTCATTTAGATACTGCTCTATAAACACAGTTTAATTCATATTTTTGCACATTTGTCAGTCACACTGGTACTTACTTTTAACAGTATAATGTTTTGATGTCTTACGAATGGTTGCCTTTCTGGTATCAGGACTTGAACATGATGTAGTTAGGCTGTGGTAAGTCCCTTTTGAAAGATAATGAAGAATTTCTTCGTAAAAATGATCCATGGTATCAGAGGGACTTTAATCTGTGTGGCGTTGCCATAATGTGACGTCATCGGGAGGCGCAAGGCCCATGGCGAATTCGGTGACGTCATCGGAAGGAGCAGGGACCATGGAGAATTTCTTCGTAAAATTCTCCGTTTACAAACCGCAATACCGCTTTCGAATAAAACCTACACCCCGCTATAATTACTTTAGTAAGCTGTCCAGACCAATCAAAATGTTTTGCGCAATTGTGCAAACGTTAAAACAATTATGTGTTGTGACGTCATCAAAAGGCGCAGGCCCCCGAGTCAATCTGGCAGCCCGAGTCAATCTGGTACCTACACCAGCACCATTGAATCTTCAGGCAATTGTTTGAACAGCTTAGTACAGCCAATAAGAGGCTTACACGCAATCTCTTACTTCAGATATCTAAAATTGTAATACTGACTAGGCATAATTACGTTCGAGATATCTTAAATTATAATTACCGATGTGTGACGCTTTAAATGAGGAATCCGGTGACGTAATTTGAGATATCTTGAAAGGAATTTTGACTAGTCAAAATGTGATTGAAGATATCTTGAATTATATTCTTCCTAATCAGATTGTAAATAGAGATATCTTAAATTACTGTTCCGGATAGTCAAAATGTGGTTTTGTATAGTCAAAAAGTATTTTAAGATATCTGGAACGTAATTATGGATAGTCAGACGAAACCGAATTTATGTTAAAACGGCTTGCCATAGAAGGGGACTTAAAACAGGTTTATGACCAGGTGGTCGGTGAGGATGATGGCAACAAGTTTGCCCGCCGGCTTTCAGTAAAAAAATCCGCACTTCAGTAACCTTAAATTCCTACCTCAGCCTGGTCCCTCAGTTTGTGTTAGTAAAATCTTCTTGAGCGGAGGTCTTCAACAGGGGATCCGCGACCCCTAGAGGGTCTACGGAGGTACTGCATGAGGGTCTGCATGGTTAGTTGATATTTTTATATTCCCCCCCTGCATTTTCCCCCCCCCACTAATTGAAATGTCTTTAAATACTCATTAACATGAAATCAACACACTGTAGTAAACAGATAAATGGAGGCAGAAGATGTCTTTCAGTCATCAATGCTCACATTCAGCGACACACAGGAGCTCTTTCAAGCTGGGCACCGTTTCCTTCACAACACCTGTCCCATCAACCAGGAATCAGAATCAGAAAAACTTTAATAATCCCAGGGAGAAATTAATTTCTTTACATTACTCCATCTGTAATAGAGTGACTATAGGACACAATTTCATACAATATATATAGTTAGGGGGTCCCCGCTCCATCTCGCCATCAGTTTGGGGGTCCTTGGTCTGGAAAACATAGAAGACCCCTGTTCTTGAGGGTTTTACTATCCATGTAACTTGTTTGTTAAACCTGCCTGGTATAATTTTCCAGGATTCCTTTTTAGTATGTATTGAAATGGAATTTCAAATGGAAAAAATTATTAAAATAAAAAAAAACATTTGCACCTTAAAGACTACTTTCCTATTTTTCTTTTAATAATTACTCATAAAAAAGACCATTCAAGCAGCACATTTTTCCTGATGTTTTTGAGAATATACTGTAGGGGTGAAAGCTAAAGCTGCTACTAGTGTGAAGTGAATGGACAGCAACAAAGCATTAAAGCAACAATGGGGAAATGCTGTCCCCTCAATGCTAATGGAAACCCTGGTTGGATAAGGATTCAAAACTGGATATGAAGATGAAATCTGACGCACAGTTTCAGTGTTACAACTGATAAAATAATTGCCGTCTGTGGTTCTACAGTAGGCTATGGTGTAATTGAGCAATATATGAAAAAAAAAAAAAAAAAAAAGAACTATGAACTAGTTCGTTTTTTGGAATTGTGAACTATGAACTGAACTAGTTCATTTTAAAATGTGTGAACTGAACTTTGAACTAGTTCACGTAGAAAGAGAACTTTCCCAACACTGTATATAGGCCACAACTGGAGAACGGGAGTGTGAGAAAGATCCCGATCCTCCCTGCGCCTGCTCAAATGTTATGTTGTTGTGTGTTGTTCTTGGGTGTAATTAAAACTGGGAGTAACAAGGGGGTGTCCGGCACAGTCCAACCCCCCCTCCAGAAAGAAGCTGGTGCCAGCACACAGCCCCCGATCAATCACCCAGGCCTCCCAATGTCTAAATGTGAGAGGGGCTGGAGGGAGCCATCCGAGGTGAGGCCCCACACAATAAGCCCGACCCCCAGGTGTCCTTACCCCCCACCCCACCAGACAATGCCCTACATAGATGAGTGCTGTGAAAATGTTGTGAATGAAAGTATCTAAAAGGCAAAATAAAATTGGGGTGGGGGATGTCATCAGAAGGTGGGACCCTCCAGGAACGATCCCCCTCCCAAAGGTCCTACATGTGTGGCAGTGTGATGGACCAGGCAGACGAAGGAGTCTGGGGATAGAGAGAAAAGAACTGGGGGGCCTATTACACTCCCAGAGAGCCAGCTCCCACACTGACTCCAATAGCAACCCCCGTTCCCCAAACGCCCACCCGGAGAATGGGGCCCTGCCTGTCCCTGGCCCTCGGGCTATGGTGGTGCGACCGCTCAACAAGGCCAACACCATTACCCCCCTAACCGTCCACCCCACCACTCCACCACCACCCACACACACCACTCCCCCACCCTCCATGTAATCCCTCCCCAACATTAACATTCAAACAACTCACAACACATACGACAATAGACAGACCCCTGGGGCATGCACCCGCCCGAGGGAAACACACCCCGGGGACCTCAGACCCACTCCGGACCCACCAAGTGGCAGCAGAGCTATCAAGCCAGTAACCCACATCCGTCACAATGGATCCCCCCTGAGAGCACCGCAAGTGGCCGCTGTAGGCCGCCCCGAGGCATCCCCCGATGGTGGCAGCAGACCCCGGGGTCAGACCCACTAGGCTTATATATTATAATTTATTATAATTTATATATATATATATATATATATATATATATATATATATATATATATATATATATATATATATATATATATATATATATATATATATATATATATATACACTATATTGCCAAAAGTATTTGCTCACCTGCCTTGACTCACATATGAGCTTAAGTGACATCCCGTTCCTAATCCATAGGGTTCAATATGACGTCGGTCCACCCTTTGCAGCTAGAACAGCTTCAACTCTTCTGGGAAGGCTGTCCACAAGGTTTAGGAGTGTGTTTATGGGAATTTTTGACCATTCTTCCAGAAGCGCATTTGTGAGGTCGCACACTGATGTTGGACGAGAAGGCCTGGCTCTCAGTCTCCGCTCTAATTCATCCCAAAGGTGTTCTATCGGGTTGAGGTCAGGACTCTGTGCAGGCCAGTCAAGTTCATCCACACCAGACTCTGTCATCCATGTCTTTATGGACCTTGCTTTGTGCACTGGTGCACAGTCATGTTGGAAGAGGAAGGGGCCAGCTCCAAACTGTTCCCACAAAGTTGGGAGCATGGAATTGTCCAAAATGTCTTGGTATGCTGAAGCATTCAGAGTTCCTTTCACTGGAACTAAGGGGCCAAGCCCAGCTCCTGAAAAACAACCCCACACCATAATCCCCCCTCCACCAAACTTTACACTTGGCACAATGCAGTCAGACAAGTACCGTTCTCCTGGCAACCGCCAAACCCAGACCCGTCCATCAGATTGCCAGATGGAGAAGCGCGATTCGTCACTCCAGAGAACGCGTCTCCACTGCTCTAGAGTCCAGTGGCGGCGTGCTTTACACCACCGCATCCGACGCTTTGCATTGCACTTGGTGATGTATGGCTTGGATGCAGCTGCTCGACCATGGAAACCCATTCCATGAAGCTCTCTGCGCACTGTTCTTGAGCTAATCTGAAGGCCACATGAAGTTTGGAGGTCTGTAGTGATTGACTCTGCAGAAAGTTGGCGACCTCTTCGCACTATGCGCGTCAGCATCCGCTGACCCCGCTCCGTCAGTTTACGTGGCCTACCACTTCGTGGCTGAGTTGCTGTCGTTCCCAAACACTTCCATTTTCTTATAATACAGCTGACAGTTGACTGTGGAATATTTAGGAGCGAGGAAATTTCACGACTGGATTTGTTGCACAGGTGGCATCCTATCACAGTTCCACGCTGGAATTCACTGAGCTCCTGAGAGCGACCCATTCTTTCACAAATGTTTGTAAAAACAGTCTGCATGCCTAGGTGCTTGAATTTATACACCTGTGGCCATGGAAGTGATTGGAACACCTGATTCCAATAATTTGGATGGGTGAGCAAATACTTTTGGCAATATAGTGTATATATATATATATATATTTATATATATAAATTATATATATTGTATATAACTGTACAGTCATAGGTTTCAATTACTATTTTTTTTGTATTTATTACTCTTTCCAAGGCTGCACTTTTAAAAATAAAATTGTCTAAAGCTGTTTAAAACAAAAATTCTTTTTGCTTACACTCGTGTATACAAGATGACTATTTTCTAAGTCTTAAATGTTTTATGTTGTCGCCATTCATATGAATATACTGGTGTGATACCTTGGTATACGTTTGATTGTTTTTTTGGTGCACATCTATTTTTAATTTATAGCATCAAGGGTTTCACCTTCCAAAACACAAAAACAAGAAATCACATGTCCAAGAAATCAAGGCATCATGTCTATGCAGCCTCTTCAAAGTTCATAATTCTGCAGTGACCATTAGCATGCAATGACAGATCATTTAAAAATCATTTACACGTAAAAAAAAAACTATTTTAGAAATAAGTACATTTTCTAAAGAGTCAAACATGAAGCATGCTGAGTCTCTGACTCTGCACATCTGTAGATTTTTGAGCAGTCATGTTTAGTACAAGATAGGTACAGAGATTTAGCTTATGAGTCTGTTCTTGCAAGGCAACTCAAGCTGTGCTGCTGCTTCACTTGTAACCTTTTACACACTCTGAACCAAATCCTCAAGTGTACAAAATTACATACATCAGAGTTTACACTTTAACAATAAAAATACAATTAAAACAGCCTGCTGCATCCTGTTGTTGCTCATGCTTATCTTCAGTCATATCCATCCCTAACTATTGATCTTGGCCCCTAGAATCATGAAACCTCTTTTCACTCAACATCTACAGGGGGCTGAGATGTGATAATATGTATGACATGTTGTGCAGGATGGCTATGAAGTGATGAGAGCTGATAATAGAGGCCCAAACTGACAGTTAAACAAACCATAAACTCATTTCAGAGTCTTGACGGGCACTAGCAGCACTACGTTTCTATGTACATATTTATCTTCTATTGCTTTTTATTGTCTTCCTTTATATTTTTTATATAATTTTTTTCTAATATTTTCTAACGGACATTAAAAGACAAATACAGAATATAATATTATTATATAATTTCCCTTTGGGATGAAAGAAATCAACCTTGTTCCTCATTTTTTTGTCATCTTGAAAAAAAGAATTACGGTTTGCGAGGTTCAGATTTTATGGTCATGATCAAATTTCAAGATATCATCATGGAAAAAAATACCATCTATCAAACGACGTGAGACTGCAGCAATGGGTTGATTGTGTCTTATTTTATATGCATTTATGAGGGATGAATGTCAAATATAAAGATCATTTTTAAACAATCTCAGAGAATTTTTTTCAAATGTAATTCATCCTGTAAGACGTATTGTAGCTGAGTTTAGTTTTCTTTGACCTCCTTTTCCTAAAGCTGTAAGTTCTTTAGGATATTAT
This sequence comes from Cyprinodon tularosa, assembly GCF_016077235.1. NCBI lineage: Eukaryota > Metazoa > Chordata > Actinopteri > Cyprinodontiformes > Cyprinodontidae > Cyprinodon > Cyprinodon tularosa. Next base: position 412,851 of record NW_024039401.1, read on the forward strand.
TCATTCAGAAGACACGTTTGCAGCAAAGCTTTAACTACTAACCTAAGTCTTTAACTGTTACTTCATTATTTCATCACAATGTTCTTTCAAGCTGATTCACTAGATTCCCTCCAGCCATAAAACAAGTATTAACATGCTGATGCAATTCCTTACTTATTTTCTGGGATGGTGAAAAGATCCCCAATCAAGTCCTAATCTAAGGCCTAAAAACATGAATTCCATCCATCCACAAGACCTTCTGTGACTCTGTTGTGGCATCAGCCATCTTCTATGGAGCCGTCTGTTGGAGCAGTAGCTGAGAGAAAGCAGTTGGATAAGTTGATCAGGAAGGCTGGCTCTGTGATTGGATGCTCTCTGGACTCGGTGCAGGAGGTGGGAAACAAAAGGATCCTAACTAAATAAACATCTCTCTTGGAGAATGTCTCCCATGAAGTTGGTGCTGAACTGGAGAGTTCCTACAGTGACAGACTGCTGCACCCTAAATGCACCAGGGAGCGTTATCACAGATCCTTCCTCCCAGCAGCTGGAAGACTGTATAACCACCACTGTTCCCAAAAACCTCAATAAGTTCTTACATTCATGCTGATTTTGCACAGTTTCTATCTAAGTAAGTTAAATAACATGTTGTTGTCATTTTGCACATCTCTGATGTTGCTGCTATTTTTGAAATATGCATTACTGTAAAAATGTGCATAGCTGTATATTGGTTCATTTATTTTCCAGGTGCACAGTTTCATATTGTTGAATAACTTAACTGTAGAGTATTTTATTGTTTATCTTTTTACTATTCACTAGTATGCTATTCTTATACATTTTTCTAAGGTCCACATTTGTGTGACAATTTTTTTTCTATAATCTTTTTTCTGCTGTAAACACCAGAATGTCTCTGTTTCTGTTCTATTCTACCATTCCTTTCTATTCTATTCTATTCTATTCTATTCTATTCTATTCTATTCTATTCTATTCTATGTCCTCACATGGCATGGCGATTTTACACAAATGGTTAAAAAAGGATTAGGGAGAACAGAAACCTATGAATTATTTTTATGCGCCTGTAGTTTCCCACTTGTGGATCTTTTTCTGCAAGCTGTCACTGGAGAAAGTGAACCACCTTTCAATTTCAATTTCAATTCAGTTTATTTATATAGCGCCAAATTCACAACACATGTCATCTCAAGGCACTTTACAGTTCAACCAGATCAAATTGATACAAAGTTTTCTATCTAAGGAAAACCAGTTGATTGCATTGACTCATTGACTCAAATACAATCCCCCACACTAAGCATGCTTGTAGCGACAGTGGAGAGGAAAAACTCCCTTTTAACAGGAAGAAACCTCCAGCAGAACCAGGCTCAGTGTGAGCGGCCATCTGCCGAGGCCGACTGGGGTTCAAGGAGACAGAAGCAGAGATACAAAAAGCAGCTGTAAAAGGCGGCCCCGTCCAGGAAACACACAGCCAGGCAGACGAGCTCCAAGGCAGCTCCCATGCCAGAGGACGAAGAAAGCACATCCACTCAGTCACGGTCAGAGAAACAGGACCACACTGGAAAACAGGCCGATCTCCAACATCTATAAACAAGGGTGTTGATAGAAGCAGCACAGCTGATGTTTCTTTCCAGGATGACGTCACAGCCAAACAGGAACAGACGAGGCAAAGCTACTCTGAGGAAAAGCAGAGAGAGCAGAAGGTTAGAGATTGAACTAACAGATTCTGCAGAATAGGAGAACAGAGAGAGAATGAAGCAGAATGATGAAATGGGGGTCCCTATGTCCTCCAAAAGTCTAAGCCTATAGCAGCATAACTATAGAGATAGCTCAGGATAACCTGAGCCACTCTAACTATAAGCTTTATCAAAAAGGAAAGTTTTAAGCCTAGCCTTAAAAGTAGACAGGGTGTCTGCCTCACGGACTAAAACTGGTAGTTGGTTCCACAGGAGAGGAGCCTGATAACTAAAAGATCTGCCTCCCATTCTACTTTTAGAAATTCTAGGAACCACTAGTAAACCTGCAGATTGAGAGCGAAGTGCTCTGTTAGGAACATAAGGAACAATCAGATCTCTGATATAAGATGGAGCTTGGCCATTTAAGGCTTTATATGTGAGTAGGAGGATTTTAAATTCTATTCTTGATTTAACAGGAAGCCAATGAAGAGAAGCCAGGATAGGCGAGATATGATCTCTCTTTTTAATTTTCATTAGAACTCTGGCTGCAGCATTTTGGATCAGCTGAAGGCTTTTAACTACAGTTTGTGGACTTCCTGATAGTAAAGAATTACAATAGTCCAGCCTTGAAGTAACAAATGCATGGACTAGTTTCTCAGCATCACCCCTGGACAGGATATTTCTAATTTTTGCAATGTTCCTCAGATGAAAGAAGGAAATTCTAGAAACCTCTTTGATGTGGGATTTAAATGACAGGTCCTGATCAAAAACAACACCAAGATTTGATTGACTACTATTCAGAAGATCCTGCCAAAAATCACGACCACTCATTTAATAATCAAAACAGCACATACCTGTGATCACGGGTGTGTGTAATAATTCAAGCACTCTTTTTTTTCTTTAAGCACTCTTCAAAGTAAAACACACCCACTCTACCATTCTGTCTGTTCTTGTAAAAAAATTAAGTTTCCTTGCTCTGTTTTGGGGGCGTTTCTGTCAGTCGAGGGGAGTTAATCTTCTGATGGATCTGATTGGCCGGATTTTTATCTCCTATCCGATGTGTTTTGAACCAAGTAACATCCCCTTCACCTTTTGAGTAGATTTCTGGCACTCCCTCCCTGACCTTGCTCCCTCACCGTCACGTGGTTCACGGAGCTCTCAATAGTTCCAATATTACAGAATATCACAAAATCTGATTACTTCTCTAAGTACTTATCAATATTGGGGTGGCAGGGACATTTGCTTTGTTCTAAATTTTGGATTGGAATGAGATTACAATTGCAATGAAGTCACAGATACAGATCATAGATCTTGATATTAGTTTATGCAATTTACTGATCAATGTAGACATGTCTACAGTTCTTTACGATAATAATAATATATATTGCAATATACTCCTGTATACTTACATGTCCATGCTCCAGCTTACCCTCTGAACTACATTCTTCAGCAAAGCCTGGGATATTGTTGGTTCCATGATTTACCAGTAGAATTTCTAGCAGATGTCACACAGCCTGTGTTCTCTATGCTGCTTTCAGTTGGAAAATTAACCTGAATAGCAAAGCTGATCTAAATCTTGAAAAGCATTTAAATGAAGAATTTCTTTTCTAAAGGGGGTAAGTATTTTACAATACATTTTTGTGTTTTATCATTTCAACTGCACACATTAATCGAGAAAACCAAAAATGATATGTGTATATATATATATATATATATATATATATATATATATATATATATATATATATATATATATATATATATATATATATATATATATATATATATATATATATATATATATCTGTTGTGCCATATGCCATGATCACGGTTTTTGGACATTGGAACCAGTGTCCATATTTCATTATGACATGATGACCAGAGAAGAGTATACAAGTTTGGTGAATAAACAGCTGTAAGACCTCATGTGTTTACTGATGGGCAAAAATAAAGCTAACAGGATGGACTGGATGCTATGCTACAGTATGCTACAGTAATGTGTTTTGAGCTGTTGTTGAAGCTTAGGCAAGCTTTATTTTACTAAGGGTATAATATGATATAATATTAGTGTTCATGTGTTCCTCATGTGTTCCTCATATGCTCATTACATTTCGAAACCAAGTATGACCAAGAGTCATTTAGTGGAATCCTGATGTCTATTCACTGCTAGGTATTTCAAAGAGGGTCAAGAATCATTGACTAAAGGTTATTGGTTCATGATTAAGCAAATCATTTAATAAAACATTATTTGGCAAAATAAACAAAACCAGTTTATCTTATCGAGTTATTAATTTTACAGTATTTACTCCTCCTGGATTAGCATGTACTGTAGTTACAGAAGATATTTGGTTGCATTTTTTCTCTGACTCTACAGCAATCCCTCACACCGGGCATGCAAGCAGCAACAGTGGAAAGGAAAAAGTCCCTTTTAACATGATTAAACTTCCAGTAGAATCGGGATACAAAAGCACACACAAAAGAAAGTGCGGATCTATAAATTCTTTCTATGTTAGAAAAGGGAACAGTAAACTAGCTACACAGGTGGCTCTGTCTGGGAAAGAAACAGTTAAGCAGATGAGTTCTAAGTCAGTTTTCATGTTAAAGGGATGAAAGAGACCACAAACAGTTAGTCACATTAAAAGCTGAGCCCATAGCTATATCTAGGAGAAAAACAGTACTTAAAACAGAAAAAGAAGACCAACCATTGACTGCAGTAGCCTAGCTGTTGTCTGCATCAAGGATTATGATACAGCCTATTTTCTGTCGCACTTTCCTGTTGCTGCGTCTTGTATTTCCTGAGACCTCGGTTCATATTTCTCCTGAATTCACACAATGGATCTTATCAGCTGGTCTCTCAATGGAATTGATCAAATTTTCTAAAATGGAAGACAGGGACAAAGAGACCCTTCCTGTCCTGCCGGGACATGCTTTGTGGGATACACCATAGACTCCTGGAAGGCTTGGAGGATGGTGTGTATTACAATGTTGTCAGTGGAGGATATCGAAGATTTATGGATTTTCGGATTTATGATAGTCGGATTTCTCCTGTTTGGATTTGGAGGCTACCTTATGTATCTACAATTACAGAGGATGTTAGAGGCAATTTGGGCATTGATCAGGCTGAATAACTTAATAAGATTAAAGAAATTGTGGCTTAAATAACACAGTAATGTTCCACAAAATACAATAAAGGTTTGATTTTAGTATTCCACCACCATGTGTCTCTGTTTTCACTTTTATAATACACCTACTGTTTTAGTGCTCAAAGACTTTTTAAATTCATCATTAACGGTCACTTAGAGAAATTTTAATTTTAATAAAAAAAATTTTTTTTTACATTAGATGGAAAAATATGACCCTAACTGCTTATTTTTTAACTTCTCTTTAGGAAAGATACGGTAGAAATTATTGAGTTTCAATTTGACATCAAACCAATTTTCTGAATTTATACATATTCTACTCTAATGCATGATTCAGTGACAATTTTTTTTCTTTATTCTGAAAGTATACAAACCCTTAAAACCACATGTAGGATGAGACCAAATACATTATTTATTTATTTACCTGGTGGTTTATGTTAAAGTTCTGCAGAAACAGAAATGTTCTGGAAATGTCTTTTGTTCTGGAATATCTCCACATAACTAATTCAGCTGCAGAGATAATTAGAGAGAGAATTAGTCTTGCAGATAATGCTGATGATTTCTCATGTCTGTGTTTTTTTTTCAGGCATCAGTTCAGGCTGAATAAAATCTTAGTAGGGTGAACTACCTGTTTAAATCTGGGCTTGTGGCACCACCATGTGGAACATAAAGGACATTTTTCCTTTTGCTCTCCCCTCCGGATTACTGCTTCAGTCCATCAGTCCTCCAATGTGGGGACCTTCATTTGTGCACAACTAGGAGACAAAAAAAATGTTTTTTGTGCCTTTTTTTAACCTATGGCTTCAAAGAAACATAATTAAAAAGCATATATGCAGGGTTTAATAAATATTTGCAGTGTATTTTGATTAAACAAGGAAAAGTATTCTACTTCTTCCAGAATCTGTAGCTTTTTTCTTTTTTACCACTTATTTCAGGTCTTCAGTAAATTGTTTGAATCAGAGAAGCTGTTTGCTATGTGCTCTCTGTAAGAAAAGTAGAGGTAAAGTGTTTCTGCCACCCTAGGTGTAAAACTAACATATAAAAAAAAAAACTGCATAAAAATGACACCATACAATTGATCAAATGTTTGATAGAAACTAAATGCCAAAAATTTCGTTATCGTTATTATCACACCTTTGCAATTGTAACATATCTACTTGCTTATATATAATGACACTTTTGTGTCATTTTTAAGTCCTGGTTTTATGAGTCACATTCTTTTTTTTTTTTTTTTTACTGTTTTTCTTGTTTTGCATGCTTAACCCCTGCACCACTGGCACTCAGCAATTTGTTTTTCTCAATAGTGATTTTGATTTGGGAACATAGAATTTTTTAAAGAGAAAATCTGGATTTATTGTTGACAGGTAAAAGTTTTGTACCCACATGTCAACCTATCAGGGACATTATTCTATTTCTAAAACATTAAATTTTGCAGAGTAATGATTTAGGATAATAAATACTAAATACTAAATAAAGTTAATTAATTTATTAATAGAAATGAAATGCAGCCCTTTCTTCTCCCACATCTAACTTGAAGTCAGGCTAAAGTCATTGTTTTCCCTTAAAGCATAGGTCTTCAGCAGGGGGTCCATGACACCTATGGGGTCCACGGAGGTACTGCATGGGGGTCTCAAAGTTTTGGTTGGTTAGACTTTGTTTTTTTATATTCCCTCCTGCAATTTTTTTCCACCAATTGAAATGTCTATAAGTCCACATTAACATGAATTCAACACACTGTAGTAAACAGATAAATGGAGGCAGAAGATGTCTTTCAGTCATCAATGCACACATCCAGAGACACACAGGAGCTCTTTCAAGCTGGGCACCATTTCATTCACAACACCTGTCCCATCAACCAGAAATTAGAATCAGAAATACTTTAATAATCCCAGGGAGAAATTACTTTCATTGCATGACTCCATCTGTAAAAGAATGACTATAGGACCAGTTTGATATAACACAATTTCATACAATATATATAATTAGGCGGTCCTCTCTCACCAACTCCCCATCAGTTTTTGGGGTCCTTGGCCTGGAAAATGTTGAAAACCTCTGCCTTAACTTCACTTACAAATTATTTCCATTTGCCACATACAAGAATATTATCTCCAGTTGCAGAATTTAACATTCAGTTGTAAAAATGGCAAACTATGCCTTTAAACATTCTGGGAGAGCCCAGTTAATGCTGGCATGGCCTTGTTAGCAAGTAGGTCCAGATTGTGTTAAACGGAAGTCTACTTAGTGATGATTAAGTATTTAGTTTTAACACGCTGTTCCTATATTTTGGAAAAATCTAGAAAGTAAGTAATTAAAGGTATTGTGGAGTATCTTAGCAAATTTTTTAAAAGACCAGCCCTCTCCTCTTAAAAAAATATGTACATGCAACAGCATGCATGAGCCTATTTCTCCTCGTGCACGCTCTGTTCTCATAGCTCATACAAGCTTACTGTGTCCGAATGTCCGCCCTAACCCCTAAATCCCTCAACTACCATATAGAGCGGGGACTTTATAGTCGACTTTTTAGCAAACTCATTCAACTTATTTGTGCTCCATATGTTATGTGTAAGGATTATAAAATAGGAGTAATTTGATCTTGTTTTCTAGAACAAGTCATGAGTCTGGCTGTAGTATTTCTTATGCTGCGTTCACACCAAAGATGCTACGCCGTCAAAAACGCCGAAATTTGGATGCTGGTCAGATGCTGAATCAAACTGTGGTGAAGTTTCTATGATGTTTTGATGCTCTGGATGCTTTGGATGGTTGGCCCCTGGGGGTTGTTCATCTGCTCTGTTCTCTGGCTACAATCTAGAGAGGAGTTTGGCTTCATCTGATATGTTTAAGCAAGAAAGGCCTCCTCCAAATATCCTATGTGCAGTTACTTCATCAGGGTTAGGATAGCCGGACCTCCAGCATACCGCCAGCTAGCAGCACTGGAAATCCCTGCTGAAAGCTTCCTCCAGTGGCCAACCAGTGGGGAACCAGAATATACAATGTAGGTCTGAAACTATTAATTGGATTAATCATGATTAATTGATTATTGAAATAGTCATCAACTAATTTAGTTATTGATTAATCGTTTACTGCAGTATAGAGACCGACAAGTAATTATATCAAAATCCTAAAAAGTAATACTCGGAAGGTGGGAATGTTTTAGTTTCCCCTGATCTAATTTTGTAAAAAAATCTTCTTTCATGAACCTTTGGCTATCCAAATATTCATTAATTAATTGAAAAAATAATCTACAGATTAATCGATTTGCAAAATAATCTTAGTTGCAGTCCTAATACAATTTAATATTTTTCGTCAGCAACAATGATGAGAGCTCCCTCTCTTTTCCTTGTACATATAACAATCCAGTCCTCTTTTTTTTTTTACCTTTGTAGTTGATATTTAATTATTCTTCATATGCAGAAGCTCTGCAGGTGGTGTCTATCTCCCCCAATAAATTCCAGTTTCAGCTTTTCTGATGGGTTGACGCTCTGGTGTACAGTGGCAAAAGTAAAATTTTCTGGAATCCAGTGCAGAATCCTCTTAATCTGGGACACTCCGATGCCAGAACGCTCGGATGTGCCGCTCCTGATGCTCGGACATGCTGCAGGACCCCTCAGCACTGTCCCCCATAGACTTTGCATGTAAATAAGATGCTTTGACACCGAAAACACGCCCGGTCTGAACGCACCAATACAGTTCGGAGAAGTGAGAGTGAAGACTTATTCAAACCAGTTAATAGAGCATAACTAATCACGAAGTTACAAATGCATGAATGCTTTTTCTAACTCTGGTGGGCAGACCATCTGTCAGAATTTCGAAATGTTCTTTAATTGAAAGAAACAAGGGTGAAAGATTTACAAGCAAGTCAAAGAAGAATTTAAAATTTCATCTAGATTTTAGTTTGCTGGACTTCGGAGATGGTCAAAATAAACCAAGACTCTGAGTGATTTTTGAAGTGCAGGAGGCTTTATGATCATCATCTCATTTTTTTGGACTCGAGCCGATTGCTGGAAAGGAAAGCCAGTCACAGAATTTAGATAAACTGGGTACAAGGGTGATCAGACTGGGGGTTAAAAGACTTATACAACTGAAATTCATCTGCATAATAGTGATTAAAGAATGTAATTAAATGCTTGAATAATGTCAGCTAAAGGGAGTAAAAAGCGGAGGACCTAAAACTAAGGCCTATGGAAATCCACAGTATGGAGAGCCAGTTCTGGAGATTTACTTAACCTATTCAGTTAAATTATCTAAAGGAATTTTCCAAGAATTCTGAGAAATTTGGATCCACACAAATATGGTTCATCTGTACGTTCAGAGTTCTTTATATGCAGAAAAAACATAGCACTATGCACTCACCATAACATTCTGGGAAAAAAAGATGAATGGACTCCTGCAAAAAGTGCTTTTTGACCCCAGAAAATTAGTCAAGTACCTTGTGGCGCTCATGCCTGAAGCTGGACGGATGTTGACACCAGCCCAACATTGACATGAGCAGTAAAAGCATTTAGTTATCCCTAAATGCTGACCCTAATTTTTGGTTGAGTGTCGTGTGGTTTCATTAAACTAAAACTGAGGCGTTTGGCAATGATGATTATAATTACATTTGGTGAAACATTGGAGAAGCTTGCATTCCCTGAGACCCCCATCCCAGCTCTGTCTGCCCTTACAGAGAAGACCAATGCATTTCACACGAATAGAAAATCATATGTAAAACCCATGCACAAAATGTGAAATGAACATGTGTTAATCACATGCAACAGTACACGTATGCGTGCAGATTTGGAAATGTTTCATGTTAAAAGCACATTTGATTTAGTTATAAATCACATGATTTAAATAGGAATCAAATGTGAAAAAGTCTATCAAATGTAATCCACAGGGAGGAGGTGGAGCAGCCGGTGCAGAGACAACAACCTGATCCTGAATGTGGAGAAAAAGAGGGAGATAATTTTGGACTTCAGGAAGAACCGGCCTAACCACGATCCACTGGTCATCAACAGCTCAGCTGTAGAGGTGGTCAACAGCACCAAATAACTGGGGGTGCACATTATATGCAACCTCACCTGGACTGTAAACACCACCTCACTGGTCAAAAGGGCACAGAAGGTGCTTCTTGCAGAGGATGAGGAGAGCCCACCTGCCCCCACCCATCCTCACCACCTTCTACAGAAGCACCATAGAGAGCGTTCTGACCAGCTGTCTCACTGTGTGGTGTGGAGGCTGCAGCGCCTCAGACTGGAAGAAAGTGAGGAGAGAGGTGAGAACAGCAGAGACGATCATTGGGGCTCCTCTTCCCTCCATTAAAAATATTTCATCTCTGCGCTGCGTGTCCCGAACCCGTAACATCATAAATGACCCCTCACACCCCCACCATGGACTGTTCTCCCTAGTGCCCTCTGGGAAGAGACTTCACAGCATCCAATGCAGGGCCAGCATATTCTGAAACAGCTTCTTCCCCACTGCCATCAGACTGCTGAATGTTTAATAAAATGGGGGAAAAAGTGCACTAAATGTGGGAGGAACTGTCAATCATATACCAGTCTTATATTTATATTTGTTCACTGTTGCACCTTAGAAATAGAAATGTCTTCAGAGCTGTACTGAACGATATTTTGTTTTGTATACACTAAGTATACAAAATGGCAAAGTTTATCTAAGTCAAGTTCTTACATGTGCTGGTGGAGGTTCTCAATCATCCAGGCGAGGAGAGCAGAAGACCTTGCCTGTTCAGCCAGGCCAATAATTCCCTTTAACAACCCCCCTTTGAGAGACATAAACAGGTATGGGGTATTGCAGGCTAACAAAAGAAGCCAAACGACCCCCATTCCAAAGGGGTTGACCCATTTGTCAGTTTGCATGTTTTTAAGACAAAAATAAGGTTTTGTTGAACAACTTTTTAAAGCCTTGAACTAAAGACTATTCCTGACATTTTGAATTGAAGAAGTTTCCTGGATGGGAAGAGAAACCTCTTCAAACTTGTAAACAAAATCCAGTGGATTGTTTTTTAACTTTTTTTTTTATGAGTTAACATGTGTCTTACATGTGATTTTCACATGGAAAATTCATGGTACTTTTCATTTTTTTTGCTATTTTTCTTCTTTAAAGGCAGTTATCGAATAATTTTCAAACCTTCAGGTGCATTACTGCCACCAATTGGCTTCTTCACAAGGGGAGGTAGATTTTCACTTTTAAATTTATGAATCGTATTAATATTTTTGCATAGATGTAACTTTGGAAGCTGTTTTCACAAACTGTAAGTTTGTATCTCCACAGATTAAAAATCTGATGCCCCAAGTGTCTATGTTCTTATTAAAACATGTTTTACTGACAGTCTTTTACACAAAACAATCCATGGGACTAATTTATGGATACATCCTAAACTTGTACTTTAGAAAAAGAAGGGTTTTCCCACAAACTATTTGAGACATTAAATTGTTGGTGTTTTTTTCTCTGCATCAGTACAATATTTTACCAGGAACATCTTCTGCGGATGACATTTGTGTATTTTCTGTGGTGTTCTTGACATTTGGGGTGAATCTAATGTCAATGAATACATTAGAAAACAATTAAGTAAGAAAAAACCTTTCAAGTCACATTCTCATTTTACCCAGGGTAAATATCCTGTATCAACTATATAATTTCAATCCCTGTACGTTTTTCTTTTATCTCACCATGCTTTTTTTTTTTTCAGGAAACATTAAGGATTACTCAACTCCAGCTTCATCTTCCCAGAGGACATATTTTATTTTAGTACATGTGTTTCTGTTGAAACAGGGAGCTGATAAACTGTGTTATTTATAGAAAGGAATGTGAGGCGCATGTTTTGCTCCTAATGCAAGTCAGAATTTCATTTTACTGTCCCGAAATGACGCCCCGGCCGTATGCATCTGGATGCCATGAGATAGGAGTATTTATTTATTGTTTCTGACACTGGTTGAAAGCAGGCTCTGTGGAATCTATTACAGTTCCCACCATTGCCAAAATTCATGAATAATGTTAAGTCATATATGAAGTATTTTTAGATCAGCTAGACTTAAATCAGTGATGTCAAGATAAAGAAATGCTAAAATGACTCATTTTTTAAAGCCTTTATTTAGATTTTTTTTTTTTACTCAAATCTAGATGGCAGCACAGCACCTAATTAGTTCATTTTAACCTTTCCAGCACACATCTGTCACACAAATCCGACATAAATGAGCCCAGATACAGCATATACATCACATTATTGTTTTACCAATTTTTCTACTAGTGAGAGAAAAGAAAATTATCTAATCAGGTAACATACTTAACAAACAGAATAATTCAAGTTAAAATGAAATATTTATTTTCAGCACGTTTACAAAATCATAATGTTTGTTTAAATATAATATCTACATTCATATATACACGTTAGCAGTTAAATAGGTGTAAATAACAGATAAAGGTTCGGTACGAGTGGTGTACGTTGCACAGAAAGCCGTCCCTTTACTGCGAGAAGTGGTTCTGGGTTTATTCATGTGAGCTTCCAGAGCTCCAGCTGCTTCGCTAGTTTTTCCTCAATTCATGTCTTCAAAGTTCAGCTGCTTTTCCATTAAAAGAGGATCATTCATGTCAAATCCCAACACATATTACTCTGAGCTATCAGGAGTAGTTTCTACAGCGTTGAAGCATAGGTTTTGGTTGCTGCCGTCTTGCCGAGTAGCTTCAGTGCTTGTCCTTGGTCCCTCAGTCTGTAGGGTGAGCTGATGGTCGTCTGCCATCCGACGACGCCGTCCATAACCAGTGTCTTTCAACTTATCCTTTGGAGCACAGGGCCGTTGAGATCTGATCTTAGGTATATATTTAACAATATCATGAATTATACAGGTGATCAATCTGCAGCCAGGTGATGATGAGGATCTTATGTTTCTCTGAAAGCTGAAACAAAAGAGTTACAGATTAATCTTTCAGTTGTGTAAAGTGCACATTATTAAAAATAGATGATTGAAATCTAAACATAGCATTTTTTAATATATTTATTTAGATCAACTATGGTGGTAGCGAGTGAGCCATGCAGTTCAAAGTTAAACTCTTAACCTTATATATCCTTGGATATTTTCCATGTTTTTACATTTTACTTTTCAATATCTGACTAAATTTAGGCAAGTTCTTTGTGTTTTGGTTAAATATTTTCAGGATTTTTTTCTTTAGGTTTGTTTGTGATTCTAAATGAAGAGGAGCCAATAAGCATCAACAGTAACACTTTAATGTCTAAACATTTTAATATTTAATGTCATACTTTTATTTTCTTTACCTAATTACTTGAACGTAAAAAATGGCTAAAGCCACGAAATGTCCTCAGGATCACAGAGTAAGGCTGTGTCTATGGGGTAAGATAGTCAACTAAAACATAGGCATAGTTGTCTAAATGTGTCAATGTAAGTCATAAATAATTATGTATTATTTTTGTATTTGCTCCTTGTCAACTCATAAATACCTGTTACATTAGATGCTTAGTCTGTAAGAGTACAAGTTTGGAAGTTATGAATACAAGTGAACAAAGGTACAACTTTAAAATAAAACAAGTGTAAATCACAAATTTCCAAGAACAGACTACAGATTTATTAGAATGAATCACAAGTTTGCAAGTGAACATTGCAAATCTATGAGTATTGATCAGACCTGTTCCTTTACAAGTCTAATTAACAGGTACAAATCATAAATTCATGAGTGAGGATCAGTCATTTACAAGTATAAATCTTTAACCCCTGATGAAGCTGTTACACTCTTCTCCAGTGGATGGTGTTAATGCATCTAAAAGGTCGCCTACTGCCTTTAAATGAAGAGGGAAACGATGTAAAACAAAACATTTTATTGTTCGCTGATTAAAAGCAACATTTCAGCAAAGATATAAGTGATAATTTTGTTTTTGTCTTCTTCTACTCACTGACTGTAGAGGTGTGTGACAGCTTCAACAGGGATTGTAGATTTGTACTATAAAATTTTTGTTTTGTATTTGTATTTTTTGAGGACTTACATTACCTGTATTCGGAACTTTTAAACTTGTATTTTCACAGATAAAACATCTAATGTCATCTGTATGTAAGCGTTGACAAGAAGTAAATACAAATCTTTAATCTAATCATGCATAGAGCAACCAGAAGGTTTCTTTTTTTTTTTTCATAAAAATGATCTCTGATCCTCATTAATGTGTGGCAGGAGAGCAAAACTGGTTTCGGGAGATTGTAAGCTCTGCCAACAAGCGAACAGGATTTGTGTCAAGAGGCGACAGAACCAGGATTTTCTGGTTAAAAGTATAATAGTGTAAATTGTTTGGTTGATATAACTGCAATAAACCGAATAGCAGACATGGGTAAAGCGTCTATATTAGACAGAAGAGGAATGGAGACTAAAGTCATTTTTTTTTTCAAAATAAAGGTTTTTTTCAAAACTAAAATACTGTTCAAATTAAAACCTTGACTGAATAGTGCAGCCATAGTGAGCCGGATACGATGGAGAGAAGAGCTACAGAGCCACACACTAGCAGTCATTGATAAAATTAAACTTTTAATACACAGTCATGTAAATGTAGGTATTTTTATTAATTCACCAGCAGTAAAATATTTTACACTTTTTTGTATTGTTTTTCCTATCTGGTTTCCTATTCCTATCTGGTTGTTTGGTGTTTTCCAACAAGAAAAAAAAGTAAGTCACATAAAGGTGTAAATAGTATAATGTGTTTAACATATTTTTTAAATAAGAGAGCTATTTTACTTGTCTCTTGCTGCCAGTTTAAACACTCTCAAAGGTGGATTAATAAAACACAATCCCCCAAAATAAGGTTTAAGATGCATCAGATGTGGGTGGATCTGATGAGGATATCAACGTTGTACTTTGCTTTCAGAAAAAGAACAAATTGCTTTTTCTTTTCTGAGATATGTGTTTTCACTAAAAGGTGAACCAGAGGCAGATAGAATGCCATACATTTTCACTTAAATAAACATAAGTTAACTCGAATGAATGTTAACTCCAGCAGAGGTAAATATTATTAACAACAAAATAACTACAACCAAAATAAAGACAGTATTTAGCAACGAGGCAACTCAAGTACTTAGAAATGGTTGGAACCTATCTGATATTAAAATTATGGAATCAGATAGATTCCATATAAATATGTATGAAATTTGTTTGAAAGGATGACCTGAATTTTAAAATTTTAAATAATGATCACAAAATAACAAATTCGGGTAAAAAAAAAAATTGAAAATTTCCAGAATTTTCCGCACATTATATCTGCAAGAAAACTGAAAAATACTTTTTGTCATAATATATATCATGGACAAAATGTACTTATTATGGCCTCTTAAAGACTCATCAGGCTCAGCCGATAAAGAAATAACATTAGAACAATGAAATATCACTTTAAATATAAACAGCAGGCGTGTGTCTGTTCCATTTTTGTTGCATTTTTGGATCAGTTTGGTAACATGAGGTAAATGTACAACAAGAAATCAAAAGATTTGCATTCAAGTAAAAATGATAAAGTACGGAGCAGTGAAAGTTTTCCGACAGGTACATTTTGTTCAGAAAAAAACTAAAGTAAAAGTAGCTGACTAAATGTAACTGGAAGGAATACTGATGCCTTCCTCTGGTTTGTACCTTGCTGATGTTAAAGATGTTTCTCCATCCTTCTGCGATGACCCCACAGATGTCTGCGCACTAGCTGCACTGAGCTGTGTGCTGTGGTATTTGCTCATGTGTTTCTGAAGCGATTCTCTAAGCCTGTAAAAAAAAAATCAGTTTATCAAGAGGAGGGAGCAAGATGTTATTGGTGAAATGAACTCAAACTAGCTACATGATCTTGAAAAAAAAAGTTTTTTTTGTTTTTAAATGTCATGTTGAGCAGAAAGCATTTTACCCAAATATATATATTTTTAAATGATAATCATTTGATATTGTTTCTCCTTTTGTCCATCAGACAGCATGGCTATAAACCTCAGATCTAAATCTGTAAAAAAAAATTAAAAAGATCTCAAACTAATGTTAATTAACTGTTATTTCAGTTCGGGTTTATTTATTTGCTAATAGTACTATACAGGAATATGACATGAACACAATGTCCTCAGGCTGCTTGTTCACGAGGCGGCTTACCTTTTTATCAGGGGGCTTTGGTCACCTCTCACAAGTGGGACCATAGTGGTGAAAACACAGCAGAAGATCACAGTGGGAAGAAAGAATCTCATTTTGGCTTGTCACTGGTTTCTGAAAGGATAAAAATAAAAAAAACGTTAAAAAAAGTTTTTTAAGGCACTTTAATAACACTTAATAGCACTTAATTTAATAAGTGCTAATATTAGTAGAAGATATCAAACATTATTAAAAATGCATGAAATGATACGTACCACAGTCTTTCTTTGGATTTGATGTAGAAAATCAAAGTCAAATATAGAGTTGTTTTTTTTTTTTCTCCAAAGCTTTAAGATTTAGCTATGAGTTGTCTGAAGATTACATTGCTTTTAAGGGGCTTTATAGATGAAGGGAGGGAGCTGTACCTGAATGCCAAACCCAGTGGGAGGGACTGCTTGACAGTTCATGTCAACCCTGTCCACCCCTCACAAAGATATTCAGACCAGAAATATGCACACCGAGACCAACTGTAGGCAATCAACAATCCACAAATGGCATGAGTAATAGTTTGTGGCAATCATAATTTGATCAATTTGAAAGTTATTACTTTTTTTTTTCTCTCTGAGATGTTACCAAGAGATGAGCCATGTACTATTTATCTTACTGATACATAGTTTTGCCTTAAAGGAATAGTACACCCAAAACATGATTAGCCTTCATTTTCTACTCACCCCCATGCTGAACAACACTCTGGAGTACTTTTTTGATATCTCAAATGCATCTGGAGATCTGGGAGGCTTCTTGCTGTCTGCTGACATTCAAATAATGGAGGTCTATGGTGCCCGAGACAGAAAGGTCCATAAAAGTCCACAAAAAACGTGTCAATATTCCTCCATACTGTTCGTCCAATGTATTCCAAGTGTCCTGAGTGGGTAGCATCCAGAATTTACTCGAAACGAAGTCATTTAGAATGTTTTTAGAGCATAAACAGTAGTGTATAGGATTTCCTAAAAGCGCGTTCACGAGTCTACGGAAACCGCGGCAGACCAAACCAGACGAAAGTGCACATTCAGCGTCTGCTCTGCCGATAATGCAAGCGTAGGAGAAGAAATGTGCTGTTTACCTGTGCAAAGAAAGAAACAACGAAAGAAAAATGTCTGAGGACTTCAGTGTTGAGGAAGAGCATGAGTTCTTTGCCGAGCTGAATGCGCTGGTTTGGTCTGCCGTGGTTTCCGTAGACTCGTGAACGCGCTTTTAGGAAATCCTATACACTACTGTTTATGCTCTTAAAAAAAACATTCTAAATGACTTCGTTTCGAGTAAATTATGGACGCTACCCACTCAGGACACTTGGAATACATTGGACGAGCAGTATGGAGGAATATTGACACGTTTTTTGTGGACTTTTATGGACCTTTCTGTCTCGGGCGCCACAGACGAGGGGAAACTTACTGGGAAGAGTAGTAGTTTTGAAATTCAAAATGTGCAGTTTTCGTATCAAGTCAGAATTCAGCCAAAAGTGCTGAAATGTAAAAATGCTGATACGAGGAGTAAATTACTCTTCACAAGACTTTTGAACATTTTATGTGTGCAGATTCAATATCACAAGGCCCTAGATGTGTTGCAAGCAGCAGTGCATCCAACATCTCGACTAATTTTCAGGAAATCATGCCTTTAGAGACACTAATGGCTTCTTCCTAGTTATGGCTAGTAACGTTAGCAAAGCATCTCCTGGCTAATATCTGTTGTCTTAAGGAGTAAGAAATTTCTTTGACTGAAGTCATCATTGAATAACTTATTTCACAGCCCCAGTCGGCCTCGGCAGATTGTCGCTCACACTGAGCCTGATTCTGCCGGAGGTTTCTTCCTGTTAAAAGGGTGTTTTTCCTCTCCACTGTCGCTACAAGCATGCTTAGTGTGAGGGATTGTATTCGAGTCAATGAGTCGATGCAATCAACTGGTTTTCCTTAGATAGAAAACTTTGAATCAATTTGACTGTATCATCTGGTTGAACTGTAAAGTGCCTTGAGATGACATGTGTTGTGAATTGGCACTGAACTGAATTGAATAGAATTTCAATTCAATTCAATTCAGTTTATTTATATAGCGCCAAATTCACAACACATGTCATCTCAAGGCACTTTACAGTTCAACCAGATCATACACAGTTATTAATGTTACTAACCTTCTGCTCTCTCTGCTTTTCCTCAGAGTAGCTTTGCCTCGTCTGTTCCTGTTTGGCTGTGACTCCATCCTGGAAAGAAACATCAGCTGTGCTGCTTCCATCAACACCCTTGTTAATAGATGTTGGAGATCGGCCTGTTTTCCAGTGTGGTCCTGTTTCTCTGGCCGTGACTGAGTGGATGTGCTCTCTTCGTCCTCTGGCATGGGAGCTGCCTTGGAGCTCGTCTGCCTGGCTGTGTGTTTCCTGGACGGGGCCGCCTTTTACAGCTGCTTTTTGTATCTCTGCTTCTGTCTCCTTGAACCCCAGTCGGCCTCGGCAGATGGCCGCTCACACTGAGCCTGGTTCTGCTGGAGGTTTCTTCCTGTTAAAAGGGAGTTTTTCCTCTCCACTGTCGCTACAAGCATGCTTAGTGTGGGGGATTGTATTTGAGTCAATGAGTCGATGCAATCAACTGGTTTTCCTTAGATAGAAAACTTTGTATCAATTTGACTGTATGATCTGGTTGAACTGTAAAGTGCCTTGAGATGACATGTGTTGTGAATATGGCGCTATATAAATAAACTGAATTGAATTGAATTGAATTAATGTGTTATTGCACTGCAAGACCATGTGACTTTGGAGTCTCTGTGAAGCCTCCAAAAAGCCCTGCTTGCCTGATCTTTGAGTTTCCATGGCCGGTCCTGTCTTGCCAGGTTTATTGTGGTGCAATTTGTTTTCTGTTTGACAATGATACATTTAATGACACTCCTGAAGAATATTAAAGATTGTATTTTATCAAAGACCACACAGTGACTTTATGTTAAGAAATGGAAATGTCATGACAGCTGTACAAAACAAAATTTTGTTTAGTATACACTCTGTGTATACAACATGACAATAAAAGTTTAAGTAAAGAGTCTAAGTGAAGGTAATAGGTTGTGTTGAACTTTTAGGGGCTTGATAGCAAGGAGGCTACTAATCTACTTTTATCATTATTTTTCTTTAAATACATATTTTTTTACATTTACATCTACATTTGCACTAGTTTAGATTATTTCACCCAGATTCATCTCAAACGTTAGCTTAAACAACACAAATTTTAAGGTTGAAGGTAAACAAAGGGGTATTAATTAAAAGGGAGGTGAATACTTTACAGGGATCTTAAACTGGAGTTTAGTTTTAGGTGTCACAAAAGAAGAGAAAAGTTGTATTGTAACATTAAACATGTATTTTTTACATGTTGCTGAGTAAGTAACATTTGTTCTTGCCTGATTTTGTTAAACTAACAGTGTAAATGAGTAATTCAGATGGCTGTTCTTTACTCAAATACAGTAATCTGGGATTTTGAATAGCTACGCCGAATCTATTATGTATAAATTAGCTCTGGGTTGTTATGGAAACAACATGCACTACAAGAATTAAGAAACAACATGTGCTTTATGCTTAACTGGTGCTGCTTAACAGAAACCATTAAATCTCCTCATTAGCAGCAGTTTGTTAGCAAGTAAATTAAGGACCTGAATAAAGACTAAGCATGTATTACAGTCAGCAGAGGCTGCTGCTCATTCTAAGCTGGGTCCTGCAGAAGGAGTATTGTGTGTAAAGAGACTTGTTGCTGTCTACTGTTGCCACATGCTTGCTCAGGACAAGGGTGAACTGAAAGATGTCTTTCAATTAAAGACTCCTGAGTATTTTTTAAATCTCCTGAAGCTTTTTTGTGTTTCCATTATGAAATCTTACAGCTGAGAAACTGTTTATTTGATACCAAAACAGAGGCCTATTTCACAGAGTAAAGTGATAAAGTGAAGGTTGATCTAGCCTGATCAGTGCATCCTGGATGTTTCACCAAGGCCGGGCATGGCCCAATGCGTACATCATTAATGGAATTGGGTTTAAAAACTTTCTTATCCTTTTTTTTGTTCCACATCCTGTCAATATTCATCCAGAACTAATATGACCGGCCCAATGAGGACCTAGCAGCAGGTCAAGATGAGACATTGGGACATTTTTCAGCCTGGTGGCATCAGAAAAAAATGTGGACTGTAATGCACTGATGTCTTAAAAGGTGACCGGACACATTTTGTCTTACTTATTTTAGGTGTTTAAAAAAAAAGGCTCATCCCTCTAATTCACACCACCAGACCCTTAACTTAGATTAAAGGAGGCGTGTTTAAGAAGAGAAACAGAAAAGGACAGATTTGGGAATCATGCACTGAGCCATGCCACTTTCTATCACTGCTGCTACAGATACAGTCAGCCTCACAGATCATATAAAGGAATCAGATGCCTTTAGGTAATTTAATTCATATTATAAATGTATGAATGTTAGAGGCCTAACTATAACTAATTCTGGCCTGAACATTAGGATTTTCCGTTAACCATCATCCTATCTCTCTAATAAACTTATGACAAAGCTTACTGTTGCGTAAAGACTTCAGCAGAATCAACGTTTGCTCCGCTTACTGACTAATGCAACCTCACACTCCCTTAATCTCTTTTTGACTATTTGACCTGATGTGACGAGTACATTTCTCCTCTGTGAGATCAATACAGTCAATCAATCAATAAATCAATAAATATAAAGATGGAATCGTCCTGCCTCTTTGACTTTGATTGATGTGTGACAGTTGAAAAAAATTCCTGATTTGCTTAAAGCTACAGTGTGTAATTTTCAGCGACATCTAACGTCCAGACTACAGACCGCAGCAACATGAACATCTCCCCCCAACCGCTTCTACCCCCCAACAGTATGGCGAGCGTTACGGGACAAAATGTCTTCCATGACGTCCGCATCACCTACCTTCTCAAGTGATGAGGTTTGTTTACATAGATAATTTTATAGATAGTATTTCATTAGTCTGTGTAGGGTATAGATTTCCTGTAGACTTAAACAACTTGCCGTAGTTACTTTCGAGCGTAATGGGCGATCTCGCAATCGCTAGTTGGTTGGCTCTGCGCTGCCGTAGCGCAAAGATGTCTGCCTCCATGGCTGCGAGACCCGCTCCTATGTAATTATAAATAACGAATTCTAAGGCAACGCAAATGTTAAGGTTAAGAGGCTGAGCTCGTAGATGATGATAAATAACATAGTTATGTATAATATATTACATTTCTGACTGTATATCCCTGTAATTATTACACACTGTAGCTTTAAGCAGAAGAACATGGAATTGTAAATCAACTGTAAATTAAATATATCTGTAATTAATAATAATAATAATATTGATAATAGTAATAATAATATATATTTACAGTTTTAATGAATTAGTAACATTTAAAACATTATATCATTAGTTATTGTATTGTGGCACTCGACATTCTACATACAAGATTCTTAATTACACATCAGTTTGTTTGTGGTTTTTTTTTTTTTTTTTTTCAAAACATAAAGGCAAAAGGAGAGAGAAATATCAGCTGTGCTGCTGCCATCAACATTATTGTTTATAGATTTTGGAGATTGGTCTGCTTTTCCAGTGTAGTCCTGTTTCTCTGACTGTGACTGGCCGGATGTGCTCTCTTCATCCTCTAACATGGGAGCTGGCTCAGGGCTCGTCTGCCTGGCTGTGTGTTTCCTGGACCGGGACGACTTTTACAGCTGCCTTTTGTATCTCTGCTTCTGTCTCTTTGAACCCCAGTCGACCTTAACAGATGGCCGCTCACACTGACACTGGTTCTGCTGGAGGTTTCTTCCTGTTAAAAGGGAGTTTTTCCTCTCGACTGTCGCTACAAGCATGCTTAGTGTGAGGGATTGCCTTCGAGTCGATGCAATCAACTGGTTTTCCTTAGATAGAAAACTTTGAATCAATTTGACTGAATGATCTGGTGAACTGTAAAGTGTCTTGAGATGACATGTGTTGTGAATTGGTGCTATAGAAATAAACTGAATTGAATTAAATTGAATTAAAAAAGCAGAGCGTTGACATAAACCGAGATCTATAAGTACCCAGAACTAATTCACATACCGTACTCAAGTATTTCGGTATTTTGACTCTTTCTTACCTGAAGAAACACTCAGATTATACTGGAGTCACTGGGTGCATCAAACATGGTGAAGAAGCTCAGTACAGAGAGCTGGTGAACCGCTATGTGGAATAATGTGGAAACAATCATCTGACTCTGAATGTCAACAAAACAAGGGAGATGATTGTAGATTTCAGAAGAAAAAGGAACAAGTTGCATCATGTTAACATCAAGGGAGAAGAAGTTGAGGTGGTTGAGGAGTATAAATGCCTTGGTATTTACCTGGAAAACAAACTGGCCAGGAGACACAACTGTGAATCTATAAGAATGGACATAGCAGATTGTACTTCTAGAGGAAGCTTAGGTCCTTCAGCATTGGCAACAAGGTATCTTCTATAAGTCTGTCGTGGACAGTGTGATCTATTCCTCCATCATCTGCTGGGATAACAGTATCAGAGAAAATTACTTAAAAAAGCTAATAAATAAGGCCGGCTCTGTTCTAGCAATTCCTCTAGAACCTCTGGAGATTATTTCACAAAGAAGAAATCTTCATAAAGGGAAGAAGATCATGGGCAACAAGGAGCAAGATTTTTTAACAACAACAAAGTGTCTTTAGTCAGTGGCTTCTCCAGATCTGGTGCAAGAAAGAATGCTACAGGAGATCCTTCCTACTGTACCTGTGGCTATTAACACCTACAACAACTGGTTAAAAAAAATAAAAAAAAAGAGTTACTGAAACATTTAATTTTCTTTTGGGATAAATAAAGTATTTTTGAACTGAATTGAGTACAATAGTAAAAATCACACAATCCTCTGTGTAATGGTAAAGGTAAGGGTCCGCTTTGTGCAGGGCTGCAGTCTGCACAGGCAGCAGATGTCATCCACAGAAAACCAGTAACTCTAAAGCAGGTACATTTTTTTTGGAAATTTGAAATATGGACACACCATTTTTAAAGAATGACACATGTCTGAAACAACCTTCATGGCCTACGAGAGTAAAAGCACATCTACCTGTTTATCAGCCACAGTTGTTGGCTAATAATAGTTTTTCTTTCAAACTTAGAACAACAGTTGTCTTTAAAAACACATAAAATTGAAACAATTTTAAGATAGCAAATTATAAATTTGTAACAGTATTTGTAACAAAAATATGTAATAGTGCTTTTTATTGAAGGCTAATAAAAAAAAAGTCTGTTGGTTTTCTGATCAGTGTGAGACTGACTGAATGAAAAGTGTAGCAGTTGGGTGCTAGCCTGGTCTGGAGGAGATGAACTGCACAGATTAAATCCCCATAGTAATGGATGTGTTACTGCTTTTGTGAAACAGATTCAAGGCTTTATTAAGCCCAGATACCCAAAATAATTTGGCTTAATCCCTTATTTTGATTTTTGAAATCTGCCTTAGGTCGTCTTCCTCCTGCAAGCATCAATTTAAGACTTAAGGTCCTATGGATCCATCAGAATAATCAAGAATCCAATGTTTTTGGAGAAGGGACTACTTTTTTAAACTTTTTAAATATGCTAATATACATTGGAGACGGCCTTTGGCACATGCAAAGACTCAAACTGAGCTATTAGGTCTTTGCAAATTTTGGGTTATATTATTGGGAGATCCAATAAGGGAACACTGGAAACTTGGGACTTCAGTTGGTGGGAAAATAAGGAAACCCATCTCAGATGGAGAGAGAGCATCAGGTATTTCCTATTTGCCATAATGTTAATCAACTGCTGTATTTCTATCCTTAAAGTTATAGTTTAATATTAGAACACGGTAAAGACTCAATTGTTTCTATTATATACTAAAATGTAAAACCCTTAAAATAAAGATTTTATACTTTGTTTTTACCATCAGTTTACAAATCATCCAAATAATAGACTGTTGGAAAGGGGAACATGAGGGCTAAATCATATTAATAGTTCAGCAAAGGTAAACAAAAAGCTTGTTTAATAAACGAATGGTTCATATGCTGGTAAAATTAATCATATTGCATTCCTTTTATGCTAAATGGGTTTGTTTTTCACACTTCCTTCTCGTCTGTTGCATGCAAACAATCTCCAATAGTTTCAGTCTAAGGTCATACCTTTTTAAGGTCAAAAATCAGACTACTTCAGTGGAGAAGTATTGCTCAGGGGGTTAGCTGTATTTTTTTTTTTTACAGCATAATCAGCTGTTCCTTTTTGTAAACAGCTGTCCTGTTGACATGGGAACTGGTCAAAACAGATTCTGAGTGCCAGAGGAACCAGAAGAAATCATTTAGTCAGCACGAAAACCAAATCAGGATGGAGATTTCTTAGACACACCATGAAAACAAAAGAAAAAAACACAACCCTGACATAACAGTTCTACCAGCTGGATGTGGGAGGGTGTTAAGCCCCTGGCCTACGACAAATTAAGAGTGGTGAATGTAAACAACGATGGTCCTAAGACATGTAAATCATATAATTAAATGCAACCAGGGCTGCATAATCTCAGGAAAACATGGTATTGCAATGTTGTTGCTGTGAATGCCGATATTTATCTGACTACTTGTTTAATATCATATGGTTTCCTGTAAGATTTAGCACCCAGCTACTAAAATATGGAGTGCATTTTGTTCCATCTTTGTTGCAAGCAACTAATAGGCTTTGTAAACGGGAGTTCTTCTTAATCAAAAAGAGTTTTCAGAGATTTTTTCTCAGATTAATTTTTTTTTTTTTTTTTAGAAAATATTGCCCTTTTTTTATAGAAATGCACATTCACCCCCCATTCTAGAATCACAAATCAAATCTGAAAAGAGAAATAATTTCATTTAAAAAAGGAAATATGCAAATAATAAAAAGAAACCAATAAAAAAAGAATTGACATAAAAACAACATCATTCTTTTGGTTAAGATGTTTTTCAAAGTTCCATCTCTGAATTACACTTTCTTCAAATTTCCATTTAGAAAACCTTTTCTTTGCTAGCAAAAATAATCAAACCAAATTCCTCCATAGTCAAATAGATAATTTGAACACAGAGTTGGAAAAGCATTGTCCATGAAATAAAACATCCAACTAAAAATTTAATCCCAGCAATACCCTGTAAGCGAGATATTGCAAACTTAGATATTGTGTTGATGATTGTTATTGTGGTTACTATATTTAATGCCTATACATGCAACACACACTCAAGCAAACACCTTGTGATTCTCTGAAATTGTGCCTGGTACTATAGCTCTGACCAAAGTAGACCACTGGTATGTTTTTATCAAAAACTACGCAGCAATTTGACAAAAAAAATGCATGAGTTTGACACTAAGAGAGACAACTGTAAAACCCCTCAACTTGGTGGAAAATACACAATACAGTTTACCAGTAGCCCCCCTTAGCTTTGAGCAGTCTTAGGAGTGTGGTTCGTCTGCCTGTATAGACATCCATTCAAGTGAACTTCCCAAATGTAGGACTGCAGCAGTCTATCAGCCTTTATAGCACTGCAGTGGGGGGCATTACATGTCCCTGTGATGTTTCTCTAGGATTGTTTGCAGAGAGGGTGATGCAGCCTGGAGTCTGCACAGTTGGATAAAACTTCATCATCTTTCACCAATGTTCCAAATTAATGTCATGGCTTATGGCATGACACAACGCACACGTTGTTTTTGTATGCAGCTAGCAGGACAGACTCACATAAACACAATAAATAAACAGTATTCAATAGACGTACCCATTTTAGAAGTTCGAAATTACAGAAACCCGATCAAATAAAATCTTGGTTTGCTTTAAGCTTGTAAAACCTAAACTACAGATTTACTTACATAGCTTGGCTTGTTATACTGGAGCAATTTTCAGTGCATACTTTCCAATGAATAGTAAATCTCACATAATGGGCAGTTAAGAAAGGAACCCTCTATGAAGCCAGTATGGCAGCCTAAACAAAAACAAGCCATGCATTACAGCTTTAAGCTGATCAGGGCAAAGGCCACCATCTGTGTCCTACTCATGGACACAAGCCTCATCTGCCAAAGACTGTCATTCATCAAAAAAGTACCCCTTT
Source organism: Cyprinodon tularosa (assembly GCF_016077235.1). Taxonomy (NCBI): domain Eukaryota; kingdom Metazoa; phylum Chordata; class Actinopteri; order Cyprinodontiformes; family Cyprinodontidae; genus Cyprinodon; species Cyprinodon tularosa. The sequence continues at coordinate 438,864 of NW_024039401.1, forward strand.
AACACAAAAAAATGAAGGATCTCACCTACACCTAGCCAATGGAATACAGACAATTGCTCAAAATACCAACAAAGCCAAGGGATTCCTCCACACAGGAAGACTGTTCCTGTCTTTATTAACATCTGTCCAGACCCCATCCAACCCAGTGGTCTTTGCACAACAGAAACCCTGAAATTCAATTCAATTCCGTTTATTTAAATAGCACCAATTCACAACACAACATCTCAAGGCACTTCACAGTTCCTCAGATCAAACAGTCAAATTGATTCAAAGGAAAACTGGTTGATTGCATCAATGACTCAATGAGTCGAAGGCAATCCCTCACACTAAGCAAGCTTGTAGCGACAGTGGAGAAGAAAAACTCCCTTTTATCAGGAAGAATCCTCCAGCACATCCAGCCAGCCACAGTCAGAGAAACAGGACTACACTGTAAAATAGGTAAGAAGCAAAACAGGCCTCCAACATCTCTAAAAAATTGTGTTGAGGGCAGCAGCACAGCTGATATTTCTCTCCAGGATGGTGTCATAGCCAAACAGAAACAGACGAGGTGAAAAGCCCAAGCCTACCTCACCAATGTCCCTCCAAGACCGGCCATCCCACGGATGTCACCATGCTGTCAAAGTCAGCCACAGACACAGCAGCTCTATAAAGTCAGAGCATCACCACAGGAGCATTATAAACACATTTCACCTACTGTATGTACTGCCCAAAGAATCCCTGCTGGGCCATCAACTTAAGGGATAAATCGAGAGTAACTGTCAAATGTATTAAAATCATTGTGATATATGCCTCTGAATGGAATTAACAATCCTTAAAGGAATAGTACACCCAAAACATGATTAGCCTTCATTTTCTACACACCCCCATGCTGAACAACACTCTGGAGTACTTTTTTGATATCTCAAATGCATCTGGAGATCTGGGAGGCTTCTTGCTGTCTGCTGACATTCAAATAATGGAGGTCTATGGTGCCCGAGACAGAAAGGTCCATAAAAGTCCACAAAAAACGTGTCAATATTCCTCCATACTGCTCGTCCAATGTATTCCAAGTATCCTGAGTGGGTAGCATCCAGAATTTACTCGAAACGAAGTCATTTAGAATGTTTTTAGAGCATAAACAGTAGTGTATAGGATTTCCTGAAAGCGCGAACATGCTACGGATGCTACGGAAGCCGGCAGACCAAACCAGATGAAAGTGCGCATTCAGCGTCTGCTCTGCCAAAAATGCAAGCGTAGAAGAAGAAATGTGCTGTTTACCTGTGCAAAGAAAGAAACAACGAAAGAAAAATGTCTGAGGACTTCAGTGTTGAGGAAGAGCATGATTTCTTTGCCGAGCTGAATGCGCTGGTTTGGTCTGCCGGCTTCCGTAGCGTCGTGAACGCGCATGTTCGCGCTTTCAGGAAATCCTATACACTACTGTTTATGCTCTAAAAACATTCTAAATGACTTCGTTTCGAGTAAATTCTGGATGCTACCCACTCAGGACACTTGGAATACATTGGACGAGCAGTATGGAGGAATATTGACACGTTTTTTGTGGACTTTTATGGAACTTTCTGCCTCGGGCGCCATAGACCTCCATTATTTGAATGTCAGCAGACAGCAAGAAGCCTCCCAGATCTCCAGATGCATTTGAGATATCAAAAAAGTACTCCAGAGTGCTGTTCAGCATGGGGGTGAGTAGAAAATGAAGGCTAATCATGTTTTGGGTGTACTATTCCTTTAATACCAATAGACCCTCTCTGTAGACATCTTGGTCATGTTTTTTTCATCAGGTGTCATTATTACTTATTGCTCCTTTAAGTACAACAGAACCACAAACATCCCAAGCCAAGATGCAGGTTGCTCCCATCATTAGCAAAGCTACCTTAAATTAGCCATTAAAATGTTATCCATGGTTATCCCTTGCAAGTAGGGTTTGCTGTTTAATATATTTGGCTCAGGAACAATTGCTCACAAAATTTGATTTAATGTGAGCATGGCAACAAACACATGAATCTTAAAAGCAAAGCATGAAAATTTATTTTTCCCCCAGGGTTGGGCTCACATCTTCTCCCAATATTATATCTTCTCTTATCCTTGCCTGCTCGTAATTTATCCAAAATATCTGCACGCTTCAACCTGCAAATGGTTTTATTTTAGTAATTTGTATACAAATCAAAGACCATCTAACTTTGAGTTACTGACTTTGCTGGCGGTAAACTATTAATTCATAAAATTCTTCCCCAAACAAACTGTTGCTGTCTGATTTATTCTTTATTCCAAAGTATGACAACCTTGATTGTTCACAGAAGGATACAGATAATTCATAGGTTCTCGTTAAATGGTACAAATAAATCCGTGTTGGTTAAGCTGTTGGGCTGAAATTGAACCTTAAAAGGTATATACTCTTGTGAAAACACTAAAGACCAGGGGCGTGCACACATAGACACTAGGTGGTGCTAAAGCACTAGGAAGTTTGCCCTCTATCAAAGAAAATGCCCTTTTGAAACTCGTTTTTTTTTTTTATTATTATTAATATTATTAAGATTTTACTGAGGTCGGTTTTGAAATGATCTTTTGAAAAATTGAGCCATTAAAAACGACTGAAACAATGCCCCGAAATGACCGACCTACTTGCGCACAAACGACCAGCCTCTCTCTCTTCCTTTGTCACGTGAACTCGCTCGGTCGCCCGCAGGGCATGCCAGATGCGCAGCATCATAGCAGTTTTCAGATAGCAGGAACGGTCGCTGACAGGCTGCTTCTCCCGTGCCCTATTAGCCAGGTAATATACAGATCAAGCAGAATAATTTTGTTGTGCATTAAAATGTCTCATTCAGCAGCACCAAACACGCATTTTGCCGACTGGTCACCAGATAAAGTAGTTGTCTCCTTGTAAGATGCTATTTTACTTTTTATATTTTGTATCCATATTTTTTATCTTAAGTGTATACATTAGTCTATTTTATTGCATGACGTATACCCACAGTTTTTAGATATTTTTATAATTTTATTTACCTATTCCATATTATATGTTTCATGTTGCACGATTGTACCATAAAAAATTCCTAGTTTGTGAACTCCTTCACTAACAATGGCAATAAACCTGATTCTGATTCTGAAAGTTTTACACTGTAGCCCAAGTCAATGACAGATAACGTGAGGACGACCACATAGGCTACAAATAATTTTGGTAGAGTTTGCAATTGCAAATACGGAAGAGGATTAGGGCCACTGAAAAAAAAAATAAGTTAACTGATTTTTAAATTTTATTTCAGTTTAGTATGGGAAAAAAGTCAGAATGCTGACTTTAATCTCATAATTCTAACTTTTTTCTCATAATTCTGACTTTTTGCTGAGAATTCTGACTTTTTGCTCAGTATTCTGACTTTAATCTCAGAATTCTGACAATAAAAAAGTCAGAATTCTGACTTTTTTCCCATGTTAAACTGAAATAAAATGTAAAAATCAGTTAACTTTTTTTTTTTTCCAGTGGCCCTAATCCTCTTCTGTACAGATCTATGTGTTAAGACAAACGTTTTCTGTTGTATAGGTTTTGTTAGGCAACATAAATTAACACATTTTGGTCTCTTTATTGTCTTAATTGTATATTGATTTAGTAATTGCAGCACAATACCAAGAAAGGAGGGTTAATCATATTGAAAAATCTTAAAAGCTGTTCACATTTTATTTTTAAGTGGTTTGTGCAGCAGGTATTAAAATAGCTATTATTTTGTAGGCTACCATAAGTCATATCCACGTGACAAGACTTCCAGTCATGTTGCCCTAATAGCCCATTATTTAAACTAATGTGGCATATTTGTTAAAGCTATTATTATTATTATTATTATTATTATTATTATTATTATTATTATTATTATTATTATTATTATTATTATTATTATTATTATTATTATTATTATTATCATTATTATCATTATTATTGTCATGATGGTTATTATTAATATATTGTAGCCAGTCACAGCAGGGAAGCTCTATACCATCAACATCTACCAGGACAGGAGATGAGGAAGAGTTCAGGGAAGACACAGAGACAGAAAAAGGCCAGGATGAGGGAGAACAGCAGGATGAGGGAAAACAGGGAGATGAGCCAGATGAAAGAAGTATGCTTTAGTCTGTTCTGTTGGTGATGTGACTTTTTTCCATTGAAAACTCACGTTTAGAGAATGTTACAAATAAAAGTCAAATTTCATTCAACATGCGTTTATTTTTTTTTATAATTAAGTGTTACACGTGCGCTAAAAAGTGCCCTCCCCCCCCCCCCCTCCTGAGCACCTGCCCCCCAAAATGTCTGTGCACGCCTCTGCTAAAGACAGTTGATAACAGGGACCGACAGTGACTGCTTGTGTAAAAGTTATAGCTCTATTCGAATTAAGGACAGCCTAGCATAAATATGGATCAATCTGTCACCAATAATAATAAAAACATGCATGTTCTAAAATGTGATGTTTTCTCAAAGTTTAATCATGAATTTAATTAATCAAAAGGGTTTTTGCTCTATACAGCATTATTATAGGACAAGTTTATAAAAATATGCACTTTTACATTTAATCTGATTTTGTTAACACTATAGCAAGGCTAAACAAAATCAAAACTAGACAGTTACATACTGTAAGCAAAAAAATAACGATTGACATCAAATGTGTAACCTGTATTCCGAACTTCTAAACCTCTATTTCTAAAGATGAAACATCTGATGTGACGTGTATGTTAATCTTGAATGTATCTAAATTGACTTTAATCACAAAAAAATGCTAATGCCTGCAAATTTTTTTATTGATATCCTTTATACTTTTGACAGGGTCTTGCTGCACAATCCTCTAAATAATGTTGATGGTTGTGCTGCTGTCCTTCCCGTTAACATACAATTAAAACCTAAAAAGCAGAAAAAAACAGCCAGCTTAAAAGCAACATTATACTCACCCTAGCACCCTAGGTAATATAGTAGTCTTGCAATCTGAAGGTTTTGAGTTAGATTTGAGCTTTTTTTGTCTAATATCTGTATGAATACGTGACAGATCAATGTTCTTTGAGTGGTGGTAAAATTTTATTTGTGTTGGTCCTTCTCAATTCTAAGGACTCAAAGCATTTAACAACACAGTTCCTAATGGATCCATCTATAGACACACTGCACTGGTTAACTACATTGTAGCCACAGCATAGAGCACAAATGGCACCACCAACCAGCAGGTAAGGTCTTTCTGTGTAAATACCACCCATCATGTGTCATGAACAGAGGACAGATGGACCCAGTATTCAAGGAGAGACAGTCAGTAGGAAAGTTCAAAAAGTTTAATAAAACAAAAACTAAAGTGGAGCTGTGGCTAGAGCACACAGCAGGATGGGAAGCGGGGCACAGCCCAATCACAGACACTCTGCAGGAGAAACACAGGTAAGTGACCACGATCATCTGACAGAAGACGATTATCTGAATTGGCTGCTTACCTGGTTTAACAACAGTGCAGTCCAAGAATGTCCCCAAGTGCTGCAGTCCCAGAGGACATGCTGGAAGCTGATCCTGGTCAGGGATCCAGAACAGACAGGAACAGACAGGACCAGGATCCAGATCAGGCTGGAACATACAGGACCAGGATCCAGATCAGGCTGGAACATACAGGTGGCAGGATCCAGGCATCCACAAGCTCCCAGGCAGGTTCAGAGTCTGACTGGGACCAGAAGCATGACCAGACGGTCACACACAGGATCAGGTGCAGATGAGCAGGCTCAGTGGAAGAGGGTAGCCGAGACAGGATGTGGAACCAGAACTTGATGCAGGACTTTAAACTGGTCTCCTCCCCGGAGCCAGGCTTACTGAGATAAAAGCTGAACCTCCCCACATTTAGAGCCAAAAACCGAGGAACAGTGGACGATCAGGAGACGAGACAGACACAAAAACCTCTTTCCACTGGCCGCCAGGACCCAGGACATGAACCATGAAATAAAACTGAACAGACAGACTAACAGAAAGGCAGTTTCTCAATTCACGAGAACGCGAGTACGTACTCGCGTTCTCGTCAAGTCCGTTCTTGGCGAGAACGCAGGAAGATCGGACTTGACGAGAACGTGAGCACGCAAGCACGTATGTGTATTGGAACAGAAGCGTACTCGTGACGTCATCACATGCAACGTTCTTTAGCATTTCTTTAACAGTCAAAACTATTTATTCCCTACACAAAACATTTTGAAAACAATATTTTGAATTTCTAAAGCTTAAAAAACATTTAAAAAAAATGACCGAACCGTGGGTATAAAACTGCTGGTCACTCTGGTCCGCTCAGCGTCTGACTTTTTTTTTTTATTTCGCACTAACTCTGTAAACAGGCCACACAGGGAGGCTTAAATGTATAATGTTATCGCCTCAAACGATTTCAAAATGAACTTTTGAAGAACAACAGCAGCAGAAAAGGGAATGTTTAACTTACCACTGTGAGCGCTGTCTCGAATCAAGCTGCGGCCGCGGGGCATTCTGGGGAAGCGGTCAGTCTGAAGAACGCACAAGTCTGCTCTGATGCATGCTCGATGAAGAGGGCGGGGTGAGAACAACATCCGGGGATTTGGTGCGTTCTCGATCTGGCGTTCTCGAGAATTGGAACGGTACTCGGGCTGAGGCTGATGACGTGTCACGAGTACACAAGCACACGAGAACGCTCAAGAACGCATATTGAGAAACGGCCAAAGACAAGTAATGATCTGGCACTGAATGCTCAGGCTGAACTGAATATAACCAAGAAGAAACAGGTGACAGGAATAAATTATAATTGATGCAGGGAGGGAAAACGACAGGTGAAAGGAATTACTAATTAGGGAGGAGCAAACAGGACAGATCATGACATCATGTCCAAACAGTGACTGTGTGATAGAACAGGGGTTTAACATAAGATCATTAACTCTTATTAATTGCAAATGTTTCAGCAAAATATTTATAAAAACACAAAAAATAAAAAGTAAAAGTACCATGGCGGGGCTTTGCAGTATATTTGTTATTATCATGCACAATATCATTGATCATTTGTAGACGTTCTCTTTGTTTCATTTTGAATGGCTTTAAAGGTGAAAAGTCAGACTCACATAGGTCATTTTTTTTTGCAATAAACTAATATTTGAAATGTTATTTAATTACTTGCTGTTAAACCAGATTTGCCAGTGATGGCCGGTGCCCCACCTCCCCCCGCAGCCACTTGAGATCCACAGCTCCTCGTTTCTGTTCTGTTCTGTCAGCATTTGATAAACGTTTTGAATCTTACCACTGCCTGTCTCGCCTCAAATTGTGGGTCCTACATTCTAAGTTTTTTACATATAGTTAAGAGTGGCTCATGTTATCCTGATGTATCTCTATTATGCTGCTATAGGCTAAGACTGCTGGAGAACATAGGAACTCCTTTTCATTATTCTGCGTCATTCTAACTATATTCTCTGATTCCACAGTATTTGTTATGTTCCACCCATGACTTTATGTTCTCCCTGGGTGTTCTCATTATAGTCATCTGGTCTGTTCCTGTTTGGCTCTAATACTATCCTGGAAAGAATATCAGCTGGGCTGCTGCTGTCAACACCTCCGACTATAGATGATGGAGTTGGTCCTGATTTTTAGTGTTTAGTCCTGTTTATATCCTAAACAAAGCAATAGAATAAGCTTTTAATGTGACTAACTGTATGTACTCTCTTTTATCTCTTCAGCATGAACTTTAAAGCTACCTTTTCTTACAAAGAAAGTACAGATATATCAGTGCTATAATGCTTTTGTATGTCAGCTTCTGTCTCCTTGAACCCCAGTCGGCCTCGGCAGACGGTCGCTCACACTGAGCCTGGTTCTGCTGGAAGTTTCTTCCTGTTGAATTGGATTTTTTCCTCTCCATTGTCACCGCATGCTTGTTCAGTGTTATGGATTGCTGTAGGCTCAATCATACTATGCAAGTGAATGTCTACTGTCACCACATGTTCACCCAAGAGCAGTGTATCTGCAAGTCAATGACTCTATGCAATCTGCTGGTTTTCCTTAAATAGATAACTTTGAACACAATTGACCATATTATCGTATTAAATTGTCTCTGAAAATTGCATTGAGATGATGTGTGATGTAAATTGGTGCTATATCAATAAACTCAATTGATTTTAATTAAAATATATGTTTTGTATTATATTCATGACTTCAGGTATTTTTAGTTACACAAACAGTGCTCTTCACCTACAAAATGGTTTGTTTTGCCTGGATTTAAAATGGCAAACTTGTGTTTTTTTCTCTTCACTGTTACATGAAGTGATTTCATGGCAGATGTGCTTCAACTGAGATAAAGTGGTGTTTTCTTTGGACGGTCAGGTTGAACCTGCAATGAATTTCCACATTTAAGGGTCAGTAGAACATTGCGAGCTGAACCCTGCCAACCAGCCAGCCAGCCAGCCAGCCAGCATGGGATATTATTAGTTACTCTGAAACTATTTATAGTTCCATATTTCACCCCGTGTTTTTATTTCTTCTGAGAATGACATACAGGAACTGTGAACATTTCAGTAACTTAGTCTCTGTGGTATGTGACTGCAAAGCTTTTTTTCACTTCTCTGGAAGAAAATGTTTCCTCAAAGTGCATTTTTCCAAATAAGCAGCCCAAACATTCCTCTCAGCGTTTTTCCAAAAAACAAAGCACAAATCGAAAAGATACAATAAATAAATCATGCCGTGTATGTGCGAGTGCATCTGTTTTTCCTTTTTTGTGGAGAACAACAAGTTAAGGAATTTTCAAGTGGAAAAAATCACTTTGCCTGGGGGCAAATTCTATGTTGCATTTATTCTGATGGAGAAATAATAGCCTGAACTGTTTAGCTGAGGTAATATTTTTAATCTCTTGTTTTTACTTTAGCCCAGCTGTTCCGAGAATAACCAAATCCAAATCTTAATGCTTTGTAAGCATGGTTCAAGTCAGTGCAGTCTAATTTATAAACAGAGATGTCCTTACATATGGGATACTATAATTGGGCCTTGAGCATAACACAATGGCCACCCATAAGGTGAAAAGTGATTAATTAGTTTCCAGCTTAACCCAGAAGTAGATTTATATGAGATCTATGCGATAATTTAATCAAGAGTGAAGAAAGATATGAGCAGTATTTTTTTTCAGAACAGTCGCTTACAGATCTAACAAACCAGGTGTCATAGAAAAGGAAAAAAGACCCTGTATTCAAAGCAAGACAGACACACAGGTTAGCGATCATGATAAACTGACGGAGGATGATTATCCATTTATCCAATTATTTTATTTATTTGTATTTTTACATTGTCAACTCATAAATTAATGTGACATCAGATGTTTCCTCTTGGAGAATATAATAATTTACAATGGATAAACTTTTTGACAATTCAGGCTGGAGAGACTCAGGAGAAAAGTTGCAATTAGAAAGATTATATTTTCATGAATAGAATTTTGTATTTGGCACTCAGACCCCGAGAGAATACTATTATAAATTTACATATATTTGGATGAACTTAGGATAGGATTCGAGTAGTCTTCACAGGAACCCATGCCTTGGGCCCTAGATTTCTTAAATCCGCTTCTGCTCATCAGGCTACAAAGAGTAGCAAAAAAGGTAACGGACAACAGCTAACCAATAAGATTTTTTTCTTCTTTGTGATTTTTTTTATCTTTTCTCAATCATCCCAATATTCGTTACTCTGAATAAATGTCTCTATTTACCCTACACTAGAAATCTCTATAAAAAACTAACCAACTAAAGGTGTGGATTTTCTGACTTTGATCATTCTCTGGAACGTATTTGCATTTCAATTGTTCCATTAAAAAATAACTGAGGAAAATTGCATTTATTTATGTCTCATGGTTTCAAGCTTTCCTTATTTTATTTCTTTCATGTTGTATGCCAGCTACGGAAGCCAATTAATTTCAGAAGAAAGCATGAAAAAAAATGAAAAAATAACTTTTTATGGAACATGTTTACAATATTATTGCATTACCTCTTTTTAATTTATCAAACTTAAATTCCTAGACTTTGATATAACAAGAGCTCAAAATAAGTACCCACAAAATAAACTCTGTTCGGTCTATAAATTAAGCTCAGGAGGGATTAGTTTTTAAAGGTAGTTTAGGACAATCTGGGAAGACTTTGGAAATAATGACTCATATAAGTCCAACTGATATATTTGAAGTGAAATTTGTGGAACTTGTTTTCGGCTTTGTCTTTTCATTGTGTTGAAAGTTTGAACACTCCAGGGAATCAGTTTGGAAAGTCTTAGCATTCCACTGGATGTCGTGCAGGCCGAAAAGGGAATTGTGATGGCAAAAACGTCAACACCTGTGAGAGAAATCTCTAATAGAGACTAACGTCCATATCAGCAGCTTGGTGAAACATTTACTATCATGGTTTCTCTTGGGCTGGTTTATAGGGTGCGCAAATAAATTTTGGTTTACATTGTATTTTTTTGTAAGAGTATCTCTTTATTAAGATGAATACAAATGCATCCACCATGAAGTCAGAATTCTACCAAAAGTGCACACACATAATAAACACTCATATGAGGAGTTTTATTTAAATAACACACGTTTGTTTCCACAAACATTTTGAATGTTTTGCTCAAGAATATTCAATATCATGAAGTGACAATATATACCAAACATAAGTTCATGGTCCTCCTCTTTTTCTGCTTCTGAAATTCTCTCCTAGTCAGATGTGGACCGTTTCTGTGGCTCATGTCAACTTTAGGATAAAGAGGTTGTCCCCCAAAATATAACAATACATTGCCCCGGTCATACAGTCCAGTCATCTTGGCCCATGTGCAAAAAACCTCCCCAAATTATCATGCATCCAATTCAATTCAGTTCAATCCAGTTTATTTATATAGTGCCAAATTTACAACACATGTCATCTCAAGGCACTTTACAGTTCAACCAGATCATACAGTCAAATTGATACAAAGTTTTCTATCTAAGGAAAACCAGTTGATTGCATTGACTCATTGACTCAAATACAATCCCTCACACTAAGCATGCTTGTAGCGACAGTGGAGAGGAAAAACTCCCTTTTAACAGGAAGAAACCTCCAGCAGAACCAGGCTCAGTGTGAGCGGCCATCTGCCGAGGCCGACAGGGGTTCAAGGAGACAGAAGCAGAGACACAAAAAGCAGCTGTAAAAGGCGGCCCCATCCAGGAAACACACAGCCAGACAGACGAGCTCTGAGCCAGCTCCCATGTCAGAGGATGAAGAGAGCACATCCAGCCAGTCACAGTCAGAGAAACAGGACCACATTGGAAAACAGGCCGATCTCCAGCATCTGTAAACAAGGGTGTTGATGGAAGCAGCACAGCTGATGTTTCTTTCCAGGATGGCGTCACAGCCAAACAGGAACAGACGAGGCAAAGCTACTCTGAAGAAAAGCAAAGAGAGCAGAACGTTAGAGATTAAACTAACAGATTCTGCATAATAGTAGAATAGAGAGAGAATGAAGCAGAATGATAGAATGGGGGTCCCTATGTCCTCCAGAAGTCTAAGCCTATAGCAGCATAACTATAGAGATAGCTCAGGATAACCTGAGCCACTCTAACTATAAGCTTTATCAAAAAGGAAAGTTTTAAGCCTAGTCTTAAAAGTAGACAGGGTGTCTGCGTCACGGACTAAAAATGGTAGTTGGTTCCACAGGAGAGGCGCCTGATAACTAAAAGATCTGCCTCCCATTCTATTTTTTAGAAATTCTAGGAACCACTAGTAAACCTGCAGATTGAGAGCAGGTTTACTAGTGGTAGAGAGCCCCATGTTTCGCAGTAGGGACTCTGTTTTTGGGATGGTACTCTGCATTCTTCTTGCTCTAAACATGGCAAGTGGAATTACGGTAAGACCAGAAAGCTTTTATTTTAGTCCTATGTGACCAAAGAACTTTCTACCACGACTCCTCTAGAACAGTGTTTCCCAACAGGGAGTACGCGTACACCTAGTGGTCCACAACTGTAAAGTAAAATTAAATATGGCTAGGATCTGTTTTGCATTGTGAGGACCCAATTAAAAAAATTAAAGAAGCTTTTATTAACCAAAACGTTTGAGTTTACCTTCAGCTGTGACACACATCCGAACCAAGCAGAGGAACAGACTGGATGCAGAGAACAGTCTGGGAACAGCTGATTTTGACACTGAGCTATTGGAGCTCATTAAAGCAGCTCAGGTGTCTTGATGAAAACAGAGTAAAACTAATTAGGTCAGTGTGACGATAATTTTTGTTCTGTATTTTGTTCCCAATACGTCAAGTTTAAATGTGATTATAAGGGAGTTACTCAGGTACAGGTTTATGACATGATTTTATTTTGCATTTATTTCGATTCCTTACTAACTTCCAGGCAACATATGAATGTTTTTTTTTACTTGAAATTGAAAGAACAGAATGCCTAAGAATTAAAAACTCAATTTAAAAGATTAGGTAAAATTGTTTTTATTTTATTACTTGTATTGTATGTTCCACTCTTGGACAATCACTAAGGGGGGCTACTCAGAGTCTCATGGGAAGACAACATTGACAAAGGGAAACACAAGTCAAAAAAGGTTGGGGAACACTACTCTAGAACATCAAAATGGTTGTGAGCAAAATTAAAGAGATTGTTCAGATTTCTGGACATGAAGTTGCGTGAAATGTTCACTGTTTGTGGCTGAGATATGACAGTATCCCTACTGTCACTGTTGCTGTCCTGCTCAGAGAAATGCCTGGAACCATACCGGAGAAAAAGTAGTACCAGTAGAAGAGCACAAATAATTAAAAATAATTATGTAATGACCTCAAAAACTAGGACCCAATATTCAGACAGACAGACCAGACCGAAGACAGAGAGCGACTGTGGGGCGGATAACCGGATTCTCTGCAGAGATGGAAAACACAGGTCAGTGACTGGAATGTCAGGCTGATCACATCTAGGAGCTAAAGTCATTAACCTGGTTCAAAGTTCAGTTCGACACCAGAGGAGAGGGAGGAATCCGGGAGGGAGATTGTCCAGTGTTTGCAGCAGTAGCCGCTTCCAGAGCCCCAAGAGATGATGAGATGGCGCCAGCCAATGCAGAAGGGGCATCAGTGTCCTTAAGAAGAATCCAAGCCGAGATCGGTGAAACAGTCCAGGTTCTGCAACCAGCAGGATCCAGGAAAACAATCCAAAAACCACAGCAGACAGAGCAGACAAGGGCAAGGCAAAAACTCGAATATTCAAAGCAGAAAACAGGTCAGAATGAGAATCATAAAAAAAACTCACTTGAACTAGAGTTAGTCTCACAACAGCTCGAATAATCTGCCGCTGATGGTGCGCAGGCAAACAACATAAATAGCTGAGGGGACCAGGTGGAAAAGATTGGCGTTAATCATCAGCCGGGCCAATTAGAGAGGTGAGCAGGAGCAAATGAAAAAGCCAACCATCAGCGTCAAGACCATGACAGGTTGTTAAGCTAGAAAAACTATGTATGTGTATTTTTTTAAGACTATTTCAACTATTTAAAAAAATCCCAGATCTATCCTTTCAATACAGGTCTAGATGTGTGCTGATTGAATTAGGGGAACCTTTTGTGCTATGCATGATTTTAAACCATGACGTCTTAGTGTATTACTCACTTTAGCCTTGGACACAATGGTGCCAGCCATCTTCGAGCACTGACCAGCTCCTTCCATGCAGTTCTTTCCTGATTCCTAACCTTTCTTAGACTCATTCATACACAATGAGGGGCGATCTTACATGGAGCAGCAGTCTGAGGAAGATCTTCCATTTTCTAATAATTGCACCAACAGCTGATCTTTTTTAACAAGCTGCAATTGCCCCGTAGCCCTTTCTAGCTACAGGGCTTTTCGTCTTTGGACAGCTCTTTAGTCTTAGGCATGTTAGTAGTTGGAGTCGGCAAGTGGGTAAGGGGTATATCTCATTGTGTGGGGTGTACAGGTAAAGACCTAAAAAAAAACTCCACTTATTTAAGTAAATGAGTGAAGAGGAGGGGGACTTTTTAGAGGCGGACTAACAGGTCTTTGTGTGCCAGAATTTTTGCTTATTGGCAGGTGTTCAAATACTTATTTGAAACATCCATCAATTCATCTACTCCCACTTATTCCATCAGGGTCACGGTGGGGTCGGTGCCTATTTCAACAGTGTATGGGCAAGAGGCAGGGTCCACCCTAGACAGGTCAACAGTCTGTTGCAGCTTATTTTAAACAGTCACATGCAAATAAATACATTTAAAAAAAATCATACATTGAGATTTCTGGATGTTTTTATTGGAATATGTCTCATAGTGGATATCCACCTTAGATGAAAATGTCAGACCCCTTTTTCTTTGATAATGTTTAATTCACTGTTTAGCTGCTAAAGAAAAATCATACACTTTATGACCCTACTGTGTCTGTTTTTGACTGGAGTTCATTTTTTATTCAACTTCCTACTAGGAGTTGCCCTATTTGGTTTAACAAGTATAAATTAAATGTATAACCTATTGTGTTTGTCTTTTTAACTTTATGGATATTTTTTTATAATGTCAGCCTTTTTTGGCGTTATCACATGCTCTGGGTTTTCATCTATCTGCGAACCAGTTGCTTCATTTTTATTTATTTATTTTTATTTCAGAAAAATCCAACAAGCAGAACAAATTCTGAAATCATTTCTGATATCATTTCCACATTCCACATTTTCTCCCTCAGTTTTGAGTGATAGATACCCCTCAGGAGGCCAATGAATGTGTTTCAAAAATAGCATGTTTACTATTGTTAGCTTTCTGATGCTATTATTGTAATTACACGTTATATTTCCTGTTCCATCGCATTCTGCTTCCGTGAGTCATCTGCAGCTTTGCGTGCTGAAACCCCCAAATCTTAATCCACCCAATGCTGCATTCACTGTCGATAGAAACAATAAATCTGGCTTGTATCTTTAGCCATCACACCCCCTCCGGTTTCTTCACTGAGTGATTCAAACCCTCTGAAATGTTACTCTGGCCCTGCAGCGTGCTAAATGCTTGTGTAACACATCATTAGAAATGAGGGGATTATCTATAGCCCTGAACCAAAGAATCACTTTCAGCTTTTCTTAATTATAGCTTAGTGGTTTAAGAGATGTTCCGTCACTTTCTAGAGAACAATTGTGAAATTGTTGGATTTAAGGCGTTTTGGGTTTTTTTAAAGCTCAGCCTTTAAAACTTTGTCTACCAAGGTTTATTTCAGTGGTTCTTAGGGTTTAGTGTGTAACAAAGATAGAATATTGGAATAAAATTTGACAAAAAAATGCAGATATCTCCACTGATATTATCCCTGCTATAGGCTGAGCGTTTTCTGAGACTAACTGTATGTACTCTCTTTCATTCACATCAAGTCTCATCCTCTAATTCAGGTCAGACGTCCTGCACCTCTAAGATGCCTCTAAATGTTGCAGGACGCTGGAGTTGAGGAACCTGGCTCTAGATTGAAAACTTTATCTGAGCTGATCTGCTAAGCTGGGTACAGCCATTACATTTTTTACTTTTCAATTACCTAAAAGCACACCTGGAACAGGTTTTTTTTTATTTTACTGTTACTCAAAGTCACTGTCGGTTGACGCAGAAAGCCGTTCACCTTGAGCCTGGATCTGCAGAAAACTGCCACATTACGACGAAAGATTAATCGAAAAGATTAACAGAACCTGTTCCTCTTCCATATCTAGCAACTCTAGATCCATCTCCATGACCATGATATCTTGCAGATGCACCATTGTTGTTTTGGAAGTTAAACATTCCTGCCAGCAGCACCAAAGTTGTATTGACCATCAGCCGAAGTTCTCGCGAGCTCTGGAATAGGCTCCCCCTCCCTTGCGCTTAAGGTAATCAGATACCCTGCAGGAATAATAAGCTGGCCAAATGAGGAGGTAAAGCCCACAGATGTTAAGACACAAAAGCTACTAACCAGAGGGTACGACCCCAAATCTAGTACCCTGAGACTGTACGCCATCCGTAAGGAAGGAGGCCAAGGACTAATGAGCTTAAGAGCCACTATCCAGGATGAAACGTCCAAGATCCATAAGTACATCAAGGAAATGGCTCCAACAGACGACATCCTCTCTGAATGTCTCAGACGTTGGGGAACAGAAGATGAGGTGCTAAAGACTCCGTCATGGGAGGATAAGTGGAACATAATCGAAGTGGCAGATATCAGGAAATCCTACAAGCGGCTAGACAAAGCCAGACTGAAGGACAGCACAGAGGCACTCATCAAGGATGCACAGGAGCAGTCCCTAAGCACCAGAGCAATAGAGGCCCCAATCTACCACACCAGACAAGACCCCAGGTGCAGACTCTGTAAAGCTGCTGCTGCCTGCCCCCGCCCATCCTCACAACCTTCTACAGAAGCACCATAGAGAGCGTTCTGACCAGCTGTCTCTCTCTGTGGTGTGGAGGCTGCAGAGCTTCTGACTGGAAGAATGTGAGGAGGGTGGTGAGGACAGCGGAAGGAATCATTGGGGCTCCTCTTCCCTCCATTAAGGACATTTCATCACAGCGCTGTGTGTCCCGAGCCCGTAATATCATCAAAGACCCCTCACACCCCCACCATGGACTGTTCTCCCTGCTGCCCTCTGGAAAGAGGTTCCGCAGCATCCGCTGCAGATCCACCAGGTTGTGCAACAGCTTCTTCCCCACTGCCATCAGACTGTTGAACCTTTGATCCACAATCCGAACTCTGCACCTATTGCACATTATCGGGCATCAAATGCTGCTGAACTTTTAACTTTTAGCCCTTTAAATTGTTCATCTCATTGTATTTTTCAATAACGCATTTTTTGCACAAATGCCATTTTGCACTGAACCACTGCAACTTGCACACTGTCTCTTATCCTCTGCACTGTTCACACTTTGACCACTGCTGCACTTTTTGTATTTTTCTATAACTCGTGCCATTTGAAATATCAATGCAACGTTCATAAGCTGTATGTAACGCAATTTCGTTCTGTATGCACCCTGTGCATACAAAATGACAAATAAAGAAGTCTAAGTCTAAGTCTAAGTCTGAGACAATCAAGCACATAACTGCAGGGTGTAAGGGTGTAAACATACATGTAGCTCCATAACCAAGTGGCTGGGATAGTGTACAGGAACACCTGTGCAGAGTATGGGCTGGAAACCACAAGGTCAAAGTGGGAAACGCCTGCAAAGGTGGTAGAGAATGACCAAGGCAAAATCCTGTGGGACTTCCAGATACAGATGGACTGAATGGTAATGGCAAACCAACCGGATACTGTGGTGGTGGACAAAAAGCAGAGGAAAGCCGTTGTGGTTGACATAGCAATACCAGGAAAAAAGGACATGAAAAACTAGAGAAATACCAGGGGCTCAGAGAAAAGCTGGAGAAAACATGGAAGGTCAAGGCATCAGTGGTACCCATGGTTATTTGGGCTCTCGGGGCTGATCCCTGGAAATACATCAGACATCTCGGTCCAGAAGAGTGCAGTTCTAGGACCAGCAAAGATACTGCACAAAACCCTCAAGCTCCCAGGCCTCTGGTAGAGGATCCAAGCTTGGAGGAAAAAGGGGGGAAGACCAATAATACTTTCAGTATTAATATACAGAGTACTATATCATTAATTGATCTCCAAATGAAACAGGAGGCTCACTAGTTACAAAATATCTCACTTAACATATACAATGTGTTTTGTGTTTCTGTTGTGCCTTTTGGTTTAAAACATGCTTCTTTTTCTTTATTTGAAGTTACTCACCGGGAAAAAAAAGTTGGCAGAACTTTTACTCATATAAATGTCACGAAACTTCATATTACTGTCACACATATACTATGTACTAAAAGATAATGCTACTCAGGTCAATGCAACTAGTTATTACCCCCCTCTGGTGTGGAGGAAGGGGCAGCGATACAAGTCAGCACAGAACCTTGACAGATAAGAATTCCCCTATGCTCTCTTATTCTTTACCACAAGAACTGCAACAGAATGAGATGCCGACCTTGTGGCTAAATTGTGGACAGTAAAACGGCCTTAAACCCTCTGAGAACATGGTGCAGAATAGTCAGAATCAGATGATTTTGAGCTACCAAAAAAGGAAATGCTGCAGTTTTTTCTCATTAAATATTAAAAGTAAAGTCCCTAAAACACATGGTGCCAGTCTATCATTCTGAACCTCAGATATAGACCCAGGTATGGACTGGTAATCGGGCGTACTGGGCATTTGCCTGGTGGGCCGACATGCTGTTTGGGCCGGCAGACCCGACATTATTATTATTATTATTATTATTATTATTATTATTATTATTATTATTATTATTATTATTATTATTATTATTATTATTATTATTATATCTGCCTCGTTATATTTTCATAATGCATGAAGAAAAATAAAATCAGCAGCGCGAGAGTCTGTTCCGAACTTCCGACCTTATCCCAGGCTACTGCAGCCCATTGGTTATCATCCCTGAAAGTTTAAAGGGCCAGGCCAATCATAAAGTAGAAAAACACCTTCACTCTCCATTGGAACTTTATCCGGCGGTGTTCACAGTAGTAATGGATAACAAACGCAAAGAAGTTCTTCAAACGGACGCTGTGAAATGTGTCAAACTGACTGACATGTTCCCAACAGCAGGCCCTTCATCTGCTCCGGTGTCTGATGTAAAATATGATGGTGGTGGTGGTTGTAGTGGAGGTGACGGCGAACCGAGCAGTGAACATGTCAGTGCGGCCGCTGCAGTAGTAGAACCTGCGGTTAGCCGGACAGTTTTCAGAGCCCCAAGCTATGTAATGATGATAGGGTAAACCAAAAAAACCCTTGATGAATATGATAAAATAACATAACCCCAATAAAATTATGTCGGTTAATGTTCCATGGTAAAGTTAGTTTAGTAAATACAGGTGCTGCTACCCATAAACTTCAAGCTAGCACTAGTGGCTAATTTGAAATGATTTTTTTTGTAACCTACACTGAGTGCATCCTCTATGACAGGATTTCTAATGGTTCATCATTTTGTCATTGGCATCCTTTTTTTTACACAATGAGTGCACAGTTGTCCAATGCTACCCTACAGTATCTGGAAGACTGAATAGATCTGATGAACAACTTACAATAACTTCTTATGATGATATAATGTGACTCTCTCTCTCTCTCTCTCTCTCTCTCTCTCTCTCTCTCTCTCCCTGACCTAAGAATTGTTGCTGTGCTGTGGTCGAGTTTGCATTTTACAGTGTTAATAAATTAGGATTTGGAAAGTATTTTAAGTGTCCAATCTCACTAATTTCCATTAACCTGGCCTCAAGGTATTGCACAGTTGGCATTGCACAGTTGGTATTGCACAGTTGGTATACACATTCAGTACACCAAATAAAATGTGGTGGACCAGTCTAGCCCAAAATGCCAGGGCCGATTTTTTTGTCCAAGTCCACCCCTGTATAGACCATATTGTACACAGTACTGCTAACAGGTATATCAACTTCTTTTGTATGTTAATACATAAAACATATTTCCCTACATTTAATGGCACCCCGAGCAAAGACCCATAATATTCATATCAAATAGGCTACTATGCTATTTCTGCATGTGTCTATAGCAAAGGAACCCAGGTTAAGTATGTTAGAGCTACTTTTCTTTTTACAGGAGAATTTATTGGATTCTAATTAACTCTGAACTATTAACTGCATCCAGGCCTGACGGCAGAGCACTTTTACAATTAAACTTACCATTTTAACCATTCAATCAGATATTGCAATCATTATGCAATGTGATAGTTCTGAAATAGAAATCTGCTTTTCCAAATCAAATGTGTTATTTTTAATGTTACATTGTTCAACAATTTTCTCAGCATGCCAAAAAATTCAGTTTTTTATTTTTTTTATTTTGTTCTCCTGAATGTTTCATTCCCAGAACAAACAAAAGAAAATACTCCATCTTAAAAGAAAAAAGTTATCTTTTTTCAACCAGCAACATTTTTGCATTTCAGAAAGAAATAAAATATATTTAACAACTTTGCATTTTGTATTTTTCAAAAGAGTAAACAAATTTATATTCTAACAAGGGGGAAACAAAGAGTAGTAAAGACAGACACTCATAGTCTTGGTATGATTTAAGTCCTGTATTAACGTTAAGTATTAACACTTTTAGGACTAGGTTTAAATGTTCCTTTTTGATAATGCTTATAGTTAGAGTGGATTGGGTTATCCTGAGCTATCTCTATAGTTATGCTGCTTTAGGCTTAGACTTCTTGAGGACATGGAGACCACTTTTCATCATTATGCTTAATTCTAACGTACAAAATATTTGTAGATCCTGACTTCTATTCTTTTTCTATGTCTGCTTCTCTCTCCTCGAACCCCCGGTCGGCCTTAGCAGATGGCCGGTCACACTGAGGCTGATTCTGCTGGAGTTTTTTCCTCTCCACAATGCTGCATGCATGTTCTGTGTGAGGGACTGCTGAAAAGTCAAGCAAATGTCTTCTCTGGCCACATGCTCAATTAAGGAGGAGTGTGTCCTGTAAAGTCAATGACTGGATGCAGTCACCTAGTAGCACAAATAGAAAACTTTTAACTAATCTGACTGGATGATCTGATTGAATTATCTCTGTAACGTGTCTTCAGATCACTTGCTGTAAGCAAAGAAAAATAACTCATTGGTTCTGAACAGCAAACAATCTGGATCTCAGTCTGATGGAAAATTTATGAAGAAAAATTATGGAATGAAAAGGATCCATGACAAAGGCTTCATCCTGCAAAGCTCACCTCTCAGCTGTTAACCATAACGGTTGCTGTTGTCAGTGGCTTCACGGTAACAAACAAAGCTTGAAAGCACATAAGAAGAACTGAGTCTCAAGGAGAAGAATCTGCACCTGCACTCTATGTTTTGTAACACCTCAGCAGAGCGCCACTACATTAGGCACTGGGCCTTTCACCTGGTAAACATAAGCTTAACTTATTTGCTCCTTTCAAACCTGCTGCGATTGATTGTTTTACGTATTATTTATATATTTTAGCACAATAGCATGCATACAGCACGGTCAAATATGATGCATGTAAACAATGTTTTGGAAGAAGGCCAGCTCCTAATGTGGCTCAGCTGTGATAAGTCTGACTGTTTCAACTGAAAAAGGGGAAGAACTTCAAGCCCTGGCAGGAGTGCAGCAGTCCATGGGGGGGTTAGAGGGTGTTTTTTTTTTTTCCATCCTCATCTTCTGCTCAGAAACACTTGTGTTTTATATTTGCGCCTTGCCACACATTCTTTTGTGTTCATGGGGGAGGAGGAAGACCTCTCTTCACTGTCTCTTCACTTTTGGAGCTCTTTCTGTTTTGCCACGTAAAGCAGTCTTCAGAGATGGAGATGGACATAACAATCAGTCACCTATTGGTCCTGCATCTCTGACTGACTTTGATTAGAATATCCACAGTGTCTACATCTTTGCTCCTTTTGACCTGCCATTTTCAGTTTTTCACGTCGTGCTGCTTGCATGTGACATTCCTACTTTGCAATATATTTTGGTGCATGCATTCAAATATGCATCTATTTCTGTTTATCTATTACTGTTTCTAGAAGGTAAAAATAAAAAAAGGAAGTCAGACTGGCACAAAGTTTACCTTTAGCTAGGCTTGTCAGGAGATATTAATATCTGCATGGGAACAAGTGAAAAAGAGGAGGGGTTTGATTTCCTTGCTGCGGCCTCGGCTTGGACTTCCTGTGGGTGCAGAGTCAACCTAAGTCAGATGCGCTGATTGGAGCCAGATTCCTTGTCCTGAATCCTGTCTCCCTGCACCCTTCAACCTCACGAAATTTCTAAACTAAAACCTTCAGTCTGTGGTGTTAGTCCCACATTAAACAAATCCAAATCTAACAAGATATTGTGAAATGTTAGAATATTTGGAGGGGGTGTGTTAGCAGAGAAACATGTGGTTGTGGTCACGAAGGACGACCTGCAGGTGAAATGAGGTTGAAGGTGACATTCCAACAATGAGCCAACAGCAGTCCTTTCAGTTGTCGTCATTGGGTTTTCTCATGGAATGGAATCCTGCTGATAAATCTGCATTCCCACAAGGGCTTTTCGTTTTCATGAGGCAGAGAAGGACATCTGTTTGCATCATTGGCCCTTACAGGAACCCTCGAGTGGGGTGGGGGAGACTGGATTTTCCATGGAAATCTATAATGTGAAAATGCTATTTTTGTCTCAATCTCTGTCTCTCCACATGCCTCCCTGACCTTCTAACACTCCTGTATCACACCCATGGGGTCCATGAACTGTCATGTGCAATACATCGCAAGAAGGGAAACGTTCCGCAGGTGTTTTATTTTACAGTTCTTACGGTACCCCTCTGCTCCTTAAGCCTTCAATGTCCCTCGGGTGTCTTAATAACCTTATTTACTGTAAATACATTCCTAAAACTTTCACACCCTTTAGATTTTGGAATTACCTGGTCTTCTTAAAACCATTTCAGATGGCGGGAGTCACGGGAGCAAAACATGCTTATGATGATGTACAGTCAAAAATATTCCAGCGCTGTAGACTATTTTTGTTTGGTTTTGTTTTTGTTGGGTTTTTTTGGCTCAAATGTGTTGTAATTTTCATTTTCTTTAAAAATAAACCTGTTTGTAATGCATAAAAACCCATAATTATTTCAAAAATAATATACTCTTAGTTATATTTTTCAAGCACGAAGGTTGCCATTTTTACACCACTGCAATGCATGCTGGGTTCATGGCATAGTTAGGTTCTATTGGAACGGTGTCAAATCTGCTCGGGCCCTGCGCATTCCAGTGACGTTATGCTACATGATTGGCTGAACGTTGCCACGTGATGTAAAACATTGTGGTTGCCCAGACAGCGATAATAAAATCACGCAGTGTCTGTATTGAAAGTCGGGATCATCTTGGGTGTTAGCGTGTCTAATGGCCGATAAAGTTGTACCTGAATGATAACAAAACTGAAAAAAAATCTGTTTATGGTGAACAAAGTAACTGCATGATATAAATGGGGAGAGCAAGGTAGCGCTGTGGCTAGCTGTGTTCAGCAGCTAACAGGTTACCCTCTTTTAGTTCGGTCAGTTAGCCATATTAAGCTACACTTCGTTTACTTTGTGTCAACAACAACCATTCGTTTTCTACAAGTAGAATAAATGTTTTGTCTAAAATCTCTACAAAAGTAATTTTTAAGATGTCCCACTTTTCCTCTGCCCTAAGACCTTAATAATAAGAATAAAAATAAGTTGAGACTTTTTTTGTCACCTTGTTAAATGGCAGAGCTCATTCTTAGAATGCAGTGCTTTCCTTCAAGACTGCAGGCTAACAGGCTAACATCACTGGAGTTGCTTTTTACTGTATTTAGTTTGAATGGTGTAAATCTAGACAATACCACACCATGTCAAGTTTTCATGAGTTGCAATACATGAGATATCTGTTTAGACTAATGTGATCGCCTTGTGGTCTACTTTTTACCTTTTGGCTAAAGCTAACACCATTATCAAAAGCTACCATGAAATCAAAATCAAAGTTGATGGACTTAAAAAAAAAAAACACACACAATGTAACCCCTTCAATCATTGTAACACATGGTTCTGATAGAGCTGAGAAAATGTTTTGATCCTGATGCTAACTGTAAATACAGAAGCCTCAGTTAGAAACTGGAGCTCTTAGCATAGCTCTCCATCTAGATCTTAGAAAGTTAGAACCTCTTGGCAGCAGCACAAACATCAGCCTTTTCAGCCCACAGGATTATTTCCTGTATTGTATTTACAGAATAAATATTTATTAAAGTATATTGTTAAAACTAATTGTGAATCCCTTTAATATAGGGTGACCAGACGTCCCCGATTTCCGGGGACTGTCCCCGTTTTGGACCACCTGTCCCCGGCTAAAGCTGTCCCCGGAAATGTCCCCGATTTTACCGAGGCGAAAAATGTTGCGTGTAGACTGTTATTACGGTAGAGCTGTTGCGCGCAAAAATAGGTATTACGGTAGCTGGTTGCGCTGCTGATAACATAAAGATAAGGAACAGAGCGCACCACAATAAGGGCGGTAATGATCCTTTTGGATGTCAGCTGCCATTAAAAGACAAAGAGGAAGAAGAGCGCATCACTTTTAAAACAGAAGAAGAAAAAGAAGTGGAAGTTCGTTTTTTACAACCTGTGGCAACTGATGGGGAGCTACGCTGAGTGATGGTAAGTGTGTTAATCAATAAATTTTATTCTGATCGGGCTGATCTTGTGATAAATGTTTGGTTTGTGTCCAGGTTAAAACAATAATAAAAAGTAAGACAAGACCACGAGTTGAGCATGAGTAAAAGACGCTGGGTTAAAATGTAGCAAAATGATTGAAAACTCCTTGTAAGGCGCTAATCTGGTACGCTGGTTCTCCAGGGATCAACAAGGGTTTGTATAAAGATGATTTAGAATGGATAGGTGACCTTTAGTTTATATTTCAGATAGTTATTATAAGTAGAGTTATTTCAATTTGTTTTGATGATTTATGGTTGTGATTTATGAGCATAGACTTCCAGTTTTTGGTGTGCTTTTTTACTGCTCAGTTTGGATATATATGAAAGTTCCTTGTGAAAAAATAGGAGTCAGTAACAGGAGAACTGAATAAGACAAGATCTACATGATCTGAGAATGATGGAGGAAGAGATAACCACCTGTTTAATGTTCATTTATTATGTGGTTTTTGCTTGTAGCTCCTAATATTGTGGTAATTAGCATTTTTAGTATTTAGATGAGATATTAATAATAATAAGTTTTCATGTTGCACATCCTAATTTTTTTTGGAGGTGATTTTGATTATATAATGTCTCTGTTTTAGAATAATGTAAGATTGATGCTGGAGGAGTGGGGAAGAAGATAGAAAGACAGAAAGGAGATTGAATGAGAGAGGAGGAAACTAGGAACTCTGATAGAAAAAACGGTTGACAAGAAGGGGAAAAAATTTACTTTGAGGAGTAAAGCAGAGAGCAGGCAGAAGTCAAAAGAGGGCTAGAAACAAAAGCGAAGGTGGAGAGGGAAGAAAACAGACAAGACTGAATGACCAGATGGCTCTTTCAAAGAAGAGGAAGTGTCATTTTACGGAGAAATTACAATCAGAATTTCCATTGGGAAATTATATATGTACACTATATTGCCAAAAGTATTTGCTCACCTGCCTTGACTCACATATGAGCTTAAGTGACATCCCGTTCCTAATCCATAGGGTTCAATATGACGTCGGTCCACCCTTTGCAGCTAGAACAGCTTCAACTCTTCTGGGAAGGCTGTCCACAAGGTTTAGGAGTGTGTTTATGGGAATTTTTGACCATTCTTCCAGAAGCGCATTTGTGAGGTCGCACACTGATGTTGGACGAGAAGGCCTGGCTCTCAGTCTCCGCTCTAATTCATCCCAAAGGTGTTCTATCGGGTTGAGGTCAGGACTCTGTGCAGGCCAGTCAAGTTCATCCACACCAGACTCTGTCATCCATGTCTTTATGGACCTTGCTTTGTGCACTGGTGCACAGTCATGTTGGAAGAGGAAGGGGCCAGCTCCAAACTGTTCCCACAAAGTTGGGAGCATGGAATTGTCCAAAATGTCTTGGTATGCTGAAGCATTCAGAGTTCCTTTCACTGGAACTAAGGGGCCAAGCCCAGCTCCTGAAAAACAACCTCACACCATAATCCCCCCTCCACCAAACTTTACACTTGGCACAATGCAGTCAGACAAGTACCGTTCTCCTGGCAACCGCCAAACCCAGACCCGTCCATCAGATTGCCAGATGGAGAAGCGCGATTCGTCACTCCAGAGAACGCGTCTCCACTGCTCTAGAGTCCAGTGGCGGCGTGCTTTACACCACCGCATCCGACGCTTTGCATTGCACTTGGTGATGTATGGCTTGGATGCAGCTGCTCGACCATGGAAACCCATTCCATGAAGCTCTCTGCGCACTGTTCTTGAGCTAATCTGAAGGCCACATGAAGTTTGGAGGTCTGTAGTGATTGACTCTGCAGAAAGTTGGCGACCTCTTCGCACTATGCGCGTCAGCATCCGCTGACCCCGCTCCGTCAGTTTACGTGGCCTACCACTTCGTGGCTGAGTTGCTGTCGTTCCCAAACACTTCCATTTTCTTATAATACAGCTGACAGTTGACTGTGGAATATTTAGGAGCGAGGAAATTTCACGACTGGATTTGTTGCACAGGTGGCATCCTATCACAGTTCCACGCTGGAATTCACTGAGCTCCTGAGAGCGACCCATTCTTTCACAAATGTTTGTAAAAACAGTCTGCATGCCTAGGTGCTTGAATTTATACACCTGTGGCCATGGAAGTGATTGGAACACCTGATTCCAATAATTTGGATGGGTGAGCAAATACTTTTGGCAATATAGTGTATATGTTATTGCTGTTTATAAATATGGACTATTCTTGGATTATATACATTGTGTTGATGTTAAGCCTATTCTGCTGTTCAATGGTTAAACTTGTTTAAGATATTTAAAAAGGTTATTTTGCTTTTTACTTGCTATGTCTTCTCTTATATTATTTTACCCAAATTACCAGGGCCACTGCCTCAGACCCTGTTCAGTTAATATTTCTGTTTCAAACATTTAAAATGTATAATATGTATTAATAAAGTTCAAGTGATAAAGCGTTGACATGATTTGAGTGATAAACTAACATATTGAGTGATGTAGTGTGCAAAGTATGCTGTGGAACACAGAGTGGCTGTATACTCAGGTTAGTAGGAAAAATGAACCTGCTACTTTGAGACACACAGGCCCCTGATGTGGCTAGGTGACAGTAAGAAACATATATGAACCTTTACCTGCAGGCTTGACTACTACTTGTTTTTTTATGTTAATGAAGAAAAAAAATATTTCTTATAGGTATGTACAGTAGATGTAAACAGAATAAGTATTTGTTGCACTTTTTTGAAGAGGTGGGGGAACTCTGTCTCAACAGACAGCCACAGGCATAGAATAAATGTTTGTATTTACTTTTCTAAATTTCTTTTCCTCATGTCACTCTCCCCTTAGGAGGCGGCAGAGCTCTTTGGGCCCGACAAAATTGGAAAGCCCTGCTAATGACCCTTGACCCCTCCGCTCCCACCCCCACCACTTTGCCCCAACCCAGAGACACAGTTCTAGTTTTCTACTAATAACACTATTCATGTTATTAATCTTAGGATACACTAAACGTTTGGAAAGGCACATTCCTGGCTTTTACACTTGATTTTTGTTGTTTAAATATTAATAAATATGTAAAAATATATGAAACCATTACTGTCCCCGTTTCCTAATTTCATCTCGATAAGATGTATTGATTTTTATCCACGAGCAAGAAATGTCCCCAGATTTGATTTCAGAAATCTGGTCACCTTACTTTAATAACAGTAATAAGTGAGTTTTATATATTTGTTTTTAACCAGCTAAATTTTTAGAACTACATGCCATTCGCTGGAATAACAGCTGCAGGTGTTGGAACTTTTCACTTCTACCATGTCTGCATATCTGAAGACATAAAAATAAAAAGTTTAATTCCTAATTGAGCACAAGCTCAAACCCAGTCAAACTGGATGGATATCAACTTCCTGACATGGGTGGGGGATGTTTAGTGTCACCGTGACTGACTTGAACATCAATCTTTAAAGGAAAAGTTTGTCACAATCAGAATACAAACTTCTGAAAGTACTTTAAGGATGAAATTATTAGATACTGTTCAATAAATAAGTGTTTCTGATTACTTGTAATTTTCATTTGAATGTGCTTTACTGAAGACATCATCCATGTTTGTCAAAGAACACTACTGCCACCTACCGGTTTGTGACATCACGGTGCGGTATCGGCTGTTGAGCAAGTCCCGGTGCTGTATCTGGTGTTTTTCACAAGGCGCTATTATCCAAGTCATCTTAAAAAACATTCTTCTTTGAAATGTTGGCTACATTCTACGTGTTTCTTTCTCTGGCTAGAAGTTTGATAGCAAATCCTCCCTCTTCAAGTTGGCAATCCAACGACGAACCCGTTCGTAGAGGATCATGAATTGTAAAGGTAAAAAAACTCTTTTTTTTTTCTTTTTTTCCCCCGATAATTACAACATCCAACTGCCATGCACGTGGGTATTGTCAGTTTAACTGTAGCTCTGTTGAATTTCAATCGTGAAGTCCTCTTGAAATCTTATTTAACAATGGGTAATTAGGGGCATACAACGCTTTTTTTTAAATTACACCAATAATGTCACAAACTAGGAAAATTAAAGGCATGAAATTAACAGACTAAAGTAAATTGTTACGTTTTGTAAAAAACTAGTTAAAGTTCCACCTTTTTCTGGTAATATTACACCTTACCACTTTATACCGGTAAGATGACTTTAATGTTGTAATGCTATGCCAAATCTTGTAATGTGATTACGGTACTTTTATTTCATAATGTTACCATTTTAATTTTGGGAGTGTTATGACTTTATTCTGTTAACATTACGACTTTAATGCTGCTATGCTCGGATGTTATGTATGTAATGTTATGTCTTTATTCTTGTAATTAAACTTGTATCTGGTAGACCTAACATTACAACTTTATTCTCGTGATATTTCATGTTTATTTTCATAATCCAAAACAATAAATATGTATTAGTTTGGCGCTAATACTTAGTCATCATGTTTAGGGGTATCAGTCTAGAAGGGTTAGGGTTAGTTCATTTGCAAAAACAGATTACTCAGTTTTCTAAAATAACTAAAAAACTAAAAAAACATTACTATCAGCAGTGCCATGCAAATAGGAAATGACATGCCTCAGCAATAAAAAAAAAATAGCATTTATCTGTTTTGGCAAATGAACTCTTAAGATTTTCTTGTACTTTTTTAAAGGCTTGCAACTTTGTGATTATCTTTCACATCATATCGTAATAAAAATTAGTTTAGTTTTCTGATCATAAAGAGAGAAAACGTGAAGAGTTTTAGTCATATGAATACATTTTACAAGACATTGTAACCCGCCCAAACAACCCCAGACATGTGCACTCACTCACACACACATATACCATAAACCCCCTGCGATGGATTCCAGACCAAGAATTTAATGCATTTCTGTTTCGTATCATCTCCCAGGAATGCAGCGCGCGTGCCACAGGCCTCATAACCTCATCACAGTTATTATGAGGATATATATAAAGAAGGAGCGATGATGGGATACAGACGCTGCTGGGGGTTGTGGGGAGAGCTGGGAGTGATCAGAGACAGGATGGTAAACAGGGCGCATCCGGCACTCTAGTTGACATTAACGATGGGCCAACTTGTTGTATAATGCGGGGTTAGTGCAGCTGTGGTATGTGGCGAGAGCATCTGGACCACAGATTATTTTTCTATTTTAGAAGGCAACATAATGTGTGTTTGTTTGGCCCATCCCTATCGTTCAATTTAATGACTGTGGCACGATATGGAAAGGGGATGGAGTGAATTAACTTGGTTGGGGATCCTGCAAGGGGGGGAGCTGAAAATAAAGTAGAGATTATACAAGATAAAATCATCTGCATAGTGTTTGGATACTGATTTCCTGTTGTATCAGTGTGTTTCATTGAGGTGATTAAGGTTTAGGACTAGACATTCATTTTGAGGTGGATTTCCAGGAATTGCAAGATGTCAACCTGCAAACTGACTACAGGCAATCAGTGGGCAAACTGGTAGCGATCTCTAAATACCTCTGAGAATAACATTGTTTTAGTTTATCTTTTCTGTTCTGTTTTGGTTTTTTGTTGTTTTTTTAGACCAGGAAACATATCACATCAGTCCAGAGAGCAAGAAACATGCTTAACCAGACGGGGAAATGCCATTTTAAGAGCTCCTATTGAAAAGGAATTTTTGGTTTCCTATTTATTATGAGCATACTGCAGTGATCTAACAAACTGGCTATTATAAGGTTTTCAAACATTGATCCTTTGGCTCTCCTCCATTACTTAGGTGACAGAATCCTGCTCTTGCAATAAGAATGGAAATTGTTTTTTCAGCCAACTCATAGGCTGTCTGTTTGTTCCCCTCCTGCTGAGCCTAACTGAAATGACTGATAAGGTCTGATTTCCCCTTTATTTATTGGATTGCAAAACAGCCATCTATTTTTACTGTCTATGGAAATATTGCTGCTGAAACACATTCAAAAAGTTACACTCTCAGTTTTTACTTGCTTAGGACCAACACTGACTTGATATTTCATTTCTCTTCAACATGATTGTCAATAAAATGTCTGCACATGCCACTCACATAGTAAAACACCCCATTTCAGCTATGCTTTTCTTCAGCATAGACAGTTAGTGGTAAAATGGATGGGACTGTATTCAAAGCAACCTTCGAAGATAACCTGTTAGAGCCAAAAGAGCTTAGTCCGGAGTGGAGGTTGATCTTACATCAGAATAATCACAGAGAAAATACAGCTAAAGCTATATGGGGTAAACTGTTTTTCAGATTAAGCTAAACGAATTGCATTATTTTAAAATTGCATTTTAAGGATCAAATTCTCTTTTCCTGCTTGGGGTTGGCTTTGCTTTGGAGTGAGGCGCAACGATGCATTCTAATCTTGCAGGGTCATCTGTGAAGCGCTGTTTGAAAATAATTACCTTTGTAAAATTTGATTTGAAAAAGAGAAATCTCAAAAAGGGAAAATTTAAAATATCTGTACAGATGTTTTTTTTTATAAAATAAAAAGAAAATTACAGAATAAAACATTTATAAAAGTTTTATTTCTAAAACATGCTCTTTGCTTGCAACAACGATAGAAAAAAAATTTGCTCCACAAGCTGTAGCTAAATGATTTTGACTAAAGAGCTTATGTGTTTTGCTTCGGTTCGATTAAGGTTCAACCCAAGTCTAAATTAGAAACTGTAGCAAGGCTAAGAGAAAGTTTACAAATGCTCGTCATTGAAATGGCAAAGAAGTAGCTCTAATTATGGCTATCACGGGGCTGAATATAATTTTGGGAATATTGGTAAAACATGGTTAAAATCATAAACAATTTCCTCCTTATTGATTGTCATGCCCTTATTTTTGGTGCTGTTGACTCGCGCAATTACAATAAAAAAATAATTTAAGGTCTATAATTGACCAAGTCATCAGGATCAAGAGACAGTTTCTTAAGTAAAGGTTTAATTACAGGTACTTTATAAGCCTGATGTACATATGGATAGAATAATCACATCTAAAATGGAGGAGATCAAAGGGAATACTTCCTTAAATAACCTGGTTGGAACTGGATCTAACATACAAGGAATGCTATAAAATAATTTCTGCTCAAAGAAGGAGGAATGGACAGTTCAACAGATCTATGGCTATGTGTGAGCTTGGCAACCGTAAAATAAATCTAGGATTATTCCTATTCTCCTCTATTGATAAAGGTGGAAATGCTGCTCTTGTTTTACCATGGGTCATTTTATACAACAGTAGACTGTTTTTCCATACTAGGTAAGAGTCCTGTGGTCATGTAGAATGCCATTTTCTCTGCCATTTTCTCTCCGGTTTCCTAACATAATGCAAACAACAAAGTGCAACAAAGTATGCAGGTCTGTATTAAACCAAGGAAGCAGCCACCTATTATTAAAGTTCTTCTTATTCAAAGTGGCTACATTGTCTACAGCAGTGCGCAAAGAACTATTTGACCCTATGTACACAATCATTAATTTGTGAAGGAAACAAATGAAGTATTATTTAGTGATACAGAGATTAAAAAGTGGTAAAGATTCTAAAACAATCTATAACTGCATTATCTGATAATGATATCTCTAAGTGGAACCTTCTTTTCATGGAAAAATTCTGTTCGAAGTAATTTTGAGGGTAGCTAAAAATATGGATGTCTACCCCTCCAAAAATATGTAGGCCGTCATGATACAAACTGTTTTCTACAAGACATAATCTTTTTTGTCAAGGGATGACAAGGTTTCTTTACATTAGAGATGCACTGATCTGGATTTTGAGAGCTGATCACCAATCATAGCAAGAAATCCATATATTATTTTTAGTTCAATACTGTTGAAATTGTATTATTATGCATAAAAATTAGGAAATAAGGTATCCTGACTTGACCACTGCTTTAGTGAAGGAGGCAGCATACACAACCCTTTTTTGATCATAATGGTGTTGATAAAGAATGAACAGGGAAATGCTCTTAAGAGCTCTTTTTGGGGTGTTTTTATTAAAAAGCTACTTTATTATAAGCCTAGAAGGACTGCTTCATGGTCCTATTTAGCGCAGACATGACCAGCTCAGCTACTGCTTCTCTACCCCACTCTGCTGCTCTGTTGCCTTGCAGTCTCCTCTGAATCTCAGCTGTACTTCTTCCACCTCCAGGGGGCTAGTGTAAATGGGGCAATAGTAGTCCTAAGATAGTGTAAGGCTAGCTACCCGTTACTGGCAGAAATGTGTCCAGTAGAAAAGTGCAATAGTAGAAATTGTGTTTTAAAATGCTTCTGGACAGTTAGAGTAACTTAGAGACATCTACATTTTTTTGTATAGTTGCCTCGCGAAAACCAATTAGGGACTGGTTGGCTGTGACACAGGGTGAAGGAATGCAGTTGAAAACAATGCTCTTTCTCAATCAAAAATATTAGAGAAAATAATGAGAAAGTATTAAGTAAACCTCTTAAGAGGTTTCTAGTTTTGATCCACCCTTGATCCTGGACTCCCGAGGAACTGCCTATGTGATACACCGTAAAGTGGGAAATTCTAACCATCGTTTTTTTTAATAAAGAGTTGAGGAAATCTGTTTAAGAGTATAAGCCACCATTTAAACTATGTGAATGGCAATGTAATGTAAACTGAAATTTGACCGAAACACTGTCAAAGAAAAAAAAAAGGGAAAAAAAAGAACCAAAATGTAGACAGCATTTCACCAGGGGCTTTAGAGTGAGGAGCACTGCCCCTCCACCCCTCATACAGAGCTTGGGGAAGAACACAGCGGTCGTTCCTTCATTCACTGAAGCTACAGTATCTATGTTCACAGGTTAGTAGTGTTAAGCT
The DNA here is from genome assembly GCF_016077235.1 of Cyprinodon tularosa. Lineage (NCBI taxonomy): Eukaryota > Metazoa > Chordata > Actinopteri > Cyprinodontiformes > Cyprinodontidae > Cyprinodon > Cyprinodon tularosa. Next base: position 471,764 of record NW_024039401.1, read on the forward strand.
GGTGAAACCTGTCTTCCTTTAAAAAAATTTAACTAAAAAGTTAATTTGGTACTGATGTGGCAATAACATGCTTAGACTCTCACGGAAAATGAATGAATTTCAATCATATTGGCAGCTAGCAAGATTTAGCTACAACAGTCAGAGGGCAGCCATTTTAGAAGCTACATTCATGTAGGAGCTTTGTTCTACCCCACAACCTAACCTTTTTCAGGTTATGATGGAATCCTGACATGTTTTGTGTTGTTATCTGTAAGAAAGAAGTGTTTGAGATATAGAAGTGCTAAGGTTTATTTCCTAGTTACTAGAAGTTTGTTATCAATAGAGTTTAGAATATTCATAGTGAACATTGTGTTTTTTTCCCCTCCTGTGTAATTCTACTATACAGTCATGTAGCAATTCAACGCTTATGAGAGCTTACAGTGGATTGGGTCATTTAAAGATGACTATATTAGAACTTATAACTAATAACATGATTAAGTTTTTTTTTTATTAAGACAATTTAAGGGACATTAGTACATTTAATATTGCATTACACTTGAGTAGTTGGCGTTTCTATCTGAATCTGTGAGGTTTGGATTTATGATTGAATTCTTTTGATTTGACTCGCTTATGAAACCACAGTTGGTGGGAGCGGATATTGTTTATGGAAGTGAATGGTACTTGGTTGTCTTAGAGCAATAAAAAAAAGAAGAAAAAAAAACCAAACACTTGGACATGATTGTCGAAGAAAAGATAAAAGAATGTTATTGTATAATTTCATGATTTCGTGAATATGTAATAAAGATACAGAGCTTGGGGAAGAACACAGCGGTCGTTCCTTCATTCACTGAAGCTATCTATGTTCACAGGCTTTGCACTCTGAGACGAGAAGTGAAGACGTCAACAAAATATCATTTGTTGCAATTATTTCAACCCAGTTGAGACGTGTAACACCTACAATATGGATAAAGTTTTGTTTGGCTCCCTAAAATAAATATAACCCCGGGCGTACAGGTGGTGCAGTGGTTAGCACACACGACCCATGTGGACCTGGGTCCGAATCCAACCTGTGGTCCTTTGCCGCATCCGTTTCCTGTCAGCGTACTGTCAGAAAAAGAGCCACTAGTGCTGTAAAAACTTTAAAAAAAAACATAAATATAGTCCCACGACCAGCCCTGTAAAATCAAATTTTTCCATGTTGATGTGAAACGGACAACCAACTTTTGCCCACCGGCCAAATTGCAGGGTAATTTCAAACGAGCCACTTTTCGATGGTCAAGGTCCTGAAAAGATCATTTCAGCTGCTAATGTCTGGGATTTCGTTCTTTTGGTCATGAGCTAAATTTTATGACCATAGGCAGGGGAAGGAATGTAGACTTACAGCTAAATCAAGAGCTTTGGCTTTTGACTAAGCTCTCTCTTCACCACAAAAGATCGGTGAGGGGGCTCCTATCAATAGCAGTAGTTACAATGACCCATCTGTTGATATCTCACTGCATTCTCCTCTTATATGGCTCCATTTACCAGTCATTTTGAAAATAATTACAGTCGTATCTTTTTGCATTAATTCAATGGATTTTACAACATATGCATTTCTGATCCACTATAATCAAATGCATATTAGAGGTCGAATTTAAGTGGCCTAACTTCATAGTGTTGACCTAAGGAAAGATATGGAAAAATTACATTTTCTGCAAATAACATCCAAAACAACCACCAAAGATGGGCAACATCAAAGCGGAGTCTCCGGAGGCCGAAAAAAGGAACAAAGTCTCCAGAGGATGGCTTGAAGGCCGGCGTCTGGGCAACAGTTGCCTTTTGGGCCGCTGTCCCGGAAACAGGAACCTTAGGGACTGGCGTCTTGGCAGCTGGAGCCTTGGGGGCCACTGTCTCGGCAGCAGGAGCCTTTGGGGCCCCCGACTAAGGCAGCAGGAGCCATGGGGACTGCACACTGCGGCACAGGAGCCTTAGGGAATGCTGACTGCAGCACAGGAGCCTGGACAGCACAGAGCAGGCTGTAGGGTCTCTGGAGAGTGGTTGCTACTGTAAGGGGTCTGACTGATGAGAAAGGACACCAAAAGGACTTTCTGAGAGCAGATGGAGGTGGCAGAAAAGGAATTAGATCGTTTACCTAATAGAAAAACTCCCAAAAGTGGGACTCCTTGAGATGAGGAGCTCTGACTGCTGGGGGTGTGCTATTGGGAACTGGCCTATACTGGTATAGTGGAGGATTTTTGCAAATTTTTGAAAAGACCTGCACTCTGCACTTTTCAAAAATAACAAAAAACATGCACAACCCTTTACCCGATCCCGAGAGGGAAGGCCTATTGAACATTTCTCCCATTTCTCCTTGTGCACGCTCTGTTTAAAAGTAGCTGTTTGCATCGCTCATACAGGCTTACTTTCAAAAGGAAGATTTGCCATTTTTCCACTATGTAAGACTCACCACCCTAAGGTGAAAATGGGGACGAGCACGTGGGATGGCCTTACGTAAACATAACATAAACAGAATGATTGACAATTACGAGGACCACTTATTTATCTAAACTTTTTTTAATTACGTTTTTCAAACGTTTACTGTCTTTATAAAACATCTTATCTGCAGCTATAATTTAAAAAAATCTCTCCATACTTGAACAAATTTTTCAAACATTTATTTTAAGATTGAATCCATTTGATGAAACAGTAGCTCGGTAAAGGCCTAAGATCGGCATGAAATTGTTTTATATACATACAGTATATATATATATATATATATATATATATATATATATATATATATATATATATATATATATATATATATATATATACTGTATATATATATATATATATATATATATATATATATATATATAGTATGAAGATGTATATATAAGAATATAGAATATAGTATATTATACTATATATATATATATATATATATATTTTTTTTTTTTTTTTTTTTTTATAGTTATTTATAGGTTGGGAATAATTTCTTGAATTCTTATAGATTAGTAGTTTAGACAATATTATCACCTTCTGTTGTTTTATATGTCCTAATGTTATTGTTGTTTTTTATGTAGAGAAATCCTATAAGAACTATGCTTTATTGATATTTTCTTATATATACATCTTCCAAAGATGTGAAGTAAAGCTGCAGGGTTTCTCCACCAGAGGGCAGTTGATGTGAATTTTCAACCATGAGCTGAAAATACTTCCAGTAATGAATCAAAGCATGTGGATCAGAATGTTTTTGACTGAATGCAGACACCAGGGACAGGGAATGAGACAATCACCTCTCAAAATATATTAAAATGGGCCTCGCATGCTGTTTCTCTTGCGTTCCTGTCATTATTGTGTGCAGTCTGTCCATTCTTATTTTATCATCTAGTCATCTAGTTTTTTCTTAATCTTCATTGAAATAAATCATCATTATATATCATTGTCCATCCATCCATTTTCCATCACGCTTATACCAAGCGGAGTGGCAAGGGGTGCTGGTGCCTATCTCCAGCAGTCTACGGGCAAGAGGCGGAGTACACCTTGGACAGGTCGCCATTCCTTCGCTGGGGAACACAGAAACAAACAGGACAAACAACCATTCACGCACACTCACACCTAAGGAGAATTTAGAAAGGCCAATTAACCTAACAGACATCTTTTTGGACAATGGGAGGAAGCCGGAGAACCCGGAGAGAACCCATGCATGCTAGACAGACAGACAGACAGACAGACAGACAGACAGACAGACAGACAGACAGACAGACAGAAAGAAAGAAAGAAAGAAAGAAAGAAAGAAAGAAAGAAAGAAAGAAAGAAAGAAAGAAAGAAAGAAAGCTAGGAAAAGTAATACGTTTTTTTTCATGCTTTTCTAATTTTGCAAACCTCCAATCTCTGATTTTCTTTAAGAAAAGCAAGGTCCAACACAGCTGAGGTCTAACATCAATTGTGTGCCTCAATCACAATGATCATAAATCCACTTACTTACATCGGAAGAGTTTTACAAACGGAGAAAACATCTTTTTAAACGGGCCTTTCTTCTTATATGTTCTTTTGTGTGCAAGTTCAATTAGCACAAACATCAAGACGTACTCTTGAAACCATTCCTGTGGTCTTACTGCTTCTCTGATCAAGTCTTTTGGTTTCTTGTAAATCCCAAGAAGATGGGTATGCACCTTCTTTGCAAGAGCTTCAGTGTCTACTTGTTCGATTAAGTCGATGTATTTCATGATACAATCGTTAGATGTCAAGTAGAGACAGATTTTTTTTTTAATTTCATCAGAATTCTCCACCAGAAACTGGCTTCTGGATTCACTGGGGTATTTTTCTATCAGCCTATCAATCACAGCAGAAACTAGTTTGAAGATGCTTCTGTGTATGCACGATGAGCAGCGAAGTGAGTCTGAGAGCTCAGAAATTTCAACACAACACTTGCAGGAGACGCATAGCAAGTTATACTCAACCTTCGTAGGTTGTTTGGAGGCTAATTTTGATGTCCCATTTTGCTCATCACTGAAGTCACTGCTCTCAAAAGGATTAAGTTTATGCTTCTTAACCTTCTTAGGTTGTTTGGAGGCTAATTTTGATGTCCTATTTTGCTCATCACTGAAGTCACTGCTCTCAAAAGGATTAAGTTTATGCTTCTTAACCTTAGATTTTGGGGTGGCTGATTTCAATGGGCTCTCGCTTATTTTGGAGCTAATAAAAGGATTAGGAGATTTTTCAGTAGCTAATTCAGGATGGCTGTCTTGAGATTCTTCGTTGTATCTCTTCTCTATTTGTTGCGGGGTAAAGGTAACACGTTGGCCAAGGGGTACAGACATTACTCGGTAAATCCTGCCATTTTCATGATCACTCATGTCTGTACTAATAAAAGGATTAGCAGGTTTATCAGGCTGTACTTCTGGCATGCCATCTTGAAATAGCTTGGTGTATCTGTTCTCTATTTGGTGGGGGGTAAAGGTAACATGTTGGCGAAAGGGTACAGACATTTTTGGGTAAATCCTGTCATTTTCATGATCACTCATGTCTGTACTAATAAAATGGTTAGCTGGTTTATAAGGCTCTACTTCTGGCATGCTGTCTTGAAATTGCTTGGTGTACCTCTTCTCTATTTGTTGGGATTCAGAGGTAACATATTTGCCAGATGTTCCTGGTAAAATTTGATAAAGCCTGTCATCTTCCTGATAACTTTTGTCTGAGCTAACCAAAGCATGTGAAAGATAGCCAGCTATATCTGGTCGGCTGTCTTGAAATGCTTTGATGATCAAAGTCGCTAAAGTTTCATTTGGAGGACAATCTTCTAGAAGAGAAGACTTGTGTGCATCTTCCTTAGGGGAATGACATGGTGTTTGAGGAACTGATCTGGAAAGCCCAGCATTGCATAAATTTGAGTCAAAATTTAGGCATTCCAGTATGGTGGGGATTTCAGAAACCTCTTTTTGTAATTCCCTCACTACACCGTGTAATTCTTGGCTTTTACACTTGTCTTTTGATTTCACCATTCTATTAAATAATTCCTTTGTAAATGTTTCGGATATTTTCCTTGCGATTTTGTAAAGGTTCGCATCGTTTATCTTATCGCTGCTAGACAGATTTTTAACATCCATATAAACAGGCACCAGCTTCTCTGTATGGTGCTTCAGTTGAAAGTATATCTTGGTTGTCATTTTTTGGGCAAATCTTTGGCATTCTCCACAAGCTGTCATCTTGAGAATTTTCTTGTCCAAAAACTCTTCAGATTCATATGTCTCTTTGAGTTTTTCAAACAATCCGTCCAGTTCTGTTTTAATGGTTTCCAAATTTAAAGTTAAACCAGACTGGTTTTCCACTAATATTTTAACCTGTGTGCCCTTGGGTAACTTAGTTGTTCCTCCTTTTGCCGATACAGGTTCCATTTCTGGTGACACGACACCAAGGCAGGTTTCTTTTTCTCCTTTGGTTTGTGGTTTTAATCCTGAATACATTAAAGATATGTATTGCTGAACTCACTAGTGTAAAAATTTCAGCAGTTGTTCTCTCATTGCAGTGCTGAGAACCAGTGAGGCTACAGTCTGTTTGGAATGTGAATTGACATAACAGAGCAGGCACCTCATCTGACGTAACCAGGGGCGGGGCTTGTGGACAGGCAAGCCAGGCAGTTGCTTGGAGCCCCGGCCTTTAGGGGGCCCCCAATGGCTGACAAATTGTACTTCACAGCAACGACAAGACTGGGGATTTACTTTACAATGAAATGACAACGTAGTCAAAAACCCCCTTGTTGGGCACCCACCCCATGCCTTCAGCCCATAGATATCCATAATAAAGGCTAGATGTCTTACGGCGGAGTCTCAAACGTCATCACCGGCGGCCATCTTGCCTCAGGCAGGCTTTCTGTTGTGCTCTGTGGTACCTAATGTAAGGTGAGTGATCAGCACGAACACAAATACTCTTATCTCACTGAATTCTTGACGGATTTACAAACAGTTTGATTTCTTACAAACATTATGAACGTGGGTATAATTCTAGATGCTTGAACATGTCGAAATTGCAGATTTTCTTGTCGAAAAATGACTTAATCGTGCAGCATAGTTGTGCATCACGGCTACTTGCGCAAGTTATCAAGGCTGAGATTATTAGTCAATTATATAGGTTTTACTGACACCAATAACGATTCTATGACAATTAATCTTTGGTGTAAATTACAATATTTGTGGATGTGGTTGTAGCTATTAGTTGGCTAATAACAATAATCTGAGTGTTGTTGTATTTTCATTATTAGCCTAACGTTAGCTGGCTAATAACAAGAAGCTGCAAAGTGAGACCTAACGTTAGTAAGTTAGCAGCTAACGTTACAGTTTAGCTAGCTGCTAACGTTAACAAGCAACTTTACATCAGTGGAAGAGGCAGAATTTAACATGATTTCCAATCGATTTGGTCTGTCAACACATCTTACATTATGTTACAGGAATTTGCTGGGTTTATTAAAAGGAAGATGCCAGACTTTTGCTACGACATAATAGTATTACAAGATTGTTGTTGACTCAAAGCTTTTATAAGTTTGTATTAGTTTCATTTGGACAACTTAAAGGTGGTGTTGTGCCAAACATTTTCAACCTTCCAGCTCATCTTCAAAGGGCATGTGTATCATTGAAATTTAATCACATATTGATATACCAATCTTATACACCGTGAATTGTTGTTGGTCACTTTTGTTTTTGTTTCTGCAGGTTATATAATGTGTAAGCAGGAGGAGAAGATCTTCCATCCCCGTTTGCTGACATTCCTGCACTAGTACATGACCACAGCTACCTTCCTGTCCGCTTTGATGGCCTTGTGGACAACGGTCTCTTGTACATTATACAGAAACTCAATAAAACCGTCCTTTTCAAAGGGCATTAGCCAAGCTATGTTTTTTGGGTCATTTTTTAAATCTCTGTCTTCCATGTGTACACCATCACAGTAGTGTAGGTGGGGATTTCAACATGCTACATCTATATATACTTGTGAAGGGGACTATTGTACCAATTTTAATGGCAAATAAATGTCACTTTTATAATGGTTTTAAAATAGGAACTTTTGTGTAATTACCCCTGATATATAATCCGAATAGTCTACATGAAACTTCAAAGTGTTACCTTTAATTTGAAACCTGGATTATGCTTCTACACCAAGACGTTGCCACACAATAAGCCTTTTTTGTATTTCATATTTTATTATAACAATAATATTCATATTATAAAAGTATGTATGTAAATATAAATAAATTAGGACTGTGAAATAATTAATCACACCCAAATAAAAGTGTTTATTTATTTATATATATATATATATATATATATATATATATATATATATATATATATATATATATATATATATACATATTTAAAAAAATATATATATATAAATATGTGTATATATACATATTTAAATATATATACATAATTTTATTTATATATATACATATTTATATGTATATATAAGCCTTTTTTGTCAGTATTTCATATTTTATTATAACAATAATATTCATATTATAAAAGTATGTATGTAAATACAGGTGCTGGTCATAAAATTAGAATATCATGAAAAAGTAGATTGATTTCAGTAATTCCATTTAAAAAGTGAAACTTGTATATTATATTCATACATTACATACAAACTCATATATTTCAGATGTTTATTTTGTTTAATTTTGATGATTACAAATGACAACAAATGAAAATCTCAAATTCATCATATCAGAAAATTAGAATATTACTTAAGACCAATAAAAACAAAGGATTTATAGAAATGTTGGCCAACTGAAAAGTATGAACATGAAAAGTATGAGCATGTACAGCACTCAGTATTTAGTTGGGCCTCCTTTGGCCTGTATTACTGCAGCAATGCGGCGTGGCATGGAGTCGATCAGTCTGTGGCACTGCTCAGGTGTTATGATAGCCCAGGTTGCTCTAATACTGGCTTTTAGCTCTTCTGAATTGTTGGGTCTGGTGTATTGCATCTTCTTCTTCACAATACCCCATAGATTTTCTATGGGGTTAAGGTCAGGAGAGTTTGCTGGCCAATTAAGAACAGGGATACCATGGTCCTTCAACCAGGTACTGGTAGCTTTGGCACTGTGTGCAGGTGCCAAGTCCTGTTGGAAAATGAAATCTGCATCTCCAAAAAGTTGGTCAGCTGCAGGAAGCATGAAGTGCTCTAAAACTTCCTGGTATGTGGCTGCGTTGACCCTGGACCTCAGAAAACACAATGGACCAACACCAGCAGATGACATGGCACCCCAAACCATCACTGACTGTGGAAACTTTACACTGGACTTCAAGCAACGTGGATGAAGTGCCTCTCTTCTTTTCCTCCAGACTCTGGGACCTTGATTTCCAAAGGAAATGCAAAATTTACTTTCATCAGAGAACATGACTTTGGACCACTCACCAGCAGTCCAGTCCTGTTTCTCTTTAGACGCTTCTGACGCTGTCTGTGGTTCAAGAGTGGCTTGACACAAGGAATGCGACAGCAGAAACCCATGTCTTTCATACGTCTGTGTGTGGTGGTTCTTGAAGCACTCACTCCAGCTGCAGTCCACTCTTTGTGAATCTCCCCCACATTTTTGAAGGGGTTTTGTTTCACAATCCTCTCCAGGGTGCGGTTATCTCTCTTGCTTGTACACTTTTTTCGACCACATCTTTTCCTTCCCTTCGCCTCTCTATTAATGTGCTTGGACACTGAGCTCTGTGAACAGCCAGCCTCTTTAGCGATGACCTTTTGTGTCTTGCCCTCCTTGTGCAAGGTGTCGATGGTCGTCTTTTGGACAACTGTCAAGTCAGCAGTCTTCCCCATGATTGTGTAGCCTATAGAACTAGACTGAAAGACCATTTAAAGGCTTTTGCAGGTGGTTTGAGTTAATTAGCTGATTAGAGTGTGGCACCAGGGGCCATCAATTTTGAACCTTTTCACAATATTCTAATTTTCTGATATGATGAATTTGAGATTTTCATTTGTTGTCATTTGTAATCATCAAAATTAAACAAAATAAACATCTGAAATATATGAGTTTGTATGTAATGTATGAATATAATATACAAGTTTCACTTTTTAAATGGAATTACTGAAATCAATCTACTTTTTCATGATATTCTAATTTTATGACCAGCACCTGTATAAATAAATTAGGACTGTGAAATAATTAATCACACCCAAATAAAAGTGTTTATTTATTTATATATATATATATATATATATATATATATATATATATACATATTTATATATATATATACATACATATTTATATATATATATATATGTATATACACATATTAAAATATATATATATATACATAATTTTATATATATATACATATTTATGTATATACACATATTTATATATATATAGGTATCTATATCTATATAGATATCTATACATATATCTATATATCATGTTGCCATTCAGTACACTGAGTTTTATTAGCATATATTGATTTAACATAAATACCTTGTGCATGTGTATATTTATTGCACCTGTATGTTCTATTCAATGTTCTTTTCATATGAAATACCATGGTTATAATTATTCATAAGTGTGCAGTATCATAACTACATGTCTGACTTTTGTTTAACAAACCAAACAGTTAGACAATTGAGGAAGTTATGGTTATTTAAGTACATGCGCCTTTAAAACACAATGTTACGAATGAGCGAGCTGCCTGTGGCAAGATGGCCGCCACGTGCGGACGTCGACCCCCATTGGCCAGCAGCGCGGACGAGACATCTAGCCTTTATTATGGATATCTATGCTTCAGCCTGCATCTGACGCTGCTGGCGCGACTCTGCAAAAGGTGAACTTTTATGGTAAAGCTTCCCAACCTTCCATGAGAGAGTCATGAAGAGGAGTTATCCCAGTGGGGCAGAAAAAAAGAGACAGAGAAAAGAAAAGAGGAAAATCGAAAGAAAGACTGTGGTAAGAGCATTTTACCTACTGAATTACTGTATTGTCACAGACTCTAAAGGGACATACAGTCAGGGCCGGCGATTGCTATAGGCAAGATAGGCAATTGCCTAGGGCGACAAATGTGTTGGGGGCGCCCTCTAGCGTCGCCCTTAGGCTTACTTCCCATTAATCATAGAATTGGAAAAAAAAAGCGAATTAAACCGGTTATGAAGCGTCCGTCAGTTTGACTTAACCTTACGTATATATAAATAGCAAAATATGAACAAATAAATATACCACCGTTTTTTTTTTTATTTATTTTTTCACATTTAAGAGAAAATCGGAAAAGAATCTGATCACTTTTCAAGCGCCCTCCAACCCGGAAGTCGTGACGTCAGAACGGTAGCGTTCATGGCGATCTGCTGCACTAAATGCGATAGCCAAAACGAGAAATCTGAAAGCAAAATTTCGACTTCAACCGAGCGATTCCTACCAGGAGACCATTCTGATGTATCGGAGGAAGAACATTTGTGTCTGGAGCCTCACATGTTCGACCCAGATGTTTCAGATGAAGAGAAGGCAGCGGACGAACAACAGCGAGTCGGACAATGAGTGGAGATTGGAAGTCAACAGGTGTTATGCCCAAAAGTGCATGCCTGCCGAAATATGCATCCCCAGTCGCGGGAGCGCGCCTCGCTCTGTTGAACTGCATATCGACGAGGAAAACGGATTAAAATATGTTCAATGGAGCTTAGGTTCTTATATTAATGATATAAAAACGTTTAAAAATACCTCTGGTGGGAAAAAAGTTGTGGTTATTTGGCAGATTAATTTACAAAAGTACGGATTTTTTGAACAACATTAAATCCAAAGATTTTGACCATGGTACGGCTGATTTATTTGTTGTGGTCTCTTGTTATTTACACACAACACTAAACCGTGATAACCGACGTGAGTTTTGAGTTTGCAAAGCTTTCTCTAAAGTGGAAAATCAACCGCGCATCTACACAGCACAGCGTTCACAGACCAGTGAGATGCGTTCGCTGCGCGTCAGAAAGCTATGGTGCATTCAGGAGCATTGGAACATTTTAAACTTAGAAGAATGAGGCATAAAACAGAACTGTATTTTACTGAACTGTATTGTATTTTTTTTTTTTTTTTTTTTTTTTTGTTTATGCATCTCACTGGTCTGTGAACGCTGTGCTGTGTAGATGCGCATTTGGGCATAACACTTGGAGATTAGATGAATGGTAGGACAAGTTTTTTCTTTTAACAGTTCAAACATTTTTTTTGTATGTTGACATAATTTTTTTCTCAGTATATATGCAGCAGAATTATGTGCTATATTATTAGCTTGAGAATGGGTAGAAGATACTAATATAAATAAAATATTTTGTAGTGATTATCTGCATTGAGTATTCAAAAGGGATGTACAAATAATCATCAAAATGGGCTTGCACTGATGAGCATCAACTAAGAGGTCTCAAATAAAATCTCATTTGATGATACCATCAACGAATTTGCCATTAGGAAGTCCAGACGAGTCAAATTTTAATGCTGCATCAATTTTGAAGGTGAATAGAAATACCTGAAACAACTGATAGATAGAACTACAAGAACTTCAAACTTTTAATTTTGTAATGGTATTCATAAAAGCACTTTTGTTTGTAGAGGGTTAATCCTTTCTTTAATCACTAATCAATGTCAGAAATCAGGGAAAATATACCTGATATATTTTATTTAGAGGAAAATTTTGTTTATCTCATTTCTATTTATGTTCAAATGATTTAATTGAACTGGAACAGAAAATTAAATTTAATGTTTATCAATTACTTTTTTATGTAGTCCTTGGTTGAAGAATTTCTTAAATTTATTATTTTTTATTGTTATTTGGTAATTTCTGAAATTGATTTATTTAATATTTGTTTAATGTGTGTTAAATTTGTTAATTGTCTGAAATAAATTCATTCATTGATTCAATCCAGTTTTTTAGTTATACTTTACCTAAGTGTCCTTACAGATGGTTAAAAGTGTTTTTGCACAGTCCTAACTTTTAGTGTGTAATAAATTATTTAAAATAATAAGAAAGAAAAGGTACTGAAACCTATTCTGGTATTTGTCTATGCATCACTCCATGCTAAGTTACAGTTTTTTCTGAATGCTTAAACACAACCTTGATTCTTATAGCACAATTTCTAAAACTATTAATACTTATAGCAAATCCACTCACTGAGTTCACAAAACTAAAAGAAGAAACACTGCTTTGCACTCAATTTGCAATTTTGTAACACACTTTGCACAACTGTAGGCACAATTCACCGCACAGCACTCTTTGTGGAACTGTAAACACAACACAATGAAGCACTAAACAGATGCTGAAAACAGTCGGCATCGGCAAAAGTGAGGGGGGGCGTAAAACTCAATCTCGCCTAGGGCAACCAAAGGGCTAGAACCGGCCCTGCATACAGTAGCTAACACCATTATTTGAATGTCAGCAGACAGCAAGAAGCCTCCCACATCTCCAGATGCATTTGAGATATCAAAAAAGTACTCCAGAGTGTTGTTCAGCATGGGGGTGAGTAGAAAATGAAGGCTAATCATGTTTTGGGTGTACTATTCCTTTAACAAGAAACATCAATATTAGCAGCTAACCCGCTAATATTGAGCCTAATTTTTAATTATTTATTTAATTTAGTATAATTTATCTCCACTGCATGTGTTAAGGCTATTACATTTTTTATATGGCTTCCTACAGTGTTTAATTATTTACTAGATTTTACATTTTATATTTGAAGTTTAACAATTTACAGTGCACTTTTGTAATAAACTAAAGTTCATATTTTATATATTTTGTTGGTGTCAGATTATTTAAAATGATTATTGATAGGCCTGGGCTGTCATGGACTTCTGTTGGACCTCACTTTGAGAACCACTAATCTATTCTAGTCTATTTTTTTCAGTATACATCTTAAATGCTCTAGAAATTGTGCATTTATTTCTCCCAAAACTTTTTTTTTTTCTTTTGCGTGCAGAGGTGGGGTGGAGGCCCCAGAAATGTCTTGCTTGGAGCCCCATTAAACCCTAGCAACGCCACTGGTTTGAGTTCGCCTCCATGGTCGCCAGCCTGGGTGATACTGGTACTTCTTCAATATGACGGTTGTGTCACGTGATTAGGTGGATGTTGGAATCGGACATCCATTGCTAATGTCTGTGACCTGAAGTAACCTTGGCCATTTTTACAGCGAATTTATAGACGCTGAATTTGAGACAGTGAATTTGAAAATAGGAATGTGAATTTTTTTAATAACTGAAAATTGCAACCATGTAAAAAAAATTACACTGATTTTTTTTTTAATGTACAAATAATGACATTGAATTTTTTTTAGGTAAAAAATATATTCTGAATTTATTTTAATACTGAAAAAGTAAGCACTAATATACAACATTCAAATTTCAGAGGTATTTTTTATTCAAATTCTGATGGCACATATTTACTTCCATACAAGTTGGCGTTTCTTGTTATTACATTGACATTAATTTTTGTCATCAAAATATTAATATTTTTTGAATGTTACTAAGGTGATAAGGTCTTGTCCTTATTCCAATAACACTATTGACTTGAAATTTTGATTTTTAAGGTCAGAAAACAAAGTAGATACATAGATGCCACAAAATCACGGAGTAACTTCTGCTGCACTAAGATAGTTTTTAAGAATAAATATCTGCACTGGACCAACACTGATGCTGCTTGCAAACACAAAGGTTTCCACTAGGGACTTCAGTATGTATCAAAAAAATGCAGTTAATTGAGTCAATTTTTTAAACAATTTAAAGGCATAGAGGGCGTTCTTTTATTTCCTTGTGGATCATCCAAATAAGTGGTCCTCCTAAATGTCCATAATTATGGTTTCATGTTTACATAAGGCCATCCTACATGCTCGACCCGTTAGCTATCTTTTTGCTCACATGCATACTTTCTGCCGCATATGTGTGGTGAGGTACGGTTTCAGTCATTGAAGCTAACCTTTCTCACTGCAGTTCTTGAAAATTGCCAAAGGTCGTAAGACAAAAAGTGTCTATGAAGTGTATGAAAATAAAAGGAAGGCCTCAGAAGGGGCAGATATATCCCAGAATGCTTTGCATGGAGAGCTCTCCTTGAATATTTAGAAAATTCAATACTTGAGTAGATGTTTGACCGAGTAACGTTGAATTGTAGTTAAATAAGATTAGAGTATAAGTAGCAATACTTTACTCAATTACTACTGTTGAGCACTTAATCCACAACTGGACATATGCAGTGGAGATTATTTTACTCCAAAGATCTGAATGGGTGTGTACACTGGAAAAAACTATCTAGAAATTAGTCAACATTTCTTAAATTAAGTGTATTTACCATTCATTTGAGCAGGTAAATAAGAGGATTTTCCAATGGAATGAGATTTATTTACTCTCAAAATAAGATAATTAGATAATATGCACTTTAAATAAGACAATGCAATTTTTTTTTTCTTTTGTATGTAAATGATCTTATTCTGTTGGCAAAGTATCTTACTTACCTCCTCAAATTAAGATAAAATGAACTTATTTTAAGAAAAAATGACTTTTCTAGATTTCGATGTTTTTCCAGTGTACATGGCTGCAAAATGGATTGGAAAAAAAACCAACTCTCCTTCGGATTGAAATTTCTTTCTAAATTCAGATTTATTGTCAAATATTTCAGTAGAAAACCTTAGAAAGCGGCCAGTGAGCTTTAGAACTCGCTCCTTAGCCTTATTAAATGCAAGCTTTGACTGAACTCACCTTTAGGTCAGGATGGAACTATAATAATGCAGAAAAACAGGCTCTGCTAATTAGCTGGTGCAATTAGCCAGTTTTTCCTAATTCTTCTCACGCACGCACGTGTGCGTGCGCACGCGCTTCCGCTGCCATGGAAACGGAGGCCTCTGAACGTCGCCGCCATCTTTAACCGTTACTTTCTAAACTTGAGCTGGACGCTTGACTTACTGCAGTCTGTGGTTTTTACTAACCTGCCAAAGATGTGCTTCACACCGATGATGAACAGGTTGCAGGATCGGCTGGAAGGTTAATGTCACTATTTTACTATGCTAATTCAAAAAATGTTACTTGATTAAATGATTATTTTGAAGTTGTTCCATGAACTTGTGAAGGCTAGCTTAGCATGTAGCATCTTTTACATCTCAGAGATTAAATGTGTTTTTAGTCGACTGAATTTGTCAGGAATGTTAACAGCCATTTAATTACTTGAAAAAAAATATATTTTTATTTCAGAGAAACACCTTTGTTGAATTTTATGTGAAATTATTATTTTAAAAAAATGCCCTGAAAATATGTTAGCTCTATATGGAAATGTCGGTGAAAATACATTAAATAAAGAAATTAAACAAAGAGACATTTGAAGGACATTTAACATAATATATTATCAAGCCAAACTGTTTATTTTCCTATTTAATAAAAAGTAGTGTTTTGAACGTTGACCGAATTTTAGCTGAAAAAAAAGAAGAGATGAAGATTTTCAAGTTGTTTAGTTTAGTAAATGTGTTTAGGAAATGATGCGTTTTTAACCCGTGTTTTTTATACAAAAAAGTTTTTTAATGGGTATTATGTATTAAATAGATTTTTATTGATCGGAAATGGGAGGAATGATAACAGAGATGCAATGATGTAAAACAGAAACAAAGTTTGGTTTGAGAGAATAATCTATGGTGACTTTAATGTGGAAATGGATAAAAAAATAGAAAATAAGTTATTTCAGGATAAAATGGATTAATTGATGGTATTGGAATTTGAAAAGGAAGGCCTTTTTTAAAACATGCTGTAGTAAACATATTGGTCTCCATGGATACCTTTGTTGAATGCATTAAACCACTTTAGGACTTTTTCAGGTTGCACAAGGTGATTTTGAAATCATGTTTTTAAAGGCAACTACTAAGCAACTACTAAGCAAACTAAAACTATTAATTTTAATAAAACCCTAAACATTATCATTTGTTTGTTTTTATCTTTTGTTTCCTAAAACAAAAATCAGGTCCTTTTCATTTTTTGGCTGTAACATGTTTAGAAATTGACTGAGTTTATAATAAGGATAAAGAAATAAAAAATGTTTAATTAAGAGTTCAGAAAGAAGGATGATATGTTTATTTTACAGTGAGGAGGTAGAATTAAAACATGAGTTTAGAACAATATATTATTTAAAGGTTTTCCTGCAGCCCTTGTATGGATCTTCAGGTGAAAGTAACTCATTTAATCTGTCATCAGTAATAATGAAGCTCTAGCGAAAGTTCAATTGAAGAAACTCTGACTTACCTCCATCAATCAGAAGCCGATCCGTCTCTGAAGCGAGCCAATCAGCTTTGAACTACTCCACCACTAAGCCCAATCAGCGTCCTGCTTCCACTTTATAAACTCCCTCAAATCTCACCACAGCCGCTATCCTGCAATCGCAATGTCGGATTTCGATCCAGACGACAATTCAATTTTCCCCGCTCGGAGAAGCTCCCGTCTAGCCGCTCTCATCTCCTTCTTCCGCGTTACACTCCAAGGGTATATTGCCAGGCTCCGACCTAGACTCTGCTCAGATGTCTTAACGAGCCTCCCTCCTACCTCCTCGTGATTCATCTCCCTCGCCTTCCGCTTCAATCCGCTCCGATTCCTGGCCGCAAAAGACATGCAAGTCCTCCGCTCCCCTCGCCAGGCGCAGAAGGCCTCCCGGATCTGTCCCAGCAGCAGTCACCGCTACGCCCGCTCCTTCTCATCGTTTCGATGCAGCCTTGGACCTTCTTCAGCTTCCTGATTCATAACAGCTCCCCCGTCTAGTCCTTCGGGCGTTTAACAGCTCTCAGCCTCCCTCCGCTCCACCGGACTCTCTCACTCAATCCTTCGACGCTGTCCGCACGCTCCAAACGTGGGAATCCCTGCACTGCCACGTCATCCCTGCCGCTGTCTGCTCAGACGGACCTCCCCCTCCCCTCATTCACATTAGGGAACGCCCGCCCTGGGCCAGCCTTAGGGTAAGACGTATTCAACCATGTTTTCATTCATAATTTTCTATCTATTTAAGTTTGCTCTTATGCTTCGTCTGCCTCTATCAGGCATACTTATATTAACACACATGCTGATATTTTCACTAGCCTCGTTCTAAATTATTCAGGGGAATATTTTAATTTAGTCTCTTATTCTTCCCTCCCCTGAAGTCGATCAGCAGGTCGCATCAGCAGGTGACGTCACAGTTTTCCTTAAATCATCCGATCTCCGTCTACCAGAGATCTTTCTATTGGCCAAATTTTTGGCCGCATTCAGCATCTATCGTGATTACTCAGAGCTTCTGCAGGAGGGCCATCCGATCAGTCTGTCCCCGCCGTGCACACTTCATACATATCGTACCTCAGTCTTAGCAGCCCGTCATCTTACCACCCCTTATTATTACTTCTGATTATCGTTCTGTCTTCCACAAAAAAAAAAAAAAAATACACAAAACTGATGTTCTCCATCAGTCATTTCTAAATGCCAATTGCGCTCCTTGCTAGGTCAGCTAATTTGCCATGCGCTTATTTCTCAAGGCCGCGCTTTCATTCCCAGTTGCTTGATCCGGCAATTTCCGTCCCTCTCCTTGGTCAGATTACTGAACGTAGGCTGCCGTTCGGATCCCCTGGTCTGACTGCTTCTAAATTGGAACAAATTTCTTTTCTATGTCGACATTATCTATCTCCTGCCATGCTTCAAAAATTTTACGGATGCTGCATCCGTAGGTTTTGGGGGGTTCTTCAGGACAGGTGGTTCACGGGTCATGGCTTCTTTTATTCACACCCATTATGCTTGTGTGAGGTCTAACCCTAGCTAGCTTGCATCGTGGGGCTTTGGGAGGAATCGCGTCCGCCCACTGCGATAACTTCGTAGTAGTCGAAGCCACTAATAAGTCACTCCTCCTCCCAGTCTCTCATGCCTTCATCAGAAGCATCACTGGCAGCAGTCACTAACGTTTCATCATCTCGGCGCGTCATGTTCAGGCATTCAAGCACTTTATTCGCCCAAGGGTACCCTACGTCCACTCATGGTTCCTTCACCACCTCAGGATATTTTTAGAATCACGTGGCCTTCCCTCTAGTAGGTAATCTGGGCATTCGTTCTGGACCGAGCAGCTGCGTTGCAGCTACTCGCGGGGTTCTGAGGTTTCCCTCAGCTCTGGGCCGATGGTTCACCAGCCTATACCTCATTCATCCGCCCAGAACTCTCACCAATTCTCTCAGCTCAGTGCTCTCTCTGCCTCTAGGTAACTCTATTACAAATACTGGTGGTGGTTCAACTCATTCTCATAATTTTCTGACCTAATCACGACCATCCTCTAACTCATTTTCTACTCCCACTCCTTATCAGTTTTCTTCGTTATTCCCTGCTTCATGCAGTCTTCCATGCTGTCTCCTTGCTATTCATGCTGTCTTCCATGCTGTCTCCTTGCTATTCATGCTATCTTCATTCTGGCTCGCATTCATGCAATCTCACCTTTATGACAGGCATTTATATGCATTCTCCTGTGTGTCACGTCACATCTGGTCTGTGTCTCGTCATGCATCCTTGACACCATTTAGCATGCATTCCCTAATGCATCAATTCTTCATATGTTACCATCCGCAAGAATCATCCGCAAGATTCATTATCAGACTCATCCGCAAGATTCATTATCAGACTCATCCGCAAGATTCATTATCAGACTCATCCGCAAGATTCATTATCAGACTCATCCGCAAGATTCATTCCCTAATGCATCACATGCTCCCTATCTGTGTCTCGTCGTGTCTCGTCATGCATCCCTTACGCCATTTTGCTTGCATTTCCAATGCATCAATATGCACCATGTCTGCGTCTCGTCATGTGTCTGTATCCCGTCATGTTATATGTTCTATATGGACTCATCCGCAAGATTCATTATCAGACTCATCTGCAAGATTCATTATCAGACTCATCCGCAAGATTCATTATCAGACTCATCTGCAAGATTCATTATCAGACTCATCCGCAAGATTCATTCCCTATGCATCACATGCTCCCTATCTGTGTCTCGTCGTGTCTCGTCATGCATCCCTTACGCCATTTTGCTTGCATTTCCAATGCATCAATATGCACCATGTCTGCGTCTCGTCATGTGTCTGTATCCCGTCATGTTATATGTTCTATATGGACTCATCCGCAAGATCATTTTCAGACTCATCCGCAAGATTCATTATCAGACTCATCCGCAAGATTCATTATCATCGTCATCATAATGGGATGCATCATCGTCGTCATCATCATCATCATCCGCAGGATTCATCATCATCGTCATCATAATGGGATCATCATCGTCATGGGTTCATCATCGTCATCATCATCATGGGATCATCATCGTCATCATCATCATGGGATCATCATCGTCATCATCATCATGGGATCGTCATCATCATCATGGGATCATCATCATCATCATCATCATGGGATCATCATCATCATCATGGGATCATCATCATCATCATGGGTTCATCATCATGGGATCATCATCATGGGTTCATCATCATCATCATCATCATCATGGGTTCATCATCATCATCATCATCATCATCATCATGGGTTCATCATCATCATCATCATCATCATGGGTTCATCATCATCATCATCATCATCATGGGTAAATCATCATCATCATCACCATGGGTAAATCATCATCATCATCACCATGGGTAAATCATCATCATCATGGGTTCATCATCATCATCATGGGTTCATCATCATCATCATCATGGGTAAATCATCATCGGTAAGTTCTCGGCGTCAACCGTGGTCGCCATCCTCATCAACAACCTGGCTCGGTAAGTTGTTCGCAAACCTTCTCAGCATTTCATTACGCATTCTTTATTCTGTCCCTAGCGTATGCCCTACGAGCATACGGAGTCTCCGGCCTCGACCTCGGCTTTTTGGGGGAACATCCCTATTCACATTCATCTACTCATGCATGCTAAAGCATAATTCAGCATGAATGTTCCTGCCGAGGTCTGAGCGCCAAAGACTATACTTTCTTATCAATAAATTCTTCTAATTATCTTTTCTCTCTGTGTGAGTTTTTCAGATTGAAATGAAGCTCTAGCGAAAGTTCAATTGAAGAAACTCTGACTTACCTCCATCAATCAGAAGCCGATCCGTCTCTGAAGCGAGCCAATCAGCTTCGAACTACTCCACCACTAAGCCCAATCAGCGTCCTGCTTCCACTTTATAAACTCCCTCAAATCTCACCACAGCCGCTATCCTGCAATCGCAATGTCGGATTTCGATCCAGACGACAATTCACCCACCTACATCCCCTTCTCCGCCATCGCAGCTGAATCGTCCTCCATGACACGACTTCACCTCAACCTCATCAGAGAGTATTAATCCCAGTTGTCACCATCCCTCGTCTCATCGCATTGGTCCGGCAGAAGACCACCATGTTGAGCCCGGTTCTGCCAGAGGTTTCTTCCCAAAGGGGAGTTTTTCCTCTCCACTGTCGCTTCATGCTTGCTCATCATGGACAGTTCACGGTACCTGCATCACCGAGCAGGACCTCTATATCCCGAGTCTGAGTGAAGCCCCGGCGTCAGCTCCCTCAGTCTTCTAGTCCCACAATTCTGCCCAGCAGATCACCTTGTCAACCAGCTCGGATTAAACCACCACCAGTTTCAGGCCCGGGGGGATCATCCCTATTCACATTCATCTACTCATGCATGCTAAAGCATAATTCAGCATGAATGTTCCTGCCGAGGTCTGAGCGCCAAAGACTATACTTTCTTATCAATAAATTCTTCTAATTATCTTTTCTCTCTGTGTGAGTTTTTCAGATTGAAATAGTTTGTTCATAGAGGACTATCATTTTCTAAACATTTAACACTGGATGGTTTCTTCTGAACCATGAAATGTTCTGTATAGGATCCCCTTTCTTTTAGAAAAAGAAAAATGTTCTAAATAGTTTGACATTAAGTTTGCTAATGTCCATTTCTGCTCTGAGCTTTCTATGTGTGTTAATTAAGGTCTTTATTTCTACTCTAGGATGCACTGAGGAAGGGTCTGATAAGCTGAGAATCTGATTCTGAGAAATTAGAGATCTGAACTTTTGATGTTATTAAGCCTTTATTTCTCTTAATAAGGATAATCTTCTGCTTAGAGTAAATTAACTTCAAAGATTTATGATTATATTATTAAGTCAGCCAATGAAACTTTTTTCTGGTAAAGAGATATATCTAATAGTTCAAAACTATTTCTAATTTGGTAGTCTGTGTTTAATGAAAAACGTTTTTTACTGACAGCTTCAAATGTTCTTTAATCTGAACTAATCTAAATGTCTCTAGCTCCCAAAGGAGGATGTGTGCCCCCTAGTGGGAGCACAGTTTAATAGCAGGGGACAGGGCAACACAATCATATACACACATATATACATATATATTAATATTTTTTATTTTAACACTAACCAAACCGTTAGCATTGTTTATATGTCTTATTGATTAGATCTACTTAAACCTGAAAAACTCACACAGGCACATCCAGCAACCTAAAATAAAACATTTAGTTTTTTCATTTAATTTTCCTTAATTATTGTTCCTGGTCTAATGGGTTTTTTTCCCTCACAGTTCTAGACGTTGTGCTTCCAGCTGATCCGGACCCGGAGCCCTGGTTCTGGATAGAGGATCAAGGTGATGAATATGTTTTTCATATTGTCACAGATCTGTTCCTCGGTTACAATGAGGAGATAGAAGTAGAAGAAATAGGGGTTGACTATGAGGAGGTAGAAGTGGAAGGAGTAGTGGTGGACGAGTATGAGCAGGCGGAGATGTGGTCTTTTGAGAGGGAAGATGATGATTTTGATGAAGTCAGGTCTTTTTCTGGTGAAGACGATGACCACCTTCCCCCACATCTTCGGTTCACCCAGAGGATTCCCCCCGACTTCAGACTCCCGTTGAACCACGAAGAGCCAGAAGAGTCCCTAGAGTGCCAAGAAGACCGTGTCTCCAGGAGGAGGAGAAGAGAGGAAGACGATGAAGAGGAGCACCCCTGGAAGAGGCTTTGTCATGACAGGGATGTTTAAGAAGAGGAATTCTGGCAGGATCTGGCAGGTCTAGGGATGCCTTAGGTAGCGTCTTGCACCGTGGCTTTTATTTACCCCGCTGCTAGATTTTGATTTAAGTTTTAGATGTTAGAAATTTCGTTTAGCACTGACATCTGAGCAGGCACTGAGGACACGACAACCATTTAAAAAAGGTGTGGAACATGAGAGCTGGCTAAGCCAGACATAATCTAGCATGCTCTACATCTTATGTCAGAGCTGGACAGTCTGCCAGCTAACAGAAGGCAACACAAACAAAGGATTGATAAAAGAACCAGATTTGAAAAGAAGAAACACAGCATGGAGGCAAATGAACAAAAAATAAAAACACCAAAAGACAAAAAATGAATCCTGGTTGAAAACAGATGAACCACAAGGAGGCAAACCAATCCAAGGAGCAGCTGGACATCACTGCTGAGGACAACGCAGGAGGTCAAAGAAAAATCTTAAAGGTCTAAAAATGGAGGTCACCTAAAGTCTATAGGCAGAGGGCCAAGGCTGTAGTGGGGACAGATTATCTAGAGTAGGACGATGCTGCTGGGGACAAACTGGATCTAGAATGGAACAGTGGCACAGCTTGTGGTGGTCATCAGTGGAACTGGTCTCTGGGATGTTGGTGAGAAGGTAAAGAGACGATGCTTGGAGGGACAAACTGATTTCAGAGCAGTTTGAGACAGAGGACAGGACTGATGTAGGGATTTGGGTTGTGAGAGGAGCCGACTGTTAGAAACAGCTTTCAGATGCGACTTGGTCTACTTCTAGATGTTCCTCTGGTCAGTTAGTTTTCAGGCCTACTTTGAGGGAAAGGAACCCTCTGCAGAAATATTCTTCATATGATCTAGGCCTGTTCTGACCGCAGTGGATCTCTTCTGTGTTTTTTGAATCCCATGTTGGACCGAGCCTCTCCAAGCTTTGGGCCATCAGAAGATGCTGATGAGATCTGCAGCGACCAAACCAGAGGAGGATCATCTGGGCTGCTGACCTTTACAAAGAGTGAGAGCATGTTCAGTAAGGAGCAACAATAATCCATTTTTTAAATAGAAAGTTAACATTTCAGGTGGCCTCACTTAGTTTTTCATGCATGTTCAGACACTGTGGACGTCCAAAAGCAGAACTTCTGTGAGGAACCGGGACATCCAGGATGGTGAGGAGCTTCCCAGTCCCCACCTGAGGACGGCACATAAAGACTGGAACAGAAAACACACGGAGTAAGACTTTATGAACACCACAAACCGACAACTCAAGCTTCCCAGGCCTGATTAAAAGCTAACAGTCACTGAAACACAGAAAGACCAAGATTATGATGAAAACAACATCCTGCCCAGATTTAAACTTGGTTTCCAGGAAATTCATTTGTCTTCTTTTTGCAGGGAAAGCAGGTTGAACATGGGAGCAGTTTTCTAGCAGCCGGATCACATTGGAACAGAGTCCATCCACACGTGTTTGGAGGTATGTTGGTTGTTATCTGACTAGAGAGGCATCACATGCAGACAGTTTCAGACTCTGAGGACGCTTTGCTTTCATTGATGAAGGAGCTGAAGAAGAGGACGGAGCACAGAGACCGCTAAGGAGGAGAAACATGGCTCCTCTATTTCTCTCCAACATGCTGGAGTCCTGGACTGAAAAACGTTGACGACCCTGCAGCTAAACCATCAGTCTGCTCCACCCAGTAAGAGAAGATAACAAACCTTTATTGCTTCCAGATGTTCATCAGTATTGGTGGAGATATTAAAAACAGATCCAGAACAAACAGATTTAAAAGATACAACCATCCCATCAAGGTGGTCTGACCTTTAATCTTTATCTTTCCATCATTAATTGTTCACCTTCGTTTGAATCTCTGTAACCAAAATTTACCAGAACCAGAAGTTCTGACTTTTCCATTAGACCACAGATAAAGAGTTAGGAAGCAGCTTCTGATCCAATATGGGAGAATTTCCCCCTGCTTGATCTCTGAAGGTTTTTTTAGAACTTTTTAAAGCAGAGAAACGACCGACTGAAGACTTGCAGCATTTTCAGGCATTTTCTCCAAGCATCCATTCTCTACAGTTATGGCTTCTGTTAACTTTAGGTTCTCCCTGTGTGTTTCCGTCTTCTCTTGGTCAAAGTTACACCTCTCCCAGTGTTCATGTGTTTAAATGTCACAGACTAGCGTGTTCGTTCACTAACTCCTGTTCTTCTTTTCCAGATAAGGTCATCTGCTCCTTGGACCGGCGCCTCTGTGTCTGTTGGACGTCTGCTGTCCTGTTAAAGACCCGCTCGGCCGCAGTAGATGGGCGCTGACATGGAGCTGCTGGAGGTTCCTTCCTGCTTAAAGCTGCTTTTCCTCTCTACTGTCACCACTTCACTGCTCAGGAGGAAGGACTGCTGTAAAATTAACGACTGGATGTGATTGGCTGAGCTTCCTCGGGTTGAAGACATTTCTCTAAACGCCATAATAAGCTGAATTTATTTTTACCATGTTGTAAATAGGATTGGGCTGGACTGCATGTTTGTGTTTCTAATTGATTCTGTGTTTCTGTTGTTTTCTGTTACATGTTTTTGTATTAAAGTTGTCATGTAAATTGCCTTCAGATGACATTTGCTCGGACTTGTTTCTATTTTACAAGACTGGATTATAATAAATTCCCCTACTGGGTCTGTTTCTGTTGAAGGATGCTTCCTGTCGTTCTATCTTCACATGTTATTTCTCACTATAATAAAGGTTTGATTGAAGTCATGTGAACAGGATCTTTTTGTCTTTATTTGTAAAGTGTCTTGAAATAAGTGGTTGTAAATTGGTTCTTTATAAATAAACAAAAGTGAAGTCAACTGGAGCAAGAGTTTAATATTACTATAGTACAGCGCTTTGGCAGATAGGTGGTTATTATTGTTTCTCTGTTGGGGGGTCTGACCTGACAACATGTTAATAGAACAATTGTTCTTGTCACCTTGCAGGGTCGGAACTAATTAGCTCTACAAAAGGACAGTGAGACGTTCCTCCTGCAGTTCTTCTGATTTTAATGACCTTATAGACAATCTGGGAGTTAAGCAGCAAAGCAGACAGGACACATCAACACTAAGCCTTACAAAGAACAACAAACAGAAATGGGAGGATAATTAAAGATGAATGTTAAAATAAAACTAAAGGAAGATAGTAGGAACTAAATGTTAAATGAACCCAAAGGCAAACAGCTTTGCTTAATTCAAACAAAACTTTGTCCAAAGGTGATTTTTCCTTCTTTAAACTATACATACTTGGTCCCTCAGGGTTGCATAGCTCACTCCTTTTAACAGACGCCATCTAGTTAATGTTTCAGACTCTATATTCTATCAGAGGAAAAGGGGGTAAAGGATTTAAATGGATTGATGATCCTACACTTATATTAAAACTGGTTTTAGAAAAGATAAAAATGGAGTCAAATCAGTCTCAAAAAGATCCACATGTGTACAACAAGATATATAATTGTGCATCTCAATTTACTAATGTGTATCACACAAAGCTCAAATGTGTACCTTGACATTTACAATTCATGCATGTGCAGTGTAATATTACTCGTATATTATGAATGGTGTGAATTTGAGAAACTGTTAACACATTTTCATACTATATATAATTAGGGGGTCCCTGCTCCATCTCACCATCAGTTTGGGGGTCCTTGGCCTGGAAAACCTTGAATGCTGTGTTAGTAAAGTAAAATCCTCCTGACAAAAACTAGGACTGTTGCATGGACAAACCAGTGAAGGTCAGTAAGTAAAAGATGCGATTATCCAACCATCCATTTTCTGTCACTCTTATCCCAAGCTGGGTCCTGGTGCCTATCTCCAGCTGTCTAAAAACTCCTCTCCTAGAGTGATTTTATTTGTTCTTTTTTTCACGGCACCAGTGGCTCATTTTTAGTAAACTGAAAATATACAGTTGCTGAAAAATCTGTAATGACATCTGAAGAGAACAGGCATTTTAACGTGCGTGTGCTATATTTAGTTTTTTAGAATGGTACAATACAACTGCAGTACTCAGAAGACACAGCAGATGGCAGTATAACAGCTTCTCCATTAATAACCATTGAACAAAAACTCCTTCATATTTCAACAACATCCATATGACATTAACATGTTAGTATGGTACAAATCCCTGTTGAATGTTTTTGATACTTTAAAGAGAAAAGGGGGTTAAAACTAACACTAGTTGTGTGATCATAAGTTGTGTCTTATGAAGTTGCCCTTTTTTCTTGGTATTCAAACTCAGATGTATTCATAATTGGAAGAAAGTTTCCAGTTTTCAGATTTTTTTCCAAAAAGAAAAATAATAAAGATTTAATTAAATTCAAATTGTGTATTTTCCCGAATTTCTGCATAGTATTGATTGATCTAGTTCAGGTTTAATCATCAAGTGGTTTAAATTTCACAGTCAAGTGCCCTTTAAATTCGTAGGGAAGTCATATTTAACTGTCAAATCATTCTTGCTTAAATGTGTATATAAATGTACTCTTTATCAGACTATATTGTCCCAAAATCTAGAAAATTTCTATTTAATAAAAGATCCTGTCTTAAAATCTGTGGGGCTTTTTGTTATCTTATGCAGGCCAGTTAGTTATACGTCAGCTTGTACACCTAAATTCGGCCAATCATATATCAATGGTCATCTGTCAATCAATTTTTTTTTGGTCATAGCATCTTGATTAATATGTCACAGCTAATATACGCAATAGTTGAAATAAGAAATAAGAGTAATCGGAAATGCAACGATTTGGAACAGCCGTTTCCCTTCGACTTTAACATGGGGCCATCCTGTCACTGTACATGCCGCTGTTGTCGGCAAAAGGGCAAAGCAAAAGGGCAAAGCTCTCGATTCTTACCCTCACCAATGTTCATCAAATTTAGGTTTTGACTAAAAGACAAATATCTATAAGTGACTGCAATGAGCTTCCTTCACAGGGTGGTCAGGCATTCCCTTAGAGACAGGCTGAGGAGCTCCGCCACCAAGAAGGGACCCAGAGCAGAGCCACTTTCCTCCCAATAGAGAAGAGCCCACTGAGGTGTCTTGGACATCCGCTTCAAATACTCCCTGGGAGCCTCTGGGAGCCTCCTTCAGGAGGTGCTCCAAGAACTTCCCACCAGGAGGAGGACCAGGGACAGCCCAACTTTTTGCGCTTCCCTTAAATGAGCTGGAAAGGGTGTATAGGAGGGGGAAGTTTGAACATAAGATCTATATCCAGCCGTTCAGCAAAGATACTGCTACATGGCTTTACATCTTACTTTTGTCACGGTTTGTTTGGAGGTGTTTATGAGGACCCAAATGCAGAGGCTGACAGGCAGAGGTGAGTTTAATGAAATATCAGGCAGCAAAAACAGGTATCCAAAAATCCAACTTAAAAATCAAACACAAACCAGAACCATGGAGACATCAGGGGAAAACCATCAAGGAGCCAGGGTGAGAAAAGGTAAGACGAGGAACCAGCAAAGATGGACTGCAGAGGGAGTATATTTATGGCTGACTGAACAAAGGTAGGACTAATGAGCTGATAAGAAGCAGGTGTGACTAGAGCTGGTGAGGAAGCCAAGGGAAAAGAACACAAGGGGGCAACAGAGGACAGACAGAAAAACCTAAGCAACTTAAACGAATCCAGACACACCAGTAAAGCTAGAAAACAAGGAAAAAACTGGCTAAACTTGAAACTGAAAACTTAGAGAAAAACAACAGAACCAAGATCGTTACAGAGTCCCCATAGGTGGATCTACTGGGGTGGCATAGGGTGGCAAATGCCACAGTAAATGACAGCCTTGCTACCCCTGCTGCCACCCCAGTTGGCTGTAGGGGTGGCTAGGCTTATAAATTATGGATAATTTGAGAATTATGACTGCTAATTTTCAATGTCGGACTGCAGTGAATGCAGCACGAGATGACGCGAGAGCGACTGAGACTGATTAGTTTTGAAAAACCGAATGGGGCAAAGCGAGGGAGCCAGGGGTCACAGGGAGAGGAGAAACGGGATGAAACAGGTAAAAACTGATCAACCATCTATTGAGAAATTAAATTATAATGAAAGCACAATGTTGCTAGCATAGCTGCAAGGCTGATTTTGAGATGATAAAAATCAGGTTGCAGAAAGTTATTTCTCTATCCATGATGTTAGTTAGGCCTGACGTCTAAGGCTCATAAAGACATATTTGTGGTCAACTTTGACAGAAAAGAGATTGTAAAGTTTGGTTGAACTCAAATCAAAACGCACAAAGGCATTGGATCTAAATAAATTTGTGAAGCGTTTTGCTGAGCTACATGGAAATCGCCGCATTCAGCTGTTATAGTCATGTCAACTTTATGTTATGATCTCTGGTGAGCCTTTACAGAGATGTTACATTTAGTTTTGGCACCAGAGAAAATCTGATATTTCCTTAACCTGACTCCGCCAGATGGATTTGCTGGATTTGCTCCGCATATCCATCTGGAAACCTTCCGTTGAAGTAATTTTGGGAAGGGGCGAAAATACTGGTTAGCTGATTGGCCTATGTTGGTGATAGACGGGCCAAATAAACCAATAAGATCAACGAATCATATGACATACTAACAGAGCGACGACGAAAACACAACCACAAACCAGGCTACTCTTGCCGAAACCAGTCGGGAGAAGAGCAAAAACATCTTTTCCTTTGAGAAAGGCCTCCAGAGCAGTGTTTTGAACTTCTTTCAGTGAAGAAATACTCTGTAATTCCGATAAAACTTGCTCGATAACCACGCTAACGCTAGTTTCATCGGCTGAAGCCGCCATGTTCTTTAGACTGAACTGTGGCGCTTCTCATTGCGTCACACCTCAACCCGCCTCAAAGCCAACGCTGATTGCCGGCTTCCGTAGCGTCGGGATCACGCATGTGCGCGCTTTCAGGAAATCCTATACACTACTGTTTATGCTATAAAAACATTCTAAATGACTTCGTTTCGAGTAAATTCTGGATGCTACCCACTCAGGACACTTGGAATACATTGGACGAGCAGTATGGAGGAATATTGAAACGTTTTTTGTGGACTTTTATGGACCTTTCTGTCTCGGTCACCATAGACCTCCATTATTTGAATGTCAGCAGACAGCAAGAAGCCTCCCAGATCTCCAGATGCATTTGAGATATCAAAAAAGTACTCCAGAGTGTTGTTCAGCATGGGGGTGAGTAGAAAATGAAGGCTAATCATGTTTTGGGTGTACTATTCCTTTAATACCTTTCCTGTGATAATGCCCCTCTAGAAGTAGTGTTATCATTCTTCTATCTCCTATTAAGTGAGACGGCTTATCTCATAATTACGAGATACTGATCTCGTAATTATGAGATTTCGTAATCATGAGAAAATGTCTTATAATTAAGAGATCTTATCTATATATTTGGTCATGATTACTTTAGCCAGTAATGTAGCATCTCTCAGAAAACTCCATTTCATGATTACTTCTTAAAAATATCTGCATCTGTTCCTCTGAACAGTTCTCCGTACTAAGGTCTGACCTGATACGTGTTGGAGTTCTGCTCCTGTTTTTGTCTTCATCAATAAAGTACCCAGCTTTAACCCTGGGATTATTACTTGTGGAGTAAGCATGCAGTCATATGACCATACGCTGAAATCTATCAACAGCTCCATTAATACAGACTAAGTATGGTTTTAGTTTCTCATATGAATCGTCATGCAGCATGAAGTTGGGACCTGGTCATTTTAAACGGTGCTGAAGCCTCAGTTGTACTCCTTGAGGATCAAGGATTTAGAGAATGTACTGGTGGACAGTTCTTTGGGACACCACCAAACCAGCTGGAATCTATTTCAGATGCATTCATTTATAACCATAAAGCATCCCATGTTAGTTTAATTGCTCCTGCAGGAATAGAGTGATTTCCAGCAAGTCAGAGTAGAGTGGGCTTTTTTTGCCTAAACAATTCTATGGACTTACTGTAAGGTACCTGCACAATGCTGACAAACTAAAACCAATTCCATCTGCATTGAGGAAAATCTGTATTTCCAGGTGTCGCATACCTAAAAGGAAATAAAAGCATATTAAATCTGACCATCCACTCATTGTTAATGTTTCATGCAGCGTAGCTCATCAATGGCTGTCCTTCCTGATCTCCTAAATATGACATATTATGTCATAATTACGAGATCTTATCTCGTAATTATGAGATAAACTGTCTGATTTATTTTTCTTTGGTGAATGCAATAAGCTTCCGTAGGAACCAGACTTGGTGGGACCTGCCATATGTCTAAACCGAATGGGTGCTGGAGAACAAAGACACAGCACGGGCTCATGCCAGCAACTCTCCACCTCGTGAGCCACCTTCACTCCTTAGGATAGATTAATCATATATAATACTGGGTAGGACATCAAAGGAATTAGGATAATTCCGTTGGGACCAAATCTAACATAAATTGAAGGTTTAGTTAAAATAAGTTTGATAAAACCAGTCCAAACATAGTTCATCCTTCTATGGTTTCCTATATGCTGCCTCACATTAATTAATTAGTTATATTTGGAAGGATGCAAATGATTTTATTTTATTAGAATCATTCCTATTTATTAAGAATCACATGAAGTCATTACTGGTCAAAGCTGGAGGATGGATGGCTAAACAGCGCTATGAAATTGTGATATATGTAGAGAAAGATAAAAACTAAAAAACTAAAATTGTGAATAAATGTAAAGAAATCTAAAAACTACAAACTAAAATAAAATAATAATAATAATAATAATAAAAATAATAATAATTCAAAAATAATAAATAAAAAATCTGCAACTGCATTAAGCCGGTGGACAATGTTAAATGATTATAATAGATGGAAAAATTATGGAAAAGATTATGATAGCTAAAATATGTTGCCAATAAATAGAGCCCTGGAATCACATCTTAGTTGGCAAAAATATTTACTGTTTTTCCCCATGATGATACTTTTATGGTAAAATATCTATTTGCTGAAAATTTTAATTTTTAGTTCTTATCATTATCAGTTACCCTTTTTGTTTCCCTGGAAAGAGAAAAGTTCAAATCAGTCAAAACAATAGACCCCTTCATCTCTACAAAGCTTCATTAAAAGTAAAAAAAGATCAATCTCTATGCAAAATGTTAAAATCATAACACAAAGATGTTTCACGCAGATGACGAGTTCAGCTCTTCAGAATCAGGCTCAGTCAAAGCACACATTGAAAAGTTGGAGGATTTAATCTCAGCGCTCCTCTTTCCCAATGGTAGCTGAGATGACCCGATCATCAAAGTTCATTCTCTAATCCAGAAATCTCTGCCAATACTGACCATCAGCCATCAGGTGGTCATCTAACACATGGATTTTCTTTTTATTATCAAGAAAAGTAATATCAAACACTTAGATACTAAAAATGTTAATCTTTGATTAAAATACAACACATCACAACACATTTCCCTTCTCATTCATGTTGTATAATTGAAAAATCAAAAAGCCAAAACTGATGTCAGACATCTTCAGGTGGGCGTCTTCATCTTTCTGTTGATGTTGGTCCCTTATACAGGCAACATTTTGAACGAGGTTCAATGGATGGTCTGCAGAGCAGCTGGTCCTCAACACATCAGGTGGACTACTGATGTGTTAATTAACCAATCAGAGGGGATTATTCTGCCCCTTGATTCTAATTTGCTTTGTTGAAGCTTTTCCTGGTTCCTTCCAGATGAGCTCAGATGAGCTCTGACCACTTTCTTTTGATGACTTTGAGCCACACCTCCTCCTGCTGAAGGATGGAAGGATGGCTGAGATGGTTCCCCATCAGGGTCTCCAGGCACCTTGGTCCCTCTGTAAAGCCTTCTCTGACTAAGGGGAAAAAAGGTCTTGTAGGTCATTTTAATGTGTCACCTGTCAGTCCCAGTCTGGCCAGAGGTCAGTGGTCTGGCCCGTTCTGTGGTCCAGGAAAGGGTCGACCCGTCATGAGCTCATGTGGAGGAAAACTGGGAGTCAAAGTTACCAACATGCTGAATTAAAGGAGCTGGGAAAAGGACAGATCAGATGTTATCTTAGCCTTTCACAAACAATACTAGATAAAACAAGTTCATGTAGCTTAAAGAACTTTAGATTAAAATTTAAACTTTGGACTTTGTCACAAATCATTGAATTATTCCATAATTTCAAACTTACCCAGTAAATGTACTTCCTTAGTATTTGTACCACTTATCACTTCTGCACCTGCAGAAATCCAAACAAGCTTCTCCTCAGCAGAGGACTGTGTGTGTCAGTGGACTGCAGCAATGTAAACAAGGGGAGACGCTGCAGCACAGCCTTCTGTTGCTTCCACCAGACATGATGTGTGTGGAAGAAGAAAATAGGCTTTCTATCTGATTTCAAGAACGATGTTTCCAAGGCAAAGCAAAATCAAAGAACCAGAAACAAGAGTTTCATGAGGTGAAGAAACACCAAACCAGGGGTCCAAGAAGCTGAACCATCAACAAACATCAACAAAGCTGGTTTTCCCAAACGTCATTATTTCCAATTGAGTCATTTGAACACCGTATAATTATTAACCAATACTTATGTTAAATAAATTTGCATATTTATTCCAGATCAGCTTAAGATAGATTTACTTCTTAAAGAATTGTAAATAATTTAAAAGCAAATTCGATCAGCCTAATTTATTTTTATACGAGTTATTTGTGCTACACACATATAGATTTATTTACCCTTAAAGTTTAATCTAAATCTTAAAGAATTAAGGTTGATAAATTAAACTTTAGCATTTAGCATTTAAATAATGACACAGGTCCTTGATTATTTGAAGAAATGCCCAATTATTGTTAAACAAGCAAATCTGTTCATTTGATTTAATTTTTTTTTTTTTAATCTGTCTCATTAAACTTTATTTGTTGTGATATTTTAACCTTACATCAATCCCCTTTATTACCAATTTAAACAGCTGTGCATTATCTTTAACACATTTAACTCCTGCTTTGTTTTGAAAACAGGTTAGGGGGAAGAATGAGCCACAGAAACTAGAAACTGTCCTTATTTTACAGTTTAACCCTAATTATTCACTCATTTCTATTTTACCAAGACAAAAAATAACTAAACTATCATTTCACAAATGGACAACATACAATAGAGTGGATCCACAGACACGACAGACAACATATAAGACAAACAGATAAGACAAACAAAACACCAACAAATGGCCATAACATAAATGATTAAACGTAATTGTTGCATGCAAACCTTCATGTGTGTCAGGCCCTTTTCTCTCACTGGGGGGTGAGGGGTTTAGGCAGATTCATGGAACCCTTAGCCCGTCCATCTTTACCGAACCTCCTGTAACTGGGTCAACGGTAAAATGGACACTTTCAGTCTATTTATACGCAGGTACTTTAACTCTAGTCAATAAACAGCAAATCAGTTACTATTCTGCTGTAAGCCAACCATTTATAACTTTATGTCTGGTGCTATTTCAGTCCTGATTCTGAAAGTTAGGATGTTTTTTTTGTTTTTATCATCATTGATTTAAATCCATTAAGCAGGTTTTAGGTTTTATTTATTTTTAAACATAATTGTTTTTAAATGTGCCAAAAATTGTTATTAAGATTATTTCACTCTCTCAGGAAAATATGCCATTTTGATTCAAATCTTTCAGGAATTAATTATTTTTTGCAAATCTGTAATTTTAGTTAATAAACTCATAGCTTTTATATATTTTAGTTGCATTTTTCAAACTAAATTCCATATATTTGGTTAACTGTAAAGTTTATTTATCTTAAACATGTGAAGGAGTTTGGTCGAGGGTCAAAAAGGTGAACCAAAAAAACCAGCTTCAGCCAACGGTTCCAGTTTCTCTGTTGTCTTTTATTACTTTTCTCTCAGACAAAACATTTCACCTCGAGCTTCCAAGAGCTCAGGGCTTATATAATCAAGTGGCAACACACCTGCACTTGATTGGACAAAGCCTCAATTACACAGGAAAAAAAAAAAAAACAGTCTAAACAGAGAAACAAGAATAAACTTAATCTAATTTACAAACTCCTCTACATAAAGAAAAAAGTCTGCAAAATAAACAGATAACTCAAAAGATAACTCAAAAAGTTACTTTAAAGAAAAACAAAAAAAAGCATAACTCTAAAGGAAACCCTCTAAATGGTAGAATCCAGCAAATTAATGGATGACATAATTTAGTCAATTTAGCAGGAAATACTTAAATAATGGTAAGTAAAAAGGAAAACAAAAACCATGAATATACTTTGAAACATAACAATTTAATCCAATAATCCTGAAGTAATAGTTTTAACCTAAACATAGGTAGATGGAAACTGCAACATAATGCTAACACAAACAAACCCGGGATAGTAAGTGAAAGTCAAAGTTGCAAACTAATGTTTAAAGTTAAGCATTACAAATCAGAAGCAGGAATAAGGGACAAGTGGTAAACACAAACTAAACCACTTTGTCACATCCCCCCCCCCCTTAAGTCACTCAGTCTTCATAGGAACGGGAAAGAAAATCTGCCACAACATTCTTCTTTCCAGCTTTATAGTGAATCTTGAAACGGTAAGGTTGCAATGATAGGTACCATCTGGTGATTCTTGCATTGGTCTCTCTCATTTTGTTCATCCACTGTAAAGCTCTGTGATCTGTCTCAAGCACAAATTCATCGCCCAGCAGGTAATACTTTAATGTGTCAAGAGCCCATTTTATTGCCAAAGCTTCTTTCTCTATTGTAGAGTACCTCATTTCTCTGGGGAAGAGCTTTCGACTTATATATTGTACTGGTCTTTGGTCGTCTCCATCACCTTGCAGCAACACAGCTCCTAGCCCCACTCCTGAAGCATCAGTCTGCACAATAAATGGGCGTGAAAAATCTGGACACTGCAACACAGGTCAATTACAGAAACAGTTTTTCAGATCTGTAAATGCAGCCTCACACTCTGGAGTCCATTTAATCTTGTTGGGGCAAGATTTACGTGTTAAGTCACTAAGAATGGCTGACCTGGTGGAGAAGTTGGGGATGAACCGACGGTACCAGCCAGCTAAACCTAGAAAAGATCTTAGCTTTTTCTTAGTCGTAGGTGGAGGACAAGCAACAAGGTTATCAACCTTACTCACCTGAGGGCGGATAACCCCACCCCCGATGACGTAACCCAAGTATTCAACCTCGGTCTTTGCAATGTGACACTTTCCAGGGCTGATAATTAATCCAGCTGTTTTAATTCTTTGCAGGACATCTGTCAGATGCTTCATGTGGTCTTTCCATGTCTCACTGAACACCACAATGTCATCAATATAGGCTGCTGCATAGCCGTCAGCTCCTTTTAAAACCAAGTCCATCATCCATTGGAATGTAGCTGGAGCTCCATGAAGTCCAAAGGGCATAGTTCTGAAATGATAAAGTCCACTCGGAACCCTAAAAGTGGTCAAATCCCTTGAGGACTCTGTTAATGGAACTTGCCAATAACCTTTACAGAGGTCAAGTGTGGTAAGATACTTAGCATTCCCCAAACGCTCAATCAGTTCATCAACTCTTGGCATTGGATAAGCATCAAAAACAGAGACAGCATTAAGTTTTGAAAAATCAACACAAAATCTTTGTCTTGAGTCATTTTTCTTGGGAACAAGCACCACAGGGCTGCACCACTCACCTCTGGAAGGCTCTATGATCCCCCTAGCCAGCATCTCCTCCACCTCCTGTTTGAGTGCAGGCATGAGCTTTGCTGGAACCCTGGAGGATGTATCCCTTATAGGTGGTTGATTAGGACTGCAAAGTCGTATGTCATGTTTTATGAGATGAGTGTAGCCTGGTTTTGTGCTGAAAAGCTCTCTTGGCATTATAGCCAGCAGTTCATCTTGTCGCTCTGGAGATAGATGGCTTACATCTGGCAAAAGCTGTTCCCCACAATTGGATGGAAAGAATTGCTCTTGAAGCTCTTCTTCGTCAATTACAGCACGGGCCCACAACTGCATTGATGGAACTGGACGGTCAATCCACTCTTTCAACATGTTAACATGAAAAACTTGCTGATTTTTACGGCGATCTGGCATGTTGAGCTCATAAGTAACAGGACCCACTTTTCTGTTTATGACAAAAGGCCCCCGCCACTTGGCTAAAAGGCTGCTTTCAGAAGTTGGCAAAAGAAGCAACACTTTTTGTCCTTCCTTAAAGGTTCTTCTCCGGGCTGTTTTATCATAGTTCTGCTTTTGCCGCTGCTGGGCTTCTACTAGGTGACTATGAGCCAGTTCCTGAAGCTGTTCAAGCTTGTCCCTCATTTTCAACACATGTGATGCACACTTTTTTTCAGGTCTGGCCCCTTCCCAAGCCTCTTTGAGGACATCTAGTGGACCCCTGACAGTATGACCATACAAGAGTTGAAAAGGAGAAAACCCAGTAGATGCTTGAGGTACCTCTCTATAAGCAAAAAGCAGAAATGGTAACCACTGATCCCAGTCTTTTCCTGAGTCCTTTACAAACTTCCTCAACATGGACTTCAGAGTTTTATTAAACCTTTCAACTAGTCCATCTGTTTGAGGATGGTATGGACTTGTTTTGATTCCACTAATTCCCAAATGTTTATAAACTTCCTTCAGTAGCTTAGAAGTGAAGTTTGATCCCTGATCTGTAAGTATTTCTTTGGGAATACCCACCCTTGAAAACATCTGAATCAAACAATTAGCTATTTGGCGGGCTTTAATTCTTCTCAAAGGGAAAGCTTCAGGGTACCTGGTTGCATAGTTGCACACAACTAGCATGTATCTATATCCCAAGCCATTTCTCTCCAATGGCCCAACAATATCCATTGCAATACGAGAGAAGGGAGTGTCTATTACAGGCATATGAATAAGTGGAGCTCTGTCACCTTTCTTACACAGAGCTGTCAACTGACACTCAGGACATGATTTGCAGTATCGAACAGTATCTGAAAACTGTTAAGGCCAAAAAAAACGATAAGACATTCTGGAGAATGTTTTTACATATCGTAAATGGCCCACCTAAGGAACTGAATGGGCCAACTGTAAAACTATTGGCCTTAAGCTAGTGGGAACTACTAGCTGGTCACCCACTTTGCTACGACGATACAGGCGTTCATTCTGCACAATGAAAACCTCCCGAACTCCCTCTGTAATGAGTGTTGAGTCTTGGGAACACTTAGCAAAAAGAGGTGCTAAAGAGGGGTCCTGCCTTTGCAGTTGTACAATATTGCTTGGAACAACCCATAGCTCATCAATCTCTGGTTCAGAAAGCAACTCAGGAAGTTTTGTTCCCCTTACTTTATCTCGTCTCCTCTGATTTCTGCTTTTTCTTGAAAGGTGCCCTCTTAAATTTTCCTCACCAGGAACTTCAGTGTTAGCAAAAGGCAACATATTCAAACCTTGCTCTGACTGAGACAACTTAGAGCTAGACCTAGTGACGGCAAGCAGAACTTCACCTGAAGATTCAAAATCTTTCTCACTCTTTGCTAACAAGTCCCCAAGGATTGGCATATCCCCACCCAGTACAACCTGGTATGGAAGTTTATCAATCACTCCTACTGTAAGCAAATGCTCCTGTTCATGAACTTGAAGTACAACATTGGCGAACAAACCAACCTTTAACTCTACCACAAAACGTGGTGTCTCTTTGGAGACAATCTGGCCTAATAAGAGTACGGCTACTACCCAGAGGCGATTCTAGAGTCTGTGGGGGCCCCAAGCAAAAAATCCTAGGGGGCCCTACTGACCAGTGTTCATCACCATTATGTTAGGCTGTAAATAATCTGACACCAATGAAAAATGTATTAAATAAAACCTTTTTTTTATTCCAAATTTTCTAAACATGAACAACCTTGTTATTTTGCAAAATATAAAAGAATAAAAGTAAAGAATAAACTAATAAATTAAAATAAATGTATAATAAAATAAAATAAAAAGTAAATTACTTTAAAAACACAATATAAACTTTGTACAAAATATAAAGTAGCTATAGTAAGTGTAGTGAAATTATTGGGGTCCTATTAGGGCTGGGCGATAATTCAATAACGATATATATCGATCGATAGACGTGTGGCGCAATAGAAAAAAAGAGAGTCGATAAAAGTTCGATAAAGAAACGCAGTTTTCCTTCCTTCGATAAAGAAACGCAGTTTTCCTTCCTTCTCATTGTAGCCTAGCATGTAGGTTTATG
This sequence comes from Cyprinodon tularosa, assembly GCF_016077235.1. Classification (NCBI taxonomy): domain Eukaryota; kingdom Metazoa; phylum Chordata; class Actinopteri; order Cyprinodontiformes; family Cyprinodontidae; genus Cyprinodon; species Cyprinodon tularosa. The sequence continues at coordinate 510,354 of NW_024039401.1, forward strand.
CTAGTCACTGCTTCCTCCCAACCAATCACAATCGCGGACCCAGGCACGCCGTCACAAAGCGCCGCCCTCTCAAACCACAACACAGAGCACATGAAGATGTGCAGCAAGGAGAGGCGGAGGAAATTGTTTCAAAGAAGGGTTTTTGTAGTTCGGCAGTTTGGCAGTATTTCGGTCATGGCAAGTCGGACAAAAAACAAACCACAGTCATCTGTAAAATGTGTAGGGAACCAGTGAAAACGAAGTCTGATAACGCAACCAACTTTTTTTTATTATCTCAGCCGCTCACACCCGCAGGAGAAGAGCTGTGTAGGCCCCGGCGCGGCTCTGCATCGCCTCCGAGGAATCTTCGGGAATTTCGGGAAAATATATATTTTCAGTTTCAGGGCAGTTTCCCACGTAGTTCTAACATTTGAGAGAAAAATGCTGAGGGGCCAGAAACTTCAATAATAACTCAGGTTAAAGCAGGAAACTAAGCTGAACCAGGTTCAGCTTAGAAAAATGGGGGCGGCAGCGGTTGTGGGGGGTCCATTTATTTATTTGTTATATTTATTTTGGTCACTTTTCTGGTCACTTTAGTTTATTCTTTGTCAGTATTTAATAACATAACTAAGGTCTCTTAAGTTATTTTTCTTTAAAACAATTTTGTTATGGTTAAAAAATTTGGTTAAATAACTATTTAATTGGAAGTCTGTGTTTGTGTTCTTTATTCAAATTAAATCATTTAGCAATATCATAAAATGTCCAGGCAGAGCTGCACAAAAAATATGGTTTCAAATCTTTTCAATAATTATCGATATCGATCAATATGCATTTTTTTTTTTTTATCGATAAGCTTTTTTTCTATATCGGCCAGCCCTAGGTCCTATACTGCTTCCAGAATTGCTGCTTACGGGCCTTGGCTTGTGCAAATGCAGACATAAGTCCTCCAGATCCAAAGACCTTCGCACACTATAGTCTATGGAAATAAGCACCAGTCCTGAAAGTCTCTCTTGAGACATGGAAAATGAATCATTTTCCTTCAGCTTAGTTACATAATTGCTTTCCAATTTACTGAACGATAGGCCTAAAACGTCACCCATTCGCTAGGCTACATTCATTTTCATTAAGGGAAGTCATCCACCTGGGCAGGGCTGGATTTTGACTGGGCAAAGCCAATGTCAATCAACATTCCATCCAATCTGAATTTTTATATGCAGTTGTGCATCTCCTCAGTTACTATAGCGTTGCCACTTCATGCTCGCCTGTTGCTGTTTATCTACCAGGTGTACAGTAGCTGGCTCTCGGGGGGCCCCCCAGCGGCTCGGGGGCTCCAAGCAGTTGCTTGGTTTGCCTGTTGACAAAGTGCGCCTCCGAGTCCATTGTGTCATCAGTGTCCATAGCTACATAAGCTAGGGTGACCAAACGTCCGTATTTCCCGGGACATATCCGTATTTCACGTCCTGTCCCGGGCGTCCCGGGATTTTTTTAGAAAGTGAGGATATGTCCTGATTTCACTGCGCACGACGCTCCGTGTGACGTAATCCCTGAGCCGCGTCAGTGCAGGCAGCCCTGCTCTTAATCAGAGGCTCTGTTCGAAAACCTAGGACGCATCCTCCAAGGACGCGGTCTACCTAGACTGAATCCTTCGAAGTCATTGAAAATAAGGAGGCCGGAAGAGTTTTGGCTGTAAATTCGAACAGGTCCTCCCTTCGGCGGGTTTTACCAGCGTATGCTCTGTTGCTTAGCAACCGTGAAAGTTGACACACAAAGCAGGAAAAGAATGAATACCGAGGTTTTCAAAACTGTTTGTTTATTTATTTATTTTTTAAAAAGTTAAAGCAAACAAAGACTACACTCACAAGAATCCAGAGTGGAATAAATGTTCCAACCACCGGCAGCAGGAACAAATAAAATCAAATGTAAATATCCATTACTGTAAAAATGTCCATATCTGCATATTGGTTATTAATTCTCCAGTTTTATATTGTTAAAACACTTTACAGTATTTTATTGTTTATATTTTAACTCTTAACTTCTTATACATTTTTCTAAGGTCCTCATTTGTGTGACTATTTTCAATAATCTTTCTGCTGCTGTAAATTTGCCCATTGTGGGACAATAAAGGGATTTTCTATACTATAAAAGGGTTAGAAATACATAAGTAAATCTAAACAATGTATGTATAAAAATATATCTGCAAAATCTCTAATATTCAACAACAAAAAATACTTAGTTAAGCATATTGTGCAAAACAGCAATAAAAAGATAAAAATCCTATCAGATTTATAGTTCCCACTCTGCAGATCTATTAGAATCTGTCCTTAAATTACAGCCAAACCCATTTACACAGTAACAGATAAAAACCTTTAGATAAGTCAAACATTACCGCCACATTTCTGACTCAGTAACCATTAAAACAACTATTTTCATTAATCTCAGACGGAACTATTCACAGAGTTGTATTATATTAAACTGAACTTCCAATTTTCACCACTGTTCTGCGCCAAGTAACATTTCCTCTGATCACGGAGCAAATCCCGATGATGACATTTGTTCTTTCAATCAACCCCCCCCCCCCCCAAAAAAAAAAAAAAAAAAAAAAACAGGTGTCCTGGTTTTCCCAAATGAAAATATGGATATGGTCACCCTTAACATAAGCAGGTCTTGCTTTACCGCTGAGAAGTGGTGCCAGATGCAGGGCCCATTCAGTCCTTGGCCACTGACATCCAGTTGCAATTCTTTCAAACGTTGTTAAGTAATGTTCAATATCTTCATCCTCACCATAGGGTTGCATCTTTGGACCTTTCCAACTGGGTGGTCTCAGACTAGATACTTGTGGCCCCTCAGACGTGCTTGGAAGGCTTCCTCCCTGTTGTACTGACTGTGGCACTTTTGGTCTTACTGCAGGACCGGAAATCATTCCAGGATCAGCTGCTGCACCCTCCAGCTGCATCTGATGCTCTCGACGCTCCATGTGGACCTCCTGCTGAAGTAGACTGAACTGGTGTTGCATTTTCCTCCACCGTTCATCTTGGCGTTGTCTGTCCTGCTCCCATTTAGCTTCCTGGTCAGCATGCTGCTGCATCAAGCCTTTCAATAAAGCAGAGAGTTCAGAGAAACTTTGTGCTTCAGATTGCTGCTCACCAGAAGCTTTTAGCAGGTTTTCATCATCTTGGGCCTCTTCTGTGGAACCCTCCACTGGTCCCTGATGCCTCTTTGACTTGGCTGATTTCTGCATTGTTGTCACATATTAGCCTGGAACCACCACTGCCACCATTTGTGAAGTAGTTTGGTCGAGGGTCAAAAAGGTGAACCAAAAAAACCAGCTTCAGCCAGCGGTTCCAGTTTCTCTGTTGTCTTTTATTACTTTTCTCTCAGACAAAACATTTCACCTCGAGCTTCTTCTTCTTCTTCTTTGACATTTTTGGCGGTTGGCAAACAACAGATAGATGCATTTCCGCCATCTACTGGAATGGAGTGTGGACCAGAACGACTCTCAGGAATTAAATTCTATTATATAAATGTGTTATTTTTAGATATCGAAATACTATACTGTAAATATTACTATCTGAATAACTTCTGAGTAATTGAACTAAATCTAATTTAACTTTTACTTTACTCAAATTTTGAATGAATTGCTTTCTCTCCTCCTCATATTTGTTACAGTATAACATCACGTGCTCAACTGTTTCATCTACCCCACAATATTCACATTTCCCATTCCTATGTTTTCCTAAGATAAACAGAGTATCATTTAATCCGGTATGACCAAACCTCAATCTAGAAATTATTGTTTCTTCTCTTCTTGTTCTTTCTGTTCTTCTCATTTCTCCAATTTTCTTTTGAATTTTATAAAACCAACGTCCTTTATTTCCTTTCTCCCATTCGTTTTGCCATTTATCCTTTATTTTCTGTTTAATTAACATTTTAACTTCAGATTTGCTAAAATTAACAAATAAATCCACTGGCACATTTTTAGCAGCTTCTTTTGCTGCCTTATCTGCTTGTTCATTTCCTTTAATTTCATAATGTGCCGGTATCCATACAAAATTTATAACTAAACCCATCATATTTATTCTATATAGTGTCTGTTGAATTTCTATTAAAATATCTCGCCTGCTTTCTGAGTGACTATACTGCAAACTAATTAAAGATGAACTAGAATCTGAACATATGACTGATCTTAATGGCTTAACTTCTTCCACCCATTGAACAGCTAATAATATTGCAATCATTTCTCCCGTATAAACTGAAAGTCCATCACTTATCCTTTTCCTAATTTTAACATTAAATTCTGGTACGATAAAGGCTACTCTTATTTGATTTGTTATATTTTTAGAGGCATCTGTATAAATTTTAACATACTTATAATATTGATTAATATAATCCTGTACTATATATGAGTTTAATATGAATTTCTTATCTTTTCTTCTTTCCAACAAAGTAAAATCTACCCTAGCATCTGTAATTATCCATGGTTGTATAACTGATAATGGAACTGTTTGGCTTATACTAATCAGATCTATTTTGAATTCTGTTATTTTTTCCTGCACCGTCCAACCAAAACTTCTAATATCTTTTAGTTCTTTTTCCCAACAGGGTTTTATTACTTGCAGAGTTGGGTGATCATTTCTATGACCTTTTAAATTAGCCCAATAATTTAATGTTAATTGCTCTCTTCTAAATGCAAGTGGCATTTCTCCCATTTCTACTAACAATGCTGCTGTTGGAGTAGTTTTAATTGCTCCTGTACATAATCGTAATGCTTGATATTGAATCCGATCCAGTTTTTGAAGATTTGTCTCTGCTGCTGAATTATACACAATACTTCCATAATCTATCACCGATCGAATTAATCCTGTATATATATATTCTTTAGTGCTACTCTATCTGCTCCCCACTCTCTACCAATTAAGCATCTCATAACATTTATTACTTTCTTGCATTTGTCTAAAAATTTTTGAATGTGTATATTCCATGTTATTCTTTCGTCAAACCAAACCCCTAAAAATTTGAATTGCTTCACTCTTTCTATTTCTTGGTTATATAATTTTAATTTACCATCATTAATTTTCTTCCTTGAAAAGAACATTGTTTTAGTCTTGTCCACTGAGAATTTAAATCCCCATTTTAATGACCATTCTTCAACTTTAACAATTGCTTGCTGCATCTTTTTAGTAATAAATTCCAAATTCCTCCCTCTCTTCCACATTGCCCCATCATCAGCAAAAAGAGAAAAACCCATTCCATTATCTATATTTTGAAACACATCATCTATCATTATTGAAAATAATAAAGGACTTATTATACTTCCCTGTGGAGTACCGTTTTCAGCAATATATTTCTCAGAGTGATATTTACCTATTTGAACTTGTATCTGTCTTTCAGTTAGAAAATCTTTGATCCACCAATACATCCTACCAGTAATTCCCATCTTCAACATTTTTATTAATAAACCTTCTTTCCACAACATATCATATGCCTTTTCAATATCAAAAAACACTGCTACAGTACTTTCTTTACTAATTTGAGCTTTTCTGATTTCAAATTCCAAACTCAAAACTGCATCCATAGTATTCCTACCCCTCCTAAAACCACTTTGATATTTTGATAAATATCCATTAGATTCTATATAATAAATCATTCTTTCATTAATCATTTTCTCCATTATTTTACAAACATTTGAGGTTAATGCAATTGGTCTATAATTTTCAGGTTTTGTATCATCTTTCCCTGGTTTACGTATTGGTATTATTACAGCCTCTTTCCAACTTTTTGGTAATTTTCCGTTTTCCCAAACTTTGTTATAAAATTCCAATAAAATTTCTTTAGATGTTTCACTAAGATGCTTTAACATTAAATAACAAATTTGATCTTTCCCTGGTGTTGTTAATTTAACTGTCTGAAGTGCTCGATTTAATTCTGATTTTGTGAAAGGAACATTCAACAAATCATTTACATTCTCTGTCTTCTCTAATATCTGTCTATTTTCTAATATTGTCATTTCTCTCCCCCTTTTTCCTTCCAGAGTAATATTATCTGAGCTATTTATTTTAATAAAAGTCTTTGCCATCATTTCCACCTTTTCTTCATCCTTAACTGCTACTACTTCACCATCACTCAGGACTGGATAACCATATTCTCTTTTAATACCATTCATTCTTCTTATCATTGACCATACTTTATTAATCTCTGTTTCTCTTCCCACCGAATTACAAAAATTCCTCCAACAATCCTCCAACATCTTTAATATTCTATAAGATTCTGTACACTGTGGTTCCTTTTTAACAATTTAAAAGCTTTATTACGGTTTTTGATTACTCTATTGCATTCCTTTGTCCACCAAGGAACAATCTGCTCATGAATCCTACCTTCTCTTTTCTTTATGGATTCATTAGAAGCTTGTAAAATGGCATCACAAACATAGAAGTTCAAATGATCAATTTCCATGTTCAAATTAATTTTTCCCAGTTCCTGCTCACTTATAAATCTAAACTTTTCCCAATTGGCACTACTGAAACACCATTTCTTTGAACCCCCCACCTCATACTTTTCAATACCCAAGTTTATTTCTGTCACTATAGGATAATGATCGCTTCCTATTGTTTCTTCTTTAATTATTTGCCATGAACTTACACCTGCCAACGAATTTGAAATTATTGTTAAATCTATCGCCGATTCTCTACCTGTTTTTATATCAACCCTTGTACCCCTTCCATCATTCAAACATACAAGATTTTTATTCTCCATCAATTCTTCAATAACTATTCCATTTAAATCATTTTTACTGCCCCATAACGAACTATGTGCGTTAAAATCACCACACCAAACAACCTTTCCATTTAAAAGATTATCAAATTCATTCAATGTTTCATACTGGATCTTATTCCCAGGATTATAAAAATTTATTACTTTAATACTTTCCTTCTTATACCAAACCTCTACAACTATATACTCTAACTGAGTTCCTTTTGCTAATAATCTAAACTGAATTCCTGTTTTTAGAAATATCATACAACCCCCTCCTTGAGTCTCATTTCTGTCTCTACGTACACCAGTATATCCTTTAATAACAAAATCTAAATTGGGTTTAAGCCAGGTTTCCTGTATACATATGATGTCTGGTTTTTTCCTAAGATTTTTAATGAATCCTTTAAATTCTTGTCCATTAGCTATTAAACTCCGTGCGTTCCACTGTAATATTATCAAAGTGTTCTTTCTCCTGATGTCCCTGACTTCCCATCTCCTCCCAGTTCTTTATTAATATGCTCCCATGAAATATCTTTGATTCCAGGAACTTCTCCGCTCCTTTTACTATTATTTTAATTTTCTCGGTTTTGTACTTGACCTGATCTGCACAATTAATCACATATGCAATAAATAACATAATCTTTTCGACTGTAATCACAGGTTCAGTTCTCTCTGTAGATGTTATCTGAGGATTGGGTTTTTGTTGAACATTTATCTGCTTCCTTTCAGCCTGTCCTTCCACCCTTTTTACAGCTTCAGCATAACTGATATTGTTGCTCGTCTTAGTTTTTTCCACTTCAATGGCTTTCTTTCTAACTTCACACCCCCCAAAACTCACTCGATGTTGGCCCCCACAATTACAACACTTGTCTTGAACATTTTCTCCACATTCCTCATATTTATGATCACCTCCACATTTTGGACACCTTTGTTTGCCTCTACATACTGCCGCTATATGCCCGTATCTTTGACATTTGTAGCACCTGAGTGGTGGAGGAATGTAAGGCCTAACTGGAAAGCTAATGAATCCGATCTTAATCCATCTGGAAGTATATTTTCTTGAAATTCTATCATTACTGATGGACTTTCAACTCTTTCACCATTTATCGTTTTCAACAATCTCTTTATCTGAATTACCTCCACATCCTGAATGCCCTTTTTAAGTTTTTCTAAATCTTCGTTTACAGGTATTCCTGTTATCACTCCCCTCATTACTTTCTTTTCTCCAATAATCCTTTTTTCTTTCACATTTTTTCTGCAAATGCTTTCTATGTTCAACGCTCTGTTTTTCTGTTCTTCTGTTTTGCATATAATCATTACACTACCGTCTCTGAGTGTTTTCGCAAATGAAATGTCTCCAATCTTTTTCTTAAGCTCTCTGGATAATGCTATCGGCCCAATCTGAATGTTTTGTTCCTCTTTTTTAAATTTAAGAATTATTTTGAATTCCTCTCTAACAGTTTTTTTCCTAACTACAGGAGTTCCTTCATCCGAACTGTTTTCTTCCAACGTTCTTTTACTCATTTGTGTCCCAAACAAACTTTCACTTTCTCGCCGGTTTCTACCTCTCCCTCTTCCACTAACAACATGAGACCAACCACTCAAATCCATATCATCACCGTCTTCTTCTACCTGAGTCGCCATTCCAGTCCAGTCACAAACCAGTTTATGCCCAGACCGCTTTTCTTTCAAATTTTCCGCCCTTTCCACCATGCAAGCCCACGAGGCGCCTTCTCACCTCGAGCTTCTTCTTCTTCTTCTATTGAGTTTTCTGGCAGTTTGCATCCTGTGTGCATTACCGCCATCAACTGGACGGAGATGTAATTCAGAAATATAATGTCTATATATCTTTATATCTTCATGAAACTAAATTCTATCTATACTTACACACACGCACATACACACACTAAATTCTCCCAGCTAATTCTGTATCTTTTAAATATTTAATAAGTGCTTTAATTATCTTATCTGATTGATGCTTCCCTAATAAATCGGCCATCTTTACTGAACTCCCCATTACCCTTTCCAGTTCTTTCCTCTCTTTTGTATATTTGCTACAATAGATCAACACATGTTCTACTCCTTCGATTTCTCCACAATAACAACAATTACCCGTTGGATGTTTCCCTATTATTTTTAGACCTGCATTTAAACTAGTATGCCCAATCCTTAACCTGTTTATCCATATTTCCTCTCTTCTACTCATTATACTGTTATATCCTATGCTAATATCTTTATGTATTTTATATAAATGTCTTCCTTTTTTTTCTAAATTCCATCTCTTCTGCCATACCTTATTTATTTTATCTTAAATAATGACTTTTATTTCTGTTCTACTTAGCGGGACATCATATTCAATTTCTCCTACTTTAACTGCTTCTTTAGCTAACTTATCTACTTTTTCATTACCTAAGATTCCTTTGTGTGCTGGAACCCATGTGAATTGAATACTTATATTTTGTTGCCTTATACCATACATTAAATAACTGACTTCATCTAAAAGATCTTGACGGCTTTCAGATTTTCCACTTTTAAAACTAGTCAGGCAAGACATTGAATCTGAACAGATAACTACATTTCTAGGCTTCACCTCCAGCACCCATTGCAATGCTAAAATAATTGCCAACATCTCTGCTGAAAAAATTGATAAATTATCTGTTGTTCTTCTCTTAATAGAAATATTTTCTTTTGGAATATATACTGCTACTCCTGTTTTACCATTTTCCTCTTTTGATGCATCTGTATATATTTGTGTCATATTTTCATACCTTACTTCTAAATGCTGCTGAATAATTTGATACGAACCTCCACAGGACTGTTCTATTTTTTTAGTTTCTAAATTTACTATTGGCATTTCGAAAAACCATGGAGCAATTTTAGATGTACTTACAGTTTTACAGTATGTTATATTACTTATCCCAGAATACTCTGCATAAATATTTCCTTCCCATCCAAAACTCCTTATATTATGGCCATATTCCCAACATTCTCTGAATATCTGTTTAGTAGGGTGATTTTCCTCATGCCCTTGTAAATTTAACCAGTAATTTATTGACAGTTTCATCCTCCTTAAGTCCAGTGGCATTTCTCCAGTAATCACTTGAAGAGCAGGAACTGGAGATGTTCGAAAAGCACCACTACATATCCTAAGCGCTTTGGCTTGGATTCTATCTAAATCTAACAACAAAGAATTTGCAGCTGATTTATAAACAATACATCCATAGTCCAACACAGATCGAATTAAAACATCATATATTCTTTTCAAGGATGAGCTAGTTGCCCCCCAGTCATTCCCTGACAAACGTTTCAATATATTAATACCTTTTTTACATTTATCAATAATCTTCTGCATATGTATCTTAAATGAAAGTTTTTCCTCAAACCATACACCAAGGTACCTTATCATATTTATCTGTTTCAATTCATGCCCATATAATCTAAGATCTACTGTTGGATTATCCCTTTTCCTTGAAAAACATAATACTTGTGTCTTCTCAACAGACAAACGAAACCCCCATTCGTGTGACCATCTTTCTACCGTTTTAATTGCTGATTGCATTCTATTTTTTAAATAACTAAGATTTCCTCCTCTCACCCATAATGCCCCATCATCTGCATATAATGCTTTATTAATTCTAAAATCTATATTATCAAAAATATCATTAATCATTATATTAAAAAGCACTGGACTACATACACTACCTTGTGGAGTTCCATTTTGTATATCATAAATGTTTGAATAATTTACCCCAACTCTTACTTCTATTTTTCTATTCTTTAAAAAATCCTTAATCCAATTAAACATTTTTCCTTTGATTCCCATTTTATTCATCTTAATTAATAAACCCTCCTTCCAAAGCATATCATATGCTTTTTCAATATCAAAAAATGTAGCCAAGAGAATTTCTTTATTTACCTGAGCCTTTCTTATTTCATTTTCTAAACAAGCAATTGGATCTACTGTTGTCCGTCCACTTCTAAAACCACTCTGATAAGGGGATAAAAGATCTCTTTTTTCTATTTCATACATTAATCTCCTAGTTATCATTCTCTCCATCAATTTACATAAATTAGAAGTAAGAGCTATAGGCCTATAACTTTTAACCTCTCCTTTATCCTTACCTGGCTTTAATATTGGTACAATGATTGAATGCTTCCAGCTTAAGGGCAATTCACCTTGTTTCCATACTTTATTGTATAACTTTAAAATTATTCCTTTAGCATCATCTGATAAATGTTCAATCATCCTATAACATATGCCATCTTTACCTGGAGATGTATTTTTAACTCCTATCAATGCTCTATTCATTTCAAACAATGTAAATTCTTTATCTAAAATACTTCTATCAATCTCTTTTCTATTTAAAATTTCTCTATTATCTTCAATCATTTCCAATCTCCATGATAATTCTTCATTTGATAAATTTTTTGAACTATGCATCTTTACAAAGGACCTTGCAAACATCTCTGCTTTTTCCTTGTTTGTTATAGCTTCACACTGATCATCTTTAATTATAGGTAAAGAAAAATCCCTTCTAATTCCTCCCATCTTTCTAATCATTCCCCAGATCTCATTTATTTTAACGTCCATTCCAATTGTACTACAAAAACTTCTCCAATAATTCTTTTTTGATAGTTTAACTGTTCTCCTAACTTTAGATTGTGCTTTTTTGTATAATATTAAATTATCAAATGAATTATTTATTTTTAACTTTTTAAATGCTTTATTCCTAACTTTAATAGCTTCTTTACATTCATTGTTCCACCAAGGAACCATTTTCTTTTTCTTCAATCCAGTAGATTTGCAAATGGCCTTTTCTGCAGATTCGTATATTATATTTGTAATCATTGAATTTAATTCTTCAATATTATTGCTTAAGTTTGGCATAATCTCCATAAACATGTCACTTGCTATCTTTTTGTACATTTCCCAATTAGCTTCCCTCATTCTCCATTTAGGATACCAATTTTCTTCAACTGCTACTTTACAATTATTCAATTTAAGCAGAATAGGATAATGATCACTTCCAAGGGAGTTATCATTCATTACTTCCCATTGACTTATTCCTGCTATCTGATCTGAGACTATAGTAAGATCAATTGCAGATTCTGCTCCATGCCCTACATCAAATCTAGTACCTCTTCCATCATTTAGACAAGTTAAGTTATAATCATCCATAAATTCCTCAATTATGTTTCCATTTTCATCATTCCTTTTACTTCCCCATAAGGTATTATGAGCATTAAAATCTCCACATAAAATATTTTTAACATTTTCCTTCACATAAATACTATCCAGTATTTCTCTACTTATTTTTTTACATGGGTTATAATAATTTATTATATTAAATTTTGATTTACTAATCCATACCTCAATCCCTATTACTTCTATTTCTTCATTTATATTTAAAACTTTATAATTAATTCCCTGCTGAACAAATATGGCAACACCTCCTCCTACATTTGGGTTTCTATCTTTACGTAGTTCAATATATCCACTAAGAATAAAATCAAGTGATGGTTTTAACCAGGTTTCTTGAATACATACTATATTTGGTTTAACATTCTGTCTTTCAATAAAATATTTTAATTCTTGGCCATTAGCAATTAAGCTTCTTGCATTCCACTGTAATATGGATAAAACCATCAAATGTCACTATTCCTGGACTGTTGACTTTCATTAATCCCTGTTAAAACTGCACTGATTGACTCAAAAGACAGGTCTTCCATCTCAAGGTATTTTTCTGCTGCTTTGATTATTATTTTAATTCGCTCTGTTCTACTATCTGTCTGAGCTGAACAATTTATTACTTCCACAATAAATGCAACAAATTTATTTTTATCCACAATCATTGTATTTCCTGAGGTATTCAGGCTCTGGGTTTGCTCTGTTTTTTGAGGTGGAGTGTGAGGCACAGAAATACTTTTAGCATTAACATTTGAGTTACTTACCTTTTTAACTGCATCTGCATAGGTAACTTTTTCTTTGACACGTATATTTTGTACCTGTACTGCTCTTTTATGAGCTTCACATCCTTTAAATGCAGCACTGTGTTCCCCACCACAGTTACAGCACCTTAACTTAGTTCCTTCAGAACATTTCCCATATTCATGCTCCCCTCCACACTTGGAACACCTGGCCTTAGCTCTGCAAGCAGCAGCAATATGTCCGAACCTCTGACATTTGTAACACCTGGTTGGTGGAGGAATGTATTGCCTAACTGTATAGCTGACAAACCCAATCATCATTTTTTCAGGTAATCTATCTTCTTCTAGTACTAACATAACTGATTTACTAGGACTTTTAACTCCTTCTCTTGTAGCAAACAGACGTTTCACTTTAATCACTCGAGCTCCTTTTATATTACCTTTAATCTCTTCCTCCGTCAAATCAGTTGATACTCCATATATTACTCCCATTACTTTTCCTCTTTCCTGCCATATTTGCGGCTTGATTGTTTTTCCCAACAACGTCTTGCTTCTCATTAGTCCCTGCACCTGATCTCTATCTCTGCATAATACCAATAGATTGCCATCTCTTAGCGTTTTGACTGTATTCACTTCACCTACTATTTTATATATTGCCTCACTTATCTTTAACGGATTCAATGCACATGGGTTCTGGAATCTAAGAATCACTTTCATTTCATTTCTTGTATTTTCCTCTTTTTTTTCTTCATCAGATTCAAAGCCTTTCCTTTTCTTATTTCCTCGACTCACTGTTTGCCAGTTTCCTGTTTTACCACTTCTATTACAATAATCACTACTCATACTACAATTATCCGAGTCATCTAATTCTTCGCATTCTTCCATCTTACTTCCTTATTTAAAGTTATCTACAACTAACTCCAAATTACACCTCCGTCACTTTAACTTCAACAAAACAAATTTTTGCTCCGCCAGCACCGTCCAACCGCCACCCGGCCTGGAGACAAACTGCTTCCTCGCCGACCCCCACCTCGAGCTTCCAAGAGCTCAGGGCTTATATAATCAAGTGGCAACACACCTGCACTTGATTGGACCAAGCCTCAATTAAACAGGAAAAAAAAAAAAAAAACTGTCTAAACAGAGAAACAAGAATAAACTTAATCTAATTTACAAACTCCTCTACATAAAGAAAAAGTCTGCAAAATAAACAGATAACTCAAAAGATAACTCAAAAAGTTACTTTAAAGAAAAACAAAAAAAAAAGCATAACTCTAAAGGAAACCCTCTAAATGGTAGAATCCAGCAAATTAATGGATGACATAATTTAGTCAATTTAGCAGGAAATACTTAAATAATGGTAAGTAAAAAGGAAAACAAAAACCATGAATATACTTTGAAACATAACAATTTAATCCAATAATCCTGAAGTAATAGTTTTAACCTAAACATAAGTAGATGGAAACTGCAACATAATGCTAACACAAACAAACCCGGGATAGTAAGTGAAAGTCAAAGTTGCAAACTAATGTTTAAAGTTAAGCATTACAAATCAGAAGCAGGAATAAGGGACAAGTGGTAAACACAAACTAAACCACTTTGTCACAAAACACTTAAGGGATGAAAATAGTTGATTTCCTTGTTTATATGTTTTAAATAATATACATATGTATAATTTTTTTTTTTGGAGGAAAGGAAAATCTAATTCTCTTAGTTTTTCATTTAGTAAAATCTAATTCAGATTAAAATCACACATAACTTTAGATTTTATCCTATTGGATTATATTATTCCTTCTTTTTCCTCTATAAGTTGCTGTTTTGTTTACATTTTCGTAAGTCAGAGCAACAATCACCTTTTCTCTGTCTTAGTCAGAACCTCAGACATTCATGGCACAGGGACAAAGCAACACACCACAAAATCATCAAGAGATGAAGTTAATCTCTCCGAGTGGCTGCTGTGGAAATGGCGAATTCGGTTTGTGACTAAAACCTGTGCACATTTTCTACTACTGTGTCAGACCATGTTTGGACCCTTTTCTCTCTCTGGATTTGCCTAAGTTTTCATCTCCAGGTCCGTTCATAACATTATGGAACATGGTGACAGCAGGAAATGAACAAACCCGTCCTGTTTTTAAACAACCACAGGCCTGATAAAAAACGTTTTGTTTTCTAGTCCTGAAGCCGACATAGGAAAAGGCAGTTGCTGCTGAGTTTTTCTCTTTTAAAAGATACCTTTTGGTTTAGATACTTAAGGTTGGTTCTAATTTGATCAGAAATTACTCATCATGGTTCAGTGAAAGCCAACCATGTAACGGGGACTGAAAGTTGGACCCAATATTCAGCAGACAACAGAATGTTTCAACACAGGTTTATTTCAAAAATAACTGAAAGAGGACGATGGAAACTCCTCAGAGCGGGTTCTCTGATTCTCTGGTTGAGAGTTCAGTTCGAAGCTCAGAGAGGAGGAACCCAGGGGGAGACAGTCCACCGCTTGCGGTCGTTACCGCTTCAAAGAACAGTGTGTAGGGGAGCCGGCGCCAGCCAACGGCAAGCGAGCTGAAGTGTCCGTGAGGGATTATGCGAAGCCGATAACCAGTCCAGAGCAGTGTCAGAAACCTTGAGAGCCGAAGAGGTATCCAGGGAAAATCCAAGCCGAGGTCAGAAAAACAGTCCAAGTTCGATTACAGGCTAAATCCAGGCAGTCAGACCAAAAACCAAACTAAGCAGGGCAGACAGGGAGAAAGGCAAAAACCAAAAACATATGGGCAAAAAACTTCCACTGAACCAAACACTTACTTGATAGCTGAGTAACTCACACAGAGACGGGTTGAATAATCTGACGCTGATGGCAGGAAAGCAAACAGCCTAAATAGCTGCAGGGACCAGGTGAATCAGATTGGCAGTAATCAGCCACAGGGCCAATTAGGCAGGTGAGCAGGAGCAGAGGAAAAAACCCAACC